>NC_139904.1:1835000-2235000 GCF_905171665.1 Trachurus trachurus
TCTGGGTGCAGTCACATCGGTATTTGCATATTCTGCGTTATGACTGAGTGCAGTCATGTTACAGGGTGTGGAGCAGGAGGAGAAGCCTGAGAGCTGCTGCTGCTTCTGTTGCATCGTTCAGACTGTTGAATATAATGATGATGATGTCGTTGTGAGAATATTTAGTTATTAGATATAAACACAGCTACGACTAATTATTATTTTTATCTATTATTTTATTTGTCATAAGTTTCCAAGTCATTCCTGCTTTTTATTTCCTACATGTTTGCGAGAGATAAGATAATTTTCTTAGAGATCTCAAGAGTGAAAAGTGAAACGATATCATTCAGAGATGTCCATGTCATGCTGATCCACATCTCTCGGTCATTATCCTGTATCTGTGTCGGGTTGACATTTGGCTGCTTCAGGCTTCCGTAGAAATACAAACACAATTGAGAAGTTGAAACGAGAGAATATTTATTATTAAGTTTTGATTTAAAGACGTTTAATGATGATGATGAAGAACTGAGTCTTTAAATTGTTGCTGGATAAACTCCCAGCAACGTGATTCATCATTTCAACTCTAAAAGTAGAAAATATTTGAGAACAAAGAGGCCGGAACAGGATGATTAATCTAAGTTTGTATCTAAAACAACTCAGAGTTTGATTCATTTCATCCTCTATGAAATACAAACAGTGTGAACACGAGACAGAAGGTGAGAACAGACGAGCTGCTTTAGTCCAGACTGAGTGGAGGACCGGGGGACTTCCCTGTGACGAGCTGCTGCTGCTGCTGACTTCATCCTGAACCGACGCTGAGTCACTGAGACCAAACATGGCCCAGTGTTTCTACTGCTGATGGAAACTGGAGCTAAAAAAAGGAACGGAGAGGACGACTGATCATCAAACTCATCATCAAATACACAATCCAACAACTCCACAACGCTCTGGTGGACAAGTTGTGACCTGCACATTCACCACGCTATGAGATAATAACACAACGTTACCAGACAGAGTTGTTTTAGAGGGAAATACAGAGACTGTTGATGAAAAACTGTCCCTGAAGGCAACGTGCATCAACGGTTTTGCATGAATTTCCCTCTAAAACAACTCTGTGTGGTAACGTTGTGTTATTATCTCATAGTGTGGTGAATGTGCAGCTCACAACTTGTCCACCAGAGCGTTGTGGAGTTGTTGGATTGTGTATTTGATGAGTTTGATGAGGGAAGCCAAGAAATCCCATAATGAGCCTCCGTAGCGTAGCTCTGAGCAGCTCACGGCTCTGCTCCGCCGTTCTAAAAACAGCTTGCACCGACAATTAAAGGTAACAATCCTACTGCTATGACTATAGGGATTATGGCAATGGGCCAATTTACCAAAATGTTGAACTATCCCTTTAAAGAAAGTAAAAGTTATACTTCTAAATCAGTAGATGAGGTTGATCTCTTCTCCTCCTCCTCCTCCTGTTAACGACTGCTTGTTAACGACTCCTCTAATGAAGTGAGCTGTCAGCTGGTTCAGCCTTCATGATGCAGGACTTAATGGTTTCTAATGATTTTGTTCAGCTCCTCTTAAAGACTGATCTCAGGTCTGTTTCCTCCGACCTAAACTCTATTATTATAACTATTATTATTTATAATGTAAAAATGAAAACCCAGTGCGTTGTGGTTGTGACTGGTTCCTCGGTGTTTCTCTCCTTCCTGCTCCTGTTTGATCACAGCTCTGGAATGAAAAACCACATTAAAGTGTTGGAGTGTGTGAACTCGTCCAACTCGTCCATTTACGCCTGGCAGCCGCTGCAGCAGGAAACTGTGTGTGTGTGTGTGTGTGTGTGTGTGTGTGTGTGTGTGTGTGTGTGTGTGTGTGTGTGTGTGTGTGTGTGTGTGTGTGTGTGTGTGTGTGTGTGTGTGTGTGTGTGTGTGTGTGTGTGTGTGTGTGTGTGTGTGTGTCTCTGTGTGTGTGTGTGTGTGTGTGTGTGTGTGTGTGTGTGTGTGTGCTCTGGTCCATTTGGTCCATTTGGTCCATTCACTTAATGCTGCTTCACTGTGCTGTGGTGAATGTCAATGACTCTTATTGTTATCACATAAAACTCTGTGATGGAGATGGACTGGGACAGAGTCGGTGGACACGAAGCGCTGCGAACACCAAGACACTGAGACACGACACTCGGTGGACGACATGTTGTTCTGCATCTTGTTTTGTGTCACAATAGAGACAAATAGAAGCTCATTAAAGTAAAGTAAAGTAAAGTATGCCTTTATTCATCCCACGACGGGGAAATTTGCAAGTTACAGCAGCAGTACATACAAACAAACACACTCACACATGCCGTGCACACTGTGGTGGCCTGGTAAAAAAAATATAAATATAGACATTTATAAATATAGGGCAACCAAGACATTAAAAGAAATATAAAATAATATATATATGGCTAAAAAGATATATCAAAGTGCAATCGTGGATGGATTCTGGTCTGGTTTACTGAGAGCAAACTTGGAGTTTGTCCAGAAAGTGTTGCACAGAAGCACTAAAGCATTTAAGATTCTCTCCTCATCTTGTCCTTATCACTTAAAGAATCACTTAACATCATTTAAGACCTTCATGAACACACTGAGGAGAAGATCTTCATGTTTCTCTGACTGTATCTGAGCTCCACTGTAGCTTTTATTTTGCTATTTGGATGTTATTTGCTTATTAAAGTTGTTTTATTCTGTTATATTTTTCCTTTTCCTTTCTGTTGGACCAAAGCTTCCTGAGTTAAATCTTTTTCCTGAATGTTTTCCCGTAACAGTTTAATTTACTTTAAGGGGATTGGGTGCAGCAGCCTGAACTAACTGAGAGTGAGATTCAGCCGTCAGTGTCAGACTGGAGCAGGATCAGATCTTTGTCTTCAGTCTGACTCCGGTTCTTCCTCCTGTGGAGTTTGTGTTTGATAAAAAGCAGCTGCTCCTCGTGACGTGAAACATCGATTTCTTGTGCAACATAAAAGCTCAGAGTGATTCCTCCCTCCAGCTCAGCATCTGCTTTTTATATACATGTATATTTCTTAAAACCCCGTTCCCGTGTCGTAAATTCAAATGAGTGAATATGTAACAACACGATGAGTTCAGGAACGTGCAGAGACCAGGGAGCGGTGCGTTCAGGAGCAGCACTTATTATAGGATTTATGGACGTCATTAAAAACACACACAAGTCTCTGTGTGTGTGAGTTAACATGAGAGATGAGAGCGTCGCTAAGACATTTAAACTCAATTCAGGTGTTAGTCAGTCCAGGATGACTGTGACTGTGTGTCTCTTATTAGCATTACACACACGCACACACACACACACACACACACACACACACATACAAACACACTTGCTCACACGTCTTAATTAGCAGCATCATCATCATGTAAAGGAAGAACTTGAAATATCTGAATAGTGTTGGTGAAATGTTGTCACGGGTTCGGTGACGCACAGAGACCGACTATATCGAGATGTGTGTGTGTGCATGTGTGTGTTAAAATGTGTGTGTGGGTGTGTGTGTTTAAGTGTGTGTGGGTGTCAAGGACGACTTTGTCCCGTCTGTCTCTGCGTCTCTTAAACAGCTGTGCAATTTAATCTAAGTGGGACACATGAAGTATGTGCAGCAGACTGACTGACTGACAGCTGCTGGTGTCTGACTCTACTCTACTGTACTTTACTGTATAGATATAATATATATATACTTATATAGATATAAGTATCTATATAAGTATATATTTACTGTCATATTTCAGTTTTATCCGTCCTCTGTGCTCAGTGACAGATGTCGTAGGTCGATAGTTTTAAAACTCGTCTCTTCGCATCCATTCATTCACATGATCCTGGACTTTTATTTTGGAAACTGCTCATAGTCTGGACTTTTATTTTGAAAACCCCAGGGTCAGTTTTGCTCCAACATGTTGGAAAAACTGGAGGATTTTTGAGGAGCAGGAAATAACTTGTGGCTCATCGAGTTTATTTTAATTTTATTGTCTCGTTCTGTTTTTGACTTTTTATCTTTCTATTGCTGCTGCTCTGATTTAAAAAAAAAAAAGTGTTTTCTCTTCTCTAACTTTTTAATTTAGGTAATTTTCTTACTTTTTATTATTAAACCTTTTATTTATTTAACACTTTATTATATCAACTATTTATATATTATTGCTGTTATTGTGTCTGTTAGTCAAAGACCTTTTTTTTTTTTTGCTCCGTTGCACTTTGAATCAATGAATTTACTCAACACTTTGTATTGGATTTAGACCTGGTTGCTTGATTGATTTATTAATTGATTGATTGATTTATGGATTGATAGACAGTCTATTTCCTTCTCTCACACACTGAAAACGGCAGAGCACAACAGTGTGTGTGTGTGTATCATAGTGTGTATTGTACAAGTTACTACTGCGCGCGTGTGTGTGTGATCTTTACGTCTTTGTACCTTTGTCTCTTTTTCTCTTTGTGTGTTTGACGACATAATTTCTTTCTCTTTGTCTCCCACACACTCATTCATCCCTCTCTCTTTCTCCATTTCAACTTTTCGCCCACCTCCGTTTCTCTCCAGCTGTGTGTGTATGACTGTGTGTGTTGCTGGTTTTATTTTAAAGCCACCTCTACTTTCCCTCCCACCTCTGCTCTGCTCTGCTCTGTCAGCTGACTTCATCCTGACACCATAATTACATCATAATTAAAACTCTGATCACTTTGTGCTGCTGTTTCTCATCTTCCTCCTTTTATTTCTGTGTTTGGTGAAATGCGACTCTCTGCGGCTCCTCTCAGTCTTTGTGGTGAACCAACATCCTCCTCATCTTCCTCCTCATCCTCCTCATCACTAACATGGCTGCTGCTGATGAACAGGAAACAAACTGCTGTTACTGGAAACGGAGCATCGGAGCGCGTCCTCTGGACTAATGTTGTGTTTTTCCCTCCGGTCTCCGTTGTGGCCGTTAAAGAGACAAAACACAAAACATTCGACTTGTCGTAATGAACTGCGCACAAAATTAAATCTCCTGTGGACACTTTAAAGGGATAGTTCAACATTTTGGCAAATTGGTCCATTGCCATAATAACCCCTATAGTCATAGCAGTAGGTTCGTTACCTTTAATTGTCGGTGCAAGCTATTTTTAGAACGGCGGAGCAGAGCCGTGAGCTGCTCAGAGCTACGCTACGGAGGCTCATTATGGGATTTCTTTGTTGGTTTCCCTCATCAAACTCATCAAATACACAATCCAACAACTCCACAACGCTCTGGTGGACAAGTTGTGAGCTGCACATTCACCACGCTATGAGATAATAACACAACGTTACCAGACAGAGTTGTTTTAGAGGGAAATACAGAGACTGTTGATGAAAAACTGTCCCTGAAGGCAACGTGCATCAGTGGTTTTACATGAATTTCCCTCTAAAACAACTCTGTCTCTCTCTCTGAGCAGCTCACGGCTCTGCTCCGCCGTTCTAAAAACAGCTTGCACCGACAATTAAAGGTAACGAACCTACTGCTATGACTATAGGGATTATGGCAATGGGCCAATTTGCCAAAATGTTGAACTATCCCTTTAACACAACCCCAAGAAAGTCTAATAAATGAAGATTTAACTCCAAATAGTGACGGATGTTCGTCCCTGTTGCAGCTCGTGTGTGTGTGTCTGTGTGTGTGTGTGTGTGTGTGTGTGTGTGGACGTGTTGGAGCCTGTGGTGGATTATCAGGCTTTTAGCTGCAGCCCCTCCCTGCCTTTGTGTGTGTGTGTGTGTGTGTTTTAGTGTGTATTAGTGTGTATGTTGAACAGTGTGAGGTTCCAGAGGCATTTTAAGAAAACCACTGTGTGTTTAAGGCTGCGTGCAAACACTGGAACAAACACACAAAAACACACAAAACCACTGGCTTTAGTTGTTGTTTTTTCTTTTAAACTGGAATAACTCAACACACTGAAGTTAACACAGTTAGATTTATGGATATAAAGTCAAAAATAATCGTATTTATGTCCAATTTCCAGTAAGTTAAGAGGAAATCACTTAATTTACAGGTTAGTGTGTAATCCTGTTAGATATGATGACATCACCGCTCCGTCATGTGACCTCACCACGCGTCAGGTGACATCTGGGAAAAAATATATGTTATAATAAGATCATAATAATGATGTAATGATGGATGACTGTCACTTTGAACAAGATCTCTTTATTCTTACTGATGCAGACGTTGCCGATGTTTCTATTTCCCATCTCTCAATCCACCACTTCTCCTCCTCCTTCTCCATCTCTCTCTCCTCCTCCGCTGACTCACTGAAATCTCATTTACTCCTCGATTACAAACCGAATCGAAACAAATCTCTTCTCTCTTTCTTTCTCTCCATCTCTGTAGAAAATTACTACACACTCAAGTCTCCATGGTAACTCTCTCTCTCTCTTTCTCTTTCTCTTTCTCCATCAAAAACTACATCAAGTAAAAATCGTGTGTGGAATATAAAAGCTGTGATGTGATGTAACCAGGAACCTCGGTGCTGCAGCAGCAGAGCAGTGGGGAGTGGGGACACGTTAGAGCAGCGCACAAACCTCCTCCTGCATGCGTCTGCAGAAATCTGTCCCTCCTCTTCCCTTCCTTCCTTCCTTCCTTCCTTCCTTCCTTCCTTCCTTCCTTCCTTCCTTCCTTCCTTCCTTCCTTCCTTCCTTCCTTCCTTCCTTCCTTCCTTCCTTCCTTCCTTCCTTCCTTCCTTCCTTCCTTCCTTCCTTCCTTCCTTCCCTTCTCCTCTCCTCCATTCCTCCAGGAGATGAGATAGAGAGAAAATCACACTCACACCGTCTTCACCTCCTTTTCTCTCTCTCTTGTTTTATATTTCAAGTTCAGTTTGTCACTTTTCTGTCTGGTGATGGTTCTCAGCTTCATGTCTGAGGTTGTCTCACCCTCTTCACCCTCCTCACCCCCTCCTCTTGCAGCTCTTTTTTATTTATTTTTTATTTTAAGTCTGCAGCTCTGAGCATCGTTCCAGTGATGAGTCACTTCTGTTGGTGCTTTTGACTCTTTTTAAAGTCGTTTATGGATAAAAACTTTTCTTCTTTTTTAAATTATTTTAAATTCTTAAGTTCTATCTAAATGTATCTCTCTGGTTTTGTGTTAATTTATCAGAGGAGATGAAACTAAACTCACTGACATTCACTGACTTTTCCACCTTGGTGTTTTTATTATCTACTAAAATGTCAGTCGACGTCTGAGGGGACTGAAGATTTAACATCTGAATGACTTATTGTTACTTCACTTCTCTGTCTGACTCTGCATCAGTTATTAATATCACACTGGACTGGACCAATCATATAAGTGTTCTATCAACTCATTAATGTGCATGAGGTTAAATTAGATTGAACAGTTTATGTATCGATCTCAGGAAACATGAAGGAATATGAAGGAATCAGAATGACGTGTTCTCTGCAGATGAACAGTCGGTTTAGTAAAACTGCTGCAGCTCTGCCTCCACGTGCACATTCCTGCACAGCTTTAATTGTATGTGCACTTTTTTTTTTTTTACTAGTTTGTTGCATCTTTGTGTTTTATACGAATTCACATTTCACTGTGTTGATTCTGATGTAACTCACTCACTTTGTTGGATCTAACACGGCGTAACGGGAGTTTGAATGAGATTGAATATCGTTTCCTGTTCTGCTGAACTTTACACTACATCACCGACCGTATGCAACTTGATTTTATTGCATTTCATTAAAGATGAAACTTGTTTTTCTGTTGCACTCTTGCAAAATATCTTTGTGCTGCTGTACGTCCTAAAGTCAGACTTTGCTGATGCCTGTTGTTGTTGATGGTTAATTAGTTAGATCTCAAATGAACAGACAGTTCCTGAACGCCTCTGTGCAGATGTTTGTGGATGTTCAGACTGATTTTATTCTTATTTTTAAAATCTTAAATCTAACCAGATGTTTCTTCTCCTTCTCTCTCCTCCATGTCGTTCCTGTTCCTGTTCCTGACCACGATGTTTTTCTACAAAGGTAAAAAAACTTTTCAGCTTCTTCGTCGTTCTGTTTGTAGCTGCTGTCGTGTTTTCCCCGTGGCGATGTGTGTGTGTGTGTGTGTGTGTGTGTGTGTGTGTGTGTGTGTGTGTGTGTGTGTGTGTGTCTGTGTGTGTGTGTCGGGGCCCCGGGGGCCTTTTTTATTTAATCCTCAAGGAGCGAATGTGAAAAGGTGGAAAAACATCCCAGCGACTGGCTGCTGTTCTGTCGCTATGGTAACCAGTCACACCACCACCACCATCACGGCCACCATGACTACGGCCTCTTCCTCCTTCTCCTCCGGTGTGTGTGTGAATACATGTTTCTGTGTGTGTGTGTGTGTGGATGAGGTCGTGTGAAAGAGTGGAGTCCCAGGGTGCGTTCAGGATCGCTGGGCAGCTTTTTTCTTTCTTTTTTTTAAACATTTCTGTCAGAATTTCTTAAGGTTGGACAGAAGGTCGGCTTTGAACTCACCGCTGCTTTGTGTGGATTACTGGTGTGTGTGTGTGTGTGTGTGTGTCAGAGAGTGAGGTCAAATCCCATGTGGTGTGTTTTTCTCCACCAGTGTCACTGGTGTGTGTGTGTGTGTGTGTGTGTGTGTATGTAAACAAAGCCGGTAGCTGCTGTCGCCCCTGAACTTTGTGTTTCAGGTTGTTATCAGATCATCTACTGCAGCGTGTTTCAACCTTGGGGTCGTGACCCCACGCGGGGTCGCCTGGAATTCAAATGGGGTCACCTTTAATGTCTAGTAATTGATGAGATCAGACTTTTATTTCTGCAGCTCTCAGATCATCAGTGAATTAATACGTAACACTGATTAAATGAACAAAACTTCAACTTTATTAGCAAATCAAATAAACAAAGATTGTGTTTCATGTGGCTCCACTTTCATCTTCTCATAGCTGCATTTTTTTTTGCAAATATATGATTGAATTATAGTCGATTTATAAAAGGTTATACAGTTGTTTTATATAAAGTTCTAGAGTCGATCTAATTCAAAGGTTAACCTGAACTTTTACTCTGAAAACCCACTTCCTGTCCATAAATCTGTTATATTTAACAACCACATGAAGACACGGACGACTCTGTTTTACCGCTCTCAGTAAAAAAAAATCAGCTGAAACTACACAATATGACTATTCTTTGTCCATTTTTTAACAAAAACTACCAACACACACTGACTCTTGTTCAGACTTTGACTCTAACCGACGCGTTTAACAACTTATTTAATCAGAAATAAGAGCTCTTCTTCAATCTGTGGAGGTAAATAATGTGTTTGATTCATTATTTAATCTGTGCCCTCAGTGTAAACACATTAGGTGTCATAGCAGCAGTGGTTGTGTGTGTTTGATCCTCTCCATCTGCAGCTGTTGGTTCAGTGTCAAGTTGATTTCCTGTCGCTCTCGTGTCTCGTGTCTGTTTCATGTTGAACGGCGACGAGGATCCTGGTCGACACTGATTAAAATCTCTCTTTTCTCTTTTCTTTTCCTCCTCTGTGGCCTGATGTGACCTCCAGTAATTAGTCTGCCCCCGTTACACGTTATTATTACAGCAGGAGGACGGGGACGTTCAGAGCTGCTGCTGCTCTTCAGCTTCTCCCACTTAATGCTTTTTTTTTTCTTTTTTTTTACGAGTGGCCCTGAAGTGCACGAAGCCTTCAGAGGTATTTGGAGTAAACCTGCTGGTTGCCATGGCACCAGACCTCATCAGGCGGGTGTGTGTTGTGTTGTTGCACCCAGTCGCAGTCGCACAAAACACCTTTTAAAAGTTAAGATTTTCTCCTTAAAAGTCTTAAGAGTTTTAGTTGCACAAACAGTTCTGATTTAAAACATTCACTTGAATATTTAAGGTGTTTTTTTATCTTAAGGATTCACTTAAAGTCAGTTTTGAGTGTAAGGTCATAAAACACCTTAGCAACCAAACTAAAGGGGAAGTTCCCCTCAGAGGAACGACCTTCACCGACCTTAACATTCACTCTGTTCCCTCAGCTAAGGAGAAATAAAACCTCTAAGAGAGAGACTTAAGTAGAAAACATGAAGAGAAAGAGAGATGATTAGATCAATAACTGATCAGTTTATTGATTGAGGCTGATTTTGATAATTGATCTTCCAGGGAAAGTTTTAAAGTGTGAGAATCGGCTGTGTTTCAGAAAAGTCCCTCTGACATTTAAGTGGTTTTTAAAAAAGTTTATTTCGCTTTCTGACATTTATTGATCACAAACTCTGAATTATCTGTCCTACATTTACATGAAATCGGCCTAAGCTCTTTTTTTTTTTTTTATACCAAAGAATAAAACGTTCCAACACTTCACAGAGTTGTAAGATCACAGGCGCCGTAATGATGTGTTGATCCTGAGCTGAGATAACGTTTCCTCCTCATTAATGTCAAGTCGCAACACTAAAACTAAAATTAAAGTTTGATACGATCTAAGATCTAAAATTAAAGTTTGATACGATCTGTCACCATAGAAACAAGCCACACCTGTAGTCGACACGTTTCCTTCCTTAATCGGGAAAAAACCTGCCACAAATCTTCAAGTTTTTCCTCGTAAATTAGATTTTTTTTCCATGAATTAGTGAGTTTTATCTCATAAATTTGAGTTTTTCTTGCGAATTTCAGACTTTTAACTTGAAAACTCACTTCCTCTTTCTTCTTCCATTCATACTTTACTTTACTTCAACCCACTGTGACGAACACACGTTGTCAGACTCGTGGTCGACTGTTTATTTAAAACAAACACACGCTGTATAAATACATGAACTGAACCTACAGGAGATCATCACACTCTCTACGTAACGTTTAATGTTTTATAGAGAGAGAGACATATAGGGGGGGGCTGAGAAGTTATAAAAGCTGGGGAAAGTGTGTGTGTGTGCGTGTGTGTGTGTAATCTGCTGCAGTATGTTGATCCAGTCGGCAGCTGAAAGTCACACACACACATACACACATACACACATACACACACGCAGCAGGTTGAATGACAAATGCGACAGTCAAACATTCACGCAAGAAAACGGACAGCTGAGTAATGAAAACACGCCTCCTTCTTTTTCATTCTTAAACACACACACACACTAACACACACACACACTTACACACACTAACACACACTAACACACACACACACACACACACACACACACATTGGACGTAGACACCAGTGAAACACATGTTTCTGGCTCTGGAAGTGACATCACCCGCCTTGTGGTCAAAGTCCAGTTCCTCTATCCGGCTTAGAGCGAACACACACACACACACACTCAGTCACACACACACACAGTCACACACACACACTCACACCGCACTCGGCTCGAGCTCCTGTAACCGGCGGCGACGACACACACTCGGCTAGAAAACGGCGACAAATAGAAGAAAAAGGAGAAGAAGAAGAAGTGAGAGATGAGGGATTATCTGCTGGGAGGAGGACGGCTGCGACCCTGAGGCCGCTCACTCTAACTCCCCCTCTCTTTCTCTTTCTCTCTTTTCTCTTTCTCTCTTTTCTCTTTCTCTCTGTTCCCTCGCTCCCTTCCTTCTTTACTCAGTCTCTCTCTTCTGTTTGTTTTCTCCCTCCCTCTCTCCCTCCCTCTCTCTTTCTCTCTACGTTTCTCACCACTTCCACTTCACTTTTATACAATTCCCGTCTTTATTTACTTCTCCTCCACCTCCACCTCCTCCTCTACTCGTCTTTTTCTCTTACTCTTTCTCTCTCTCCGTCCTCTATGAGAGAGGGATGAGCTCCACGGCTTCGTACAGACAGTTCCTTCAGGACCTGGAGGAGAAAAGAGGTTGGTTCCCCCCCTCCGTCCGTCAGCTCGCTCTGTGTGTTTTTATGGAGGCCATCATTCATGGTTGTTATGGCGATGTAATGGAGAGCAGAGCGGTGTCTTATCAGCTGTTTACGTGTGTGTGTGTGTGTGTGTGTGTGTGTGTGTGTGTGTGTGTGTGCGATGACACAGAGCACGTGTGGATGAGCTAATCACCAACACCTCATGTTGGGGGGAGAGTGGGTTTTCATGGCTGATTCAAGTTCAGCTTCACCTGCAGTGTGTTTGTGTGTGTGTGTGTGTGTCTGTGTATAGGCTGTGTTTGTGTGTGTGTGTGTGTAGGCGTGTGTGTAGGCGTGTGTGTTAACCTACTCGGCTGCTGCATGCCGTGCCGTGCCGTGCAGATGAGATGAGATGTGGGTCAGTAGAAGGACGAGCGTCGCTGCTGCTGCTGCTGATGTGTGTTACCAGGCTGAAGTAAAGGGTTAATGATGATGTGATGCAAACCAATGTCAAGTAGCTAATCTTTCATAAAACTGTGACTATGTGTAAAGGAAAATAAATGTGGACTCCAATGGGGAATAAATATAATTCACTTTTACAATGCAACACCATGTTTCTTGACAAATTTTACATCATTTGTCAAATTGTCTAGAAGAAAAGAGGTGTTTTTAGGATCAGTCCTGCTCAGTGTTGCCAAAATGCATTAAAATGTAAATATAGAAACACAGCAAAAAAAAATCTATTTCAAATTAATGTTTTCAGAAGAAAACTCCACTGTAGGTGTTTGTGGTTAAACCATTTGACATTTTCAGTGGCATTCAGTCTAACCATTGTTAAAAAATGGTTCCAATCTCATTTCAAATTACATAACCCAGTACAACAAATTGTACATTGGAACAAATCTGATGCTTTTAAAAAACATTTTCTTTAAAGACATGTTTGAATTGCTCATCTTGCTAACCTTTATTTGTCTCTGACCCATAAACAGAAACGTTATAAATCAGAATATCTTCATTTATCTCAAAGTGTTGATGTACAGTAAAAAGTGTAAAACCCAGTTAAAGCAGTCAAGAACATTTATTGTGCACAGCTGCAACAGAAAATCTGGAAAATCAATAGAAATCAAGCTGAGCAACGTGAAAATAAAAAGTGGAGGTTTCTGAATCGTCCAAAATAACTGAGTGAAGATGTTAAATGATCCCAACACACACACACACACACACACCCTGAACACACAGACCAACACCCTGCTGCTGCAGCCTGAGCTCTTCATAGCTGCACAGCTTCATTACCATGCGTCGTTGATGTTGGCGTCTCAGCTTCTTGTCTTGCCAGACGGACGCCGGGCAACAAGTCAGGCGTGTGTGTGTTAGTGTTAGAGTGTGTGTGTGTGTGTGTGGACAACAGCAGGAAGGTGCGTTCAAGTGTCAGGTGACGTGTCGGGACGCTTCACAAGAGACAGCGTCAAGTAAACCGGACCGGGTGTTGGATACTTCCTCAGATCAGTTGAACGTGTTAAAGTGACGACACAAAGAACCAGGTTGTGTTGGATTCTTACAACAGTTATTGATATTATTATTATTATTATTATTATTATTATTATTATTATTGAACAAAACTAAAACAGCAGATATCTGGTGTGTTTTTACCTTTTATGGTAGAAACTGGACGGTCGGAGCAGATTTGTCTCATGTGCTGTTTGTCTGATGTAGAAAATGAGTTTCATCTTGTTCCCTGTGGAGCTGCACTTGGTTCAGTTTAGTCGAATAAAAGCAGATATTGATTTATTACATATGGACGATGCACAAAGATGAAGTCTGGAAACTCTTTACCTGCAGAAAACAAGATCGCACTCGTATTTTTTCATTATTTTCTCCTTGTAAGAGCAGCAGTGATTCATTATTCTGTAGCTTGTTCTATTATTTACATCAGTTTGCATCAGTTTCTTCTTCCTGGACACATTTAAAACAACAGTGTAACAGAGCGACATGTGATTTAAAGCCAGCTCAGATCTTAAAGTTATAATCAGTGGCCTTTAAATAAACTTTATGTTTATACGGAGCTGCAGCAGCTTCTTATTTAAGCTCAAAATGTACATGTTCAAACACTTCAGCATGATGTGTTTTATTTTGAAAAGACAAAGCCAGTTTCCTGTGTTGGGCTCTCTGTTCCAGCTTTTTAAAAAGGGGTCCACGCTAATTAGTTAGCATGCAGCTAATTGTTTGGGGGGGTCTCCGTGCACATAAAGCTGCAGGATAAATTAAAGTGAAGAGTTTAATGTGACTGAGTGCAGACAGGTGTGTGTCAGTGCTGCATTCAAATGTAAATGGATCGTGGAGTTTCTCACACCTGCTGCTACTTGTGTCTCGGTGATATTATGTGGCACAGTACTGATGCCCCCCCCCACACCCCCTCTCTGCCCCCCCCCCCTCGGTCTGAACAGCTGCTGTGTGTGAGGCTTTACAGCTCCACATGTCAGGCTGCGTTACCATCACCTCCAATCTGCTTTAACCCTTTAAATGACCGTGGAGTTAAACAGTTTAAAGTCACTCATCATCATCACACGGTGTGAGTCATTGATCCGTGTGGATGAAACGAGCTGCAGGATTAAAACTAGAACAAGTGATGTTGTACTGATGCTGTTTGATGAGTTTGATGTCGAGTTGTTTTTAGGATTAAACAGTTTGAAATGAGACGACACAGAGTCATGTAAAAGGTTTGACTTATTAGTCTTTTAGTTCCAGCTGTTAGCTTCCTGTAGCAGATGAAATCCAGATGTTTTCATTCACATATTCAGTCATCTAGTGTTGAGTTTCACTTTTCACTCAGCCTACTGATTTTATTATATTCTTTCTTCTTTTTATTATTTGTCTTCTTCTACCAACACACTTCTAATACTACTACTACACTGCAAAAACTCTAAATCTTTCCAAGAATATTTGTCTTATTTCTTCTCAAAATGTCTCATTTCTAGTCAAAACTAAACTCTTTCCACTTTAAATAAGACTCATCACCTAAAAATTAACTTGTTTTTAGATAATTTTCACTTGTTTCAAACAAATTTTCACTTGAAATAAGTAGAAAAATCTGCCAGTGAAAGCAGGTTTTTTGTGCTTATAATAAGAAAGAAAAACTTGCTCCACTGTCAGATTTTTCTACTTATTTCAAGTGAAAATCTGCTTGAAAGAAGTAAAAAGTGTCTAAAAACAAGCTGCTTTTAAAGCAGAAGTAAGCGATCCGGTCGTTTTGGCTAATGCTGCATTCCAGGTAGGCTTTTGAAACCGTAAATTACAGCTTCAAGTCACAACTTACGACTTTTTAGCATTTCAGGCAACCCACTCGTGTTTCTCCGACCTGTTTACCTGTGAAAGTCACTATAACGGCCACTCGTAACTTCTAACCCGTGAAGTCGTACCAGATCGAACTGGTACGACTTCACAGGTCGGAAAAACACGAGTTACGGGTTGCCCTGAACGCACCATAACAGTCCTCGTCCCTACGTCACCACATTCAGGCGCATCCCTTGGCTGCACACACAGCCCTGCATGCCGTTCTCTCTCCTCATTGGATAAAACTTGTAGGATACGAGAAAAGTTTTCTCCTGGGCTCAGAGCAGAGCAGAGGGACTGAGAGACCCGTGTTTCAGTCCAAACACTCTATGTAAGTGATTGCTGTCGGAAGATATAACTATTTAAGACTTATATTAACACAAATATATCACTTACTTCTGCTTTAATGTGATGAGTCTTATTTTAATGAGATTAGTTTTGACTAGAAATGACATTTTGACTTGAAATAAGACAAATATTCTTGGTAAGATGTTGAGTTTTTGCAGTGTAGCACTAGTAGCCTACTTCTACTCCTTCTATTATGTCTTCTTATTATTAATGAGAATTTGCACAACTCTGACTCAGACATCGTCTCTCTGTGTGTCCTCCCACACCTCCTCGTCCACACACTCCACCTCGGTGAGACACAGAGACTTGTGGTGAACTTGTGTGTCGACTGTCAGATGGTCTGAGCGATCGCTGTGCAGCAGAGGGTGTGTGTGTGTGTGTGTGTGTGTGTGTGTGTGTGTGTGTGTGTGTGTGTGTGTGTGTGTTCATGCCCGAGGAGCTCGGTCTCTCCATTTGTTTAAGGTGGAGTATCTGACAGCTCCTATTCTTATCTCTCTCTACCTGTGGCCGAGGTCACGTGACCTGAGCTGCAGCCTCACACGCTACCGACATGTAAAGGCTTGTTTATCTCTCTGTGTGTGTCTTTCAGTTCTTTTTTATCTGTGTTTGTGTGTCAGTGTCCTCTGTGCCGCGGCGGCCCGGGCATCGATCTCATGATCTTTCATCAGCCGATCGAGGACCAAAGTTCTCACAAGCTGCTTCATCTCAATACAAACTGAATTGAACCTTCAGCTCCTGGAACTTGTTTTACAAATGTTTACTCACAGATTAATAATAATAATAATTGATGACAACATTTATTTATTCACACTTCGTATACTATTTACTCACCTCCAGTCTGTGGTTTTGTCAGAAGGAAGCAGTAAAAGTTATTAACGACTCTAATCTGCAAACACACAGATCTCATTCATCTTTTTCCTTTTATACGTCCAAAAAAATAAAAAGACAATTGAAGGTTGAGTCTAGAGTTTTGTGCCCTGAAGTAAACACTAGACTTATACAAATGAAATCCGTCTTAATCATCACCTATGGGATTCTAGTCCTGTGTGGTGGGAGTAGTAGCTCAGGGCTGCTAGCTGCACTAGCTGTCTCTGATGCTAACGAGTGCTAGCAGCTAGCACGTCTCTCTCTCTCTAGCAGCAGCAGCAGTCAGGACCGCAAAGAAAAAGAAATCCAGTCTGAGTGAAGCGCTGGAGCCGCGGACCGATTCCCCACCGTCACCGACAACTAAAGCCTCGACTGGTAACAAGTATGAGGACCGTTGTGGTGAGCTAGCTCGATGCTAACTTCGGCTAGCGGTAGCGGTTAGCATCCGCTGTTAACACACTACAAAAACTCAAAATCTTACCAAGAATATTTGTCTTATTTCTAGTCAAAATGTAATTTCTAGTCAAAACAGTTCTCATTATATTTAAAATAAGACTCATCACATTAAAAAGTAGCTTGTTTTTAGACACTTTTCACTTCTTTACCTATATTTTTACTTGGAATAAGTAAAAACAATCTGATAGTGGAGCAAGTTTTTCTTTCTTATTACAAGCACAAAAAACTTACTTTCACTGGCAGATTTTTCTACTTATTTCAAGTGAAAATATAAGTTTGAAACAAATGAAAATTATCTCAAAACAAGTTCATTTTTAGGTGATGAGTCTTATTTTAAGTGAAAAGAGTTTAGTTTTGACTAGAAATTAGACATTTTGACAAGAAATAAGACAAATATTCTTGGAAAGATTTTGAGTTTTTGCAGTGCACCGTCTTCCCAGCTCACCACAACGGCCCAGTTTCAATGTTTTATTTACAAACTGCAACGAAGAAAACTCCAGACTCTACCTTTAAATCCCATTTCCATGTTTGTCTGTATCACAGTTGTTAATCACACGGTGAGTATAATTACAGTCACCATCTGATTAGACCTGAGCTCCATTCTGACTTTTATCTGTTTCCATTGGGAACTCGATAACGTCCGATCAATCAAACAACAGCGATTGTTGCTGGGACACAATCAGACTGATCACACTGTGGTGTGTCTGTGACTGTGACTGTGACTCAGCCATGTGTGTGTGTGTGTGTGTGCGTGTTTCTGTTGCCGTGACACCACCACCCACGTTGGAGATGATGGTTTTTTTTGGGGTTTTTTTTTAGGCGTCTGAGGAAGTTCAAACATATTTTGGTCGTTTCTGTTTCCTCTTTTGTTTCTATTTTGGTTGAATTCCTTCGCTCTAAGCCGAGCGGCTCCGACCTGTGTGTGGTTGTAGGAGTGTGTGTGTGTGTGTTTGTGTGTGTAGGCCCTATGTGTGTAAACTCAGGGCGGCCAAGTGGTTCAGTGGTTAACGCTGCCTGGCAGGAGCAGGAGGCGTTCGAGTCCAACCTGGAGCAAAGAGGAGGAGATGTGGACCAAACCACACACACACACACACACACACACACACACACACACACACACACACACACACACACACACACACACACACACACACACACACACACACACACACACACACACACACAGGAGGCCCTTTGTCTGGGTGGAAACATTAAGCTGTGCCGTGTGTGTGTGTGTGTGTGTGTCTCTCTTCATCATAATCCAGTCATATGAGCGGTTTTTGACTTTAACATTAACTCCTTTGTCGTCATGAGTTTGTCTTTTGTCGACATTAAGTTGTTTTTGAATTGGATTAACTTGGAGTGAAGGATTAGAAAGAAAGAAAGAAAGAAAGAAAGAAAGAAAGAAAGAAATAACTCCTGTGTTTTTACCTTGAGAACATGTTCGTGTGTGTGTATCTGTGTGTGTGTGTGTGTAGGGAGGGGATGTGTGTGTCCGACATCAGGTTGGTACAAAGTGTGTAAAGTGATCAGCTTGTTTGGATCAGACAAGAGGGGGGGGGGGGGGGGGGGGGGCAGCTGGTTGACGAGCAAGTGTGTGTGTCTGTGCAGCAGGTAGATGAAGTGGTGTGTGTGTGTGTGTGTGTGTGTGTGTGTGTGTGAGCAGTTAATTTGGGTCACTTAGCCTCGACTTCTCTGCACTGACGTTTTAATCCAGCGCTGTGTGTGTGTGTGTGTGTGTGTGTGTGTGTGTGTGTGTGTGTGTGTGTGTGTGTGTGTGTGTGTGACCCTGCTGAGAGCAAATCCTTCAAAAAAAAAACACACACACACACACACACAACATGCACACATCATGGTACACGGCCGATACTGATATTTAGGGAATAAAACTATTCCTCATGTGCAGCTTTGGAGTGAATAAATGAAGAAACCAATAACTGATCTATGACCTGATTGAGAATGAATGAATGAATGAATTGCTTTTACACATCAGCAGCACATCAAAGAAATAAGGAAACAAACAGGAGTTCAAAACCTTTATCTGAAAAAAAGAAAGCAGAGAAAATGAAAAGTGAAACAACGCCAAGGTTCAGGAGAAATCATCAAAAACTGTCTTCTTTTCCAGGCGTGAGAAATAAAACTAGCAGTTTTAAACAGACTGAAATTGAACAACCAACTTCTGCTCATCAGAGCACCAAAATATTTTGTTGTTTTGTCCACAGATTTCATGAAATAATAATAAAACCTCTCTCAGATCATCATACTTCGTACAATATAAAAGGAAATGAGACTCACTCTCTACTTCATCTAACTCACACATTTCACATCATCTATTCTCCTCAGGAATCGACCGACCTCGAATACCAGATCTCAGCTGCTGTGCAACTGAAGATCTTTGATTTCTCTGTAAACGTGATGTAACATATAATTAATTGATAACTGATCAGAGAATTAATCAGTAACTATTGATAATCTAATATAAATAATGATCAGTTTGCAGCTTTTCATGTTCATCAGACATTTTGCTGAGTCACAGCAGCAAAGTGACAAACAGCAAATAAGGAAAAACTGCAAAAAAGTAGAATATAAAGAACTTTAAAAAGATCAATAATGTAAATAATATATAATGTGTGTGAGTTTATTATATCTCCTCTGATGATTTCCTTTGTCTCACATGATGATAAACTGAGGACGTCTGTGGGAAATAATCAATATGGACACTAATCAACAGATCAATGATAAATGATTGATCTGTGACCTGAAGGCTTCATTTCACTGTTTCACCAACACGTCACAGCTCATAGAGGAGTAATGAGATGTAATCTGACTGATGGATGGATGGATGGATGACCTACACACACACACACACACACACACACACACACACACACACACACACACACACACACACACACACACCCCTTTCTCCACCTGGTTCTCCACCTCGGCCGTCTGAACCTCACACTGACTCACTACATATTTCACCCGAGACGTCAACGAGTCGAGTGTCTCTCAGCGTCGCTCTGAATCCACAGCTTTAAAAACCCACTAAAGGTCCTAAAAAGGCCTAAACACACAGACACAGACACACACACACACAGACACACACACACACTGCAGAGCTCCGACCGCTGCTCAGCACATATTTTATTTTATTTTATCTGGACTTGAATGTCTCCATTACTGCTGATGGCTTCAGCAGACGCTGGAGGTGAAGCTGCAGGAACAACTCACCACACCAGCTGACTCCGTCTGTGTGTGTGGAAGTCATCAAAGTCTCTTCTATACTCTTTTATTGATTATTAATTGATCAGGTTGCACATGTTTTTAAAGTTCAAAATTGAGATTTAATCAGCAAAAGATCTTGTGATGAAAACCTGAGACTTCAGAGCTTTAAACCGCTTTTTAAATCAGAGTCAGATAGGGCTGGGACCATACGCTTTTCTCCCGAGTCGATTCTTCTACGATTTTTTGGATGGCGATTCGATTTAAATTGTGATTCTACGATATTGCCGATTCTCTCGATTTTTAGTCTTTAGCATTTTTAACATTTATCTGCACACAAATACTGTAGGAGCCTATAAATTAACATACTCCATTATAAAGTGAACTTAAACCCTTTTCAAAACCTGGACTTTCTGTATGTAAAAAAGGCTGTACTACTAAAAATTGATTTTTGAAAAAAAAAAATCGATTTAAAAATCGTCAAAATAAATATCGCGATATTTTTGTGAATCGATTTTTTCTCCCACCCCTAGAGTCAGAGTCAGAATGCTTTATTAATCCCAAAATGAATTAATTTCTCCAGTCGGCACATCCACAATGACTAGAAGATAGAATAAAAAATTACAACAATGAATACAGCAATCTACAATCAGCATCCACACAACAGTGGTGCACGGAAAAAAAGTGAGATGAAGATCAGTGCTTCTTACGCATTTTGTGCGTTTAAATCCATCGTTCCACCTTAAGACTTAAGTTAATCAGTTGTGACTGGAGCTTTACATTGTTGTTGTTATTGTCGTTGTTCCGCCACCAGCAGCCGGAGAGCCCCCGGTCTGAGTCTGAGCTGCAGCTTCAGGTCATCACGTTACATAAACGTCTGGAGTTGGTTTGTTTGTCTGCAGCTTTAAGCAGAGGGGGGCGGAGTCAGAGCAGAGGGGGGCGGAGTCAGTGCATAGGGGGGGCGGAGTCAGTGCAGAGAGGGGCGGAGTCAGAGCAGCAGCTCCACAAGTGACTGAGTTCACACCTGAGCAGCACAACGTTCATCCAGTCAGAGAGGACAGAGGGAAATGACTTAGAGAAAACATCTTTTATCATTAGAAAACAGCTGCAGTTTATTCATTTATAAACCAAAAAGATGTTTTTTTTTTTTTTTACTTTCCATCAGCCCTAACCCTCGTTCAAAACAACTCTGCAGCCAATTTATTTAACAGAACACACTGATGTTAAAAGAGTGCTAATTTTATTTTTCAGCTGTTAACTTTATTGTGAAAGGTCCAGTTTCCTCTACAACACCATGAGCGCTTAAGATGCAGAAAAAAAAATCTAAAATAACATACGGTATGTAACAGAAATTATAAACACAAACATGAATTAAACCGAACCTGAGGAATAATTAAAAACATTTCTGCACATTAAAGCAAATATAAAAGCAGCTAAAGCACAATGAAATACTTCATAACACCAAACCTTAATCCAAGATAATTCCCTTTCCCACAATAATATTTCATATAAAACTTCTCCGTCTGTTTTTCAAAATAAAAGACCCATGAAACACAGAAAATACACTATAAACAAAATAAAAGTCCAGTCCTTAGCTCCGCCTCCTTCTCTGTGATAACCTCAGTAACTGTGATGGAGCGACTCAGTTCAACAGCGGGAATCTTTATCGACATCTCAGTTTGTGGCGGTTCATGGACGACCTCTCTGACTTCTGGGTCACACACACATACAGTAAACACACACACACATAAACACACATAAACACACACACACACTCACACATAAACACACACACACATAAACACACACACACACTGAGAGTTTCCAGTAGCAGCGGTCCAGATGTGTGCAGCGTGATAAGGCGTCTGCTGTGTTTATCAGCGTGGAGCCGGTCGGGCGTGGCCTCCCGTCGCCTCTCCGGCTCCTCCAGACCATAATAAGCTGCTGTCCTCTTCTCCATGCTGCAGGTGGGGCTGCAGCGCCCCCTATAGGACACACACACTGCTGGTGATTAGGAGTGTGTGTTCCCAGATTGTGTTTTATTTAGTGTGTAAAGACATCATGAGCTCGGTCCTACACATGCAACCACAGCTCTGACAGGCCTGTAATCACACACAGCACACACAGCGTCGGTGTGCATGTAATTACAGCGTGAGAGTGTGTGTGTGTGTTGTGTGTGAGCTTGTGTGTGTGTGTGTGTGTGTGTGTGTGTGTGTGTGTGTGTGTGTGTTGTGTAGGCGACGGAACGAGGCCGAGGCGACAGGACAGGGAGAGGAGGAGCAGGAGGACAAAGATAAAAGCTGGAGACAGAGGCAGAAAGCAAAGAGACATGAAGCTTCTCTTTCCTGTTTCCCTACAACTCTGAGTTTCCTTCTCTTCTCTCTTCTCTCTCCTCTCCTCTCCTCTTCTCTTCTCTTCTCTTCTCTTCTCTTCTCTTCTCTTCTCTTCTCTTCTCTTCTCTTCTCTTCTCTTCTCTTCTCTTCTCTTCTCTTCTCTTACCTGGTTTCATTTTACTTGAAAGCACTTTGAGAAGAGAAAAGTGCTGGTGATGGAGGATTCTTCAATGAGGACATTTTGTCTGTCCTCAGGGTGAATTTTCCAAAAGAAAAAACTATTTGTGTATTTGTTGGGTCCATTTTGTAAAAGTTCAGGGAAAAAGAAAAGAATTGTGTCTCAATTATGACATTTGTCTTTTTCTGGCATGTCGAAATCCAAATATGACAGAATGTCTAAGTTTAGGGTTTGTTCCCAACCTAGACTTTGAACATCTTCCTATAGTAAAGTAATTAAAATAAATGTTAAATTCATAAAAACTTCACATTGCATTGTCACATAATAACTTGAAAAAAACATATTTTTAATTAATTTGGTTCATATTTGGGCAACTAGAACATTTTTTAATAGTTAAATATCATTCAGGAATAGGAAGTTTCACTTTATTTACACATATTCAGTGCACGTTGTTTGCTAGAGTTCTGCTGGCAAGTCTAAAACTGAACTAACTAACTAAAAATTGTCATCACGATCAATGAATCAAAGTTATTCTGACATCTTTGTTCCAGAAATAGAAAAAAACACAGTTTAAAGATTTTTCTTCAGGTCAAAGAGAAGAATCACCTATAAATAAAGTGTAAAGTTGTTTTTATTATTATTACACCAGAGTCAGAGAGAGAAAGTGAAAGCTGAGCTCACTGAGCCTCAGGCTGCAGCTTCTCTGAGAGAAACAAGTTAAACTCAGAGTCATCGTCAGCGCTGCAGAGAGAAAAGTGTTATTGACCTCGTGTCTCTTCAACCTGCTGCTGCTGACTGGAGCGTTTGTTTCGTCTCTAAAACTCCTTCTTCTGTTTCCTCAGCGTCTTTCTGTGGGAAGTTATTTTGTTTACACATGTTTGGTTTTAATTGACTTCACCCCCCCTCCTCTCCTCCTTCTCCATTGTCCCGGTCCTCTGGCCTCGGCCTCTGGACACGGAGCTGCTGCTTCATCAACCTGCTGAACACTGAGCTGCTCTGTGTTATCTGACTCTCACATGGCTGTTTAACTTTAATGAAGCTTAACGTTGATCCAGGTTCACATGCTGCCACCTCTGTGTGTGTGTGTGTGTGTGACTCGCTGCAGGTGTGTGTGTGTGTGTGTGTGTGATGCATGTTTATTCATATACAGAGTGATTTAAGAGCTGAACTCAAGTCACTTCAGTTCATCTAAACACTTTGTCACGTTAATGATTCATGAGAAACACAGAGGAGGAGTTTATTTTTAGAGCCAGTGCTTTGAAACAACTGAGGACCAATTAAATCATTAATAATAATGAAGAGATGTTCAGTTCAGTTCAGTTCAGTTATTAACGGACATCTGCCTACAAGAACAAACACACTGGAGGTGCAAACATACAACTAAACTGTTTTTATAGTAACATTATATTCTCCAGCACCAGGAGGATTTTTAATTGTGAATCTTCAGCTTCATATGATTCAGTTTAAATGAGTCGGCATCAAAAAAAAGTCTGAATTTAGAATAAAAAATATAAAAAACGGAGTCAATACCAATAAGATTTAGTTAAATCAGCCACATTAAGCGAAAGTGTGAGTTGTGTGTTTATGAATTTGTAATCTGAGCAGTGTGTGTGTGTGTGTGTGTGTTTTATTGTGTTGGTCTCAGTGGGTGGGACAGTCGTCGTCGTCTGCTTCCTGTTTACTTCCTGTTGTCCCGGGACTCCTCCGGGAGGCTCCGCCTTCAGCAGCAGCAGGGCATCGTGGGAAACGTAGTGTTGTCTCAGTCTGTGATTTACTCACTGTCACATCTGAGTGAGTGTGTGTGTGTGTGTGTGTGTGTGTGATGTTGTTCTTTCCCAGTCGCTGCAGGAATCTGAAACACGTCGGCCATCTTTTCTTTGGCTCTGCAGGTTGTTATAGATGGAACCAGAGGTTTATTTTTAGAGTGTTTGAAGTGGAGGAAACGATGTCTTCAGCTTGTTTGGTCTCAGATGAGCTCAGATCAGCTGGACAGAGTTTACACATGCGGTGTGTGTGTGTGTGTGTAGGAGGTGTGTGTTTGTGTCGTCTTTTTTCAGCTTCATCTGTTTTCTTGTTTTCTCTGCGTCACGTTTCGTTCCAGTTTCACCTCATTCACTGGATAACTGTCCGATCCGGTCCGACCCGGTCTGATCCGGTCTAACCCGGTCTGATCCAGTCTGACCCGGTCTAACCCGGTCTGATCCAGTCTGACCCGGTCTAACCCGGTCTGATCCAGTCCGATCTGGTCTGACTTTCCGCTCCGAGCTTCATCCAGCTTCGATCTGTCCATATTTTTTTATTGAAGCCTTTTCATCCATGATGCTGCAGCCCAGAGCTCCGAGACCTCGGGTCAGTGAACTCACTCACAGTTTGTGCAGAGAGAGAAGAGAGAGAGAACATCCGTCAGTCGTCAATACAGACAGTCAGTCAACAGACAGTTAAAGGAGAATTCCGGCCATTTTTGACCCCTAAATCATTTTCCTGATGGTTAACCGGTGTTGGTTGGAGCAAAAAACGCGACTAAAATTGATGCAGACAAACCGGAGTTACACCATGGCTACCTGGCACTAGGGATAGCCACAACGCTAAAAACAATCAGATATCTCTGGTACATGACTGGAATCCTTAGAGACACCACTGAACTCATATAGTGTAGAGCAGGGGTGTCAAAACATGTGGCCCGTGGGCCAGAACCGGCCCTGCAGAGGGTCCAATCTGGCCCTCAGGATGAATTTGTCAAGTGTGAAAATATGAAATTGCACATATTTTTATCAAGAAATTTCAAGTGGTTCATAATATGTTTTGTAAAATGATAGTTCAGTAACTGCAAACATCTTATTAATGTACTAAAACAGAAGAACATTTCAATTTTTTAAATATATTTAAAGGTTATTATGCTATTATTTTACTGGTCCGGCCCACTTCAGATTAAATTGTGCTGTTTGTGGCCCCTGAACTAAATTGAGTTTGACATCCCTGGTGTAGAGTATAAACAGTATAAACTTTGTGTTTCTGCATGTAGCCACTCACCTCAGATAGCCCAACTCTGAAACATCCTGGAAAGACATTACTATCTGATCACAGAGAGAAACTAACACTTTGTCCTTGTTGTGATGATTTCTTTATAAAAAATAAACGGTCATATTTTGGACGTTACCACTGCTCTGCTCCACCGGTTATTTTATCTACAGACAGTTAACAGTCTGACTTCTTCAACACATAAGGCTGTTAGATGATTTGACTTGTTGGAGGCGTCGTCGTATCAGGACTCACATCATCACCTTAATTTAGTGTAATGAGGTTTTTATCTCCTCCTCCTCCTCCTCCTCCTCCTCCCTCAGGTTTTCTGAAAACACTGGGATGCCGGTCTTGAACTCGTTTCCCTCCAGAGCTCGTTAAAAGAGGATTATACTGTAGCGCCGCTAAGTCAGAACGTACCTGAGTCTCTGACCGACCTGCAGCCGCGTCCGTCCGTGTCCACTCATTAACACACTCATTGATCACCTTCCACGCCGTCGGCCGCGCTTCACACTCAACTCTCTGACTCTCTGGCAGCTCCAGAAACACTTTCACACAAACACACACACGGATAAAAACACAAACACACACACAGACACACTCTCAGATCTGAACATGATCTTTTAATATCTTTTCCAAACACATCTCAGAGTCTCTACCTTTCATTTTTTCGTTTTACTCTTCTGATTTACTGTCACTGATGTACAGTAAACCCAACATCTGGAGATTTAAGATCCTTAAACGGACCCCGAGGAGTTTGTATTTGGTTATAACAGAGTCTCATATTCATGTGGAAGAATCTACGTTCTCGTTTTGTCTTTATAGTTATTTTGATATTATTATTTAGTGGTTGGCTCACCCAGCATTTCCTATAGTTTCGGTTTCCCGGACGCGGCCCGGTGGGTCATGGGAATAACTCCGCCGGATCGCTAGTTGAATAGAATAGAATAGAATAGAAGCTTTATTGTCATTGTAAAGGAAAACAACGAAATTGCCAGTGGCCTCTGGGTTGACAAATGCAAACAAATATATATACACAACAAAACACATACACAACCATTCTGGCCAGCAGGAAAAAATGTAACTAAAATGTATAAAAATATATAAATAGGCTAAAAATAACAGTGCAAACGGCAAAAGTGCATCAGTGCTTCTGGTTCAGGGAGTGTATGGCCTTAGGAAAGAAACTGTTTAGAAGTCTGTTTGTGCGTGTTTTAATTTGGCATCGTTTATGGTGGTAACTATGACGGTATCTGATCATCTTTGAACCTCCGACTTTCATTCTTGATCAATGAAAACAATCTTGCCAAATGTTTTCACTTTCGTCCGTCTTGCACCGGTCCAAGAGTTTCACCTCGTGCGCAGAGGCTCATGGGAAATATAGTGTGAAAACCTTGTTGTCCCTTTAACCTGTCACATATGGAGTTGTACAAGTTAAATGTGTAGTGAAATTTGCAATAGACTGTGTAGTGAAGTTTACAACTAAATAAAATTGAAGATACATTTAAAATGACTCAGATTAAGAGCTAGAAAGAAAACAAAAGAAACATTGCAGTGTATAGAATAAGATATCAATGCATTACTTACTGTGAAGTGCAGGTTGCTACTGTAGCTTTCTGATGTAATAAAACGTAATCACATGACGGCAGCTGAGATACTGTGAGATACAAGAGACTTTTATAGACTTACGTGAGTCTGGAGCAAAGTCTGTAAAGTCTGTAAAGTCTGTAAAGTCTGTGCAGCTGCTGAGTCAGTGACAGAGTGAACAGCAGCCTGGAAACAAGTTTAAAACCACTCAGTCGCTGCTCGTTTACACTGTTTCTACTGACAGGAAGTTTTCTATCACTTTAACTATGATCAATATTTCAGAATAAGAGCTGATGACATCACACTTCACCTCAGTAGTGCGTTTATTTACTTCCTGTCAGGGGTGAGTTTAGTGATGGTGAAGGTTTTCGTAGTCTGAATGGAGTCGTCATATGTCACGTAGAGGTGTGTGTGTGTGTGTGTGTGCGTGTGTGTGTGTGTGTGTGTGTGTGTGTGTGTGTGTGTGTGTGTGTCACGGCGACGAGCAGCCGCTGACAGACTCTGATAATTACAGCTTTTTTTCAGCGGCTCGGGTCAAGTGGCCCAATAAAAGGCCAGAGAGGACGATGGGATGGGATGGAGAGGAGGGGGCTAATTGAGAGGTGTCCATGGTAACGAGAACAGCTGGGGTTAAAATGAAGGGCCTGGTTACCGTGGTTATGCGTCGGGGTCCCCTGTATTTGTGTACACTCTTCACATTCTTTCCTTCTTTCATTGATTCCCTCGCTTTTTAGTTTTTTTTTGTCTCTTTTCCCATCGACTGACCTCATCGTCTGAGTGTTTCTCTTCTTCTTCACCCCCCCCTTTCTCTCTCACACGACACACACACACACACACACACACACACACACACACACACACACACACACACACACACACACACACACACACACACACACACACACACACACACACACACACACACAAACCTCCTCCACCAGCTCTGATTGGTTCTCTCAGGATGTAAAGTGAATATGTGGATGAATCTAACTCTGATCTCATCCATGACTTTAGATTTTTCTCTTTTCTTTTTTTCTTTTTTTGTAAAATATCTCCAACTTCAACTTAATGGATTGGAACAAAAAACTTTGTGTTGACGTTCACGGTTTAATTATTGATAATGATCGTGATTCATTCACTTTTTATCACCAGGAAGTTAAAGTTTAAATTTGGGCTAAACTTAAGAGAAAGATCATTAAAGTGAAACGAATCAGTTTCAACAGAGAAACCAAAGAATTTAACACTGGTATTATGTTATAAAGGAAAAAAATGTAAATTACTTTTAGTTTAAAGTTGGGATTGGCAATGATTTTCAAATAGTCGTTCAGTTTAAAATAATCATCTTGTCTGTAAAAATGTAAATGTTCCTTTTTACTGTGGCAGAAGGAGAAACATGGAGAGACTTCACTCCACCAGGAAGTTCTGTGTGAAACTCTGTTAAATGAAAACAAGTGAAACTGAGCTGCAGCTCAAACTCTGCACGGTGCCGACTGATGAGAAGCTACCGGAAAATATTGACATAGTTTTACACCGGGAGAGAATTAATAATCGATTATTTCCCCGCCGCCATTATCCAATAGTACTTTTGCTTGAAATGCCCGTCACTGGTAGAGAGTAAAGAAGAGTGGCTAAAGAAGTCATTGGAATATTCTCTTTGTTAATTAGCGACCGGTGAAAGGAGCAGATAAAATCAGATTATTCTTATTTCTGCTCCTTTTCTTTTCATGTTCATATTTAAATACTGTAGTTTAGTTCAGTCAGTGAGTGAAATAAACAACAACTTTCCCATCATGCTCTCTGTCTGTGAGCCTGAAGCTGCAGATTCACATCCGTGTGTTTTCCAAAGTCTGGAAATCCCACACTTCACTTCCCTGTTCTCTCTCTCTCTCTCTCTCTCTCTCTCTGTCTTGTTTATTATTCCTCTTTTCTTTCACTTTCATTTTTCTTCCTCGTGGACTTTGATCTTTTTATCCGTCCTTATCTCACCCTCTTCACTTTGTTTTGTTATTTCTTTTCCCCCGGTTGTGTCACTAATTCGTCTCAATCAGAAAACTATTTGTCTTCTTCCTTCTACTACTTCTTCTTCTTCTTTTAGTCTCTCCGTCCCTCCCTCCCTCTCTCTCTCTCTCATTAACCTGTGATTAACGAACGCCCTAAAACCAAAAGAGTCCGGACGGAGCTTCTCTTTTCTCACGGGGTCATAAATCTATCGCTCCTCCTCCTCCTCCTCCTCCTCCTCCTCTTCCAAAGTCCGTCTCCTCCCTCCTTTTTCCCACCGTCCACCTCAGTGTGAGAGGAATCTCTGTGTGTGTGTGTTTATCTGACCAAATTGAAGCAGCGATGACTGGAAAAGTGTGTCTATAATCTGTGTGATTAGATTATCTAAGTGACACACACACACACACACACACACACACACACACACACATCAACACACACACAGACACACACTCTGGTCAGAAGGCTGTGACCGGCCGGTTAAAGCTCCACAGGTCAACACCACTGAGCCTGATGGAGCCACTCAGAGAGGTCAGAGGTCGTGTGTGTGTGTGTGTGTGTGTGTGTGTGTGTGTGTGTGTGTGTGTGTGTGACCTCTCTGTGCTCATGCTGCGTGCAAACCAAACCAAACTCCATCGTGTAACAACCAGAAACCTACAGATCGATACCGGCTGATGTTGATTCTAGCAGCAGAAGAAACTCTCACTTCTCATATTCTATAGTTATATAACGGGAATGAATGAAACAACAATACACAAACACTATTGCAATATTTTGTCGCCATGCATTGATCTTTTATTATGTAAATTTCAAATGCGAATGACAAACACTGTCAGAAAAAGTACTGCAGCACTGTACTAAGTCTGTCTGTGTCCCATCCCATTTTTAAAGGCTACAAGTGTTAAAGTTTGTTTTGTTTTTTGGTGTTTTTCCCGCTTTCTTTTTTTCTCTGATACTTAATTTTCTTTATATATTTAAATACTGTTAACCTTATTGGTTTCGGTCTTTTTCTGGTTTAGTTTTGCTTATGTATGTTTGTTTGTTTTTCATATTGTAAGAATGCTGGGTAGCTTAATTTGGTATGTAGGACAGGCATTAATATAAGCATTATGCTTCTGCCTTTGCCTTTTCAGTCACTACCTTGTTATTATGTGATGTGAGTGACTGAATAAAGAATTTCATCATCATCATCCCATTGTGCAAGAATCACAAAAAAACTTTACCCCGTTTGATAAATTAGGTGTCAATAAAGTTTTTTCTTTCAGGACATAATCTGCAGATGCAAAAACACCGTATGTCACAACGTATGACAACTTCAGGATGTTACAAAATGTTTAAAAGTGCAATAACATCATATTCCCGTCCTTATTACATCATATATACATTTATATTACTATAATATTTAGTGCTGAATCATCTCTCTCTATTATAACCTTGATTTTATACGTCACTCTGTGTATTTTTATAGTTTGTGTCCTGAGGGAGGACAGAGTGGACGTTCACACTCTGATCTCTGTGGTGGAGGACGGGTGAGACGGGGGGACGTGGGGACGGGGGGGTAATTGGGTTTTGTTTGCACCAAACAAGAGCTTTGGCTCAGTTTGTGTTGTGAGCGTGTGAGTGCAGAGAGTTTCCCTCCTCCTGCGTCGTCTCGTCCTTCTTCCTGCTCCCAGACCAGAGTTTTCATTTGTCTGTCCACCAGCTCCAGTTTCCATAAAGTTTTGGACGTTTTGACGCCCAGAGTTCAGAAATGATTGAAAGACTTTTGTCCTTGTTTCTCTCCTGTGGCCTCAGAAAAAAAAAAACCCGTCCAACACTTCCTGAAACTCAGCCAACCGTAAAACAGCTGGGAAGGTTTTTTTTCACATGATTGTTGGCACGGCAACCAGGAATGTAACAGGTCTGTCATCACAGGACGGAGACGTAGCTCTGAGCTCTGAGCTGACCTCAGGTCTGTGTCCGGACGTGTCCACGATGTCCCACTGTTCACCACCGCACCTCAGGGCGTGTGTGTGTGTGTGTGTGTGTGTGTGTGTGTGTGTGTGTGTGTGTGTGTGTGTGTGTGTGTGTGTGTGTGTGTGTGTGTGTGTGTGTGTGTGTGTGTGTGTGTGTGTGTGTGTGTGTGTGTGTGTGTGTGTGTGTGTGTGTGTGTGTGTGTGTGTGTCCTGGAGTCACCTCCTGTTAATCCTGTCTTGTTAGTTCATCTAACGAGGGGCCACAGCCACACGGACTCTCCTCCTGTTTCATCCTCCTCTAAGCTCTTAATGGCATCTTGGGGTCTCACTGTCTGTCTGTGTGTGTGTTAGGGCTGGGCGATATGGCCTAAAAAAAAATCCGATTCACGATTTAAATCGATCTTAAGTGACAGGACCAGTAAAATAATAGCATGATAAGGTATTTTAAAAAGAAGAACTTTTCCCTTTTGTATTACAAGATGTTTACAGTTAATGAACTATTCTTTTACAAAACATATTATGAACAATCTGAAATGTTTTGATATAGCCTAAATACATGTGCAGTTTCAACAATATTATTCCTCTTCTGCCTTCTATGTCGTTTTCACACTTGGCAAATTCATTCTGAGGGGCCAGATTGGACTCCCTGCCTGGCCAGTTTTGGCCCACAGGCCGCACGTTGTTTGACAACCCTGGTCTACGATCTGAAAAATGAGGAGAACATTTTGAAAAAAGCACCACCCACACAGACACACACCCCTCCCCTCCGAGCTCGATCCGCTCAGTTCTCCCGTCAAAACATTCCTCAGTGATCCGTCGGCGGCGGTAACGGATCATCCCACCACAGACTTAGTCACTCACCAGCGGCTGAAGCTGTAACAGACTCTATTACAACATGACCGGCTATATATATCTACCGGTATCTATATTTAGATATATAAATATAACATAAAATTAAGGGCTGCAGATTTTTTTTTTTTAGTTTATTTGAAAAGGGACAATGCACATTAATAAACATTGTATAAAAAAACACAGCAGTAAATGCACTCGAATTAGCTTAAAAATCTAGTTTTCATCGATTCTCCCTCTGCCAGATCGTACAAAGCAACCGTTAAAAAAGAACAACAATGGAATAAAATATTGTACCACATACACATACTAACTGTCCGTAAATACATACATAATAAATAGGCTACACATTTGGACAACAATAACAACATCAGTGCTCACATCTCTGGGTGTCTGCAAGCCAGTTCTTAACATTAGCTTGGAATGAGTGATATGATGGAGATTCTCTGATTGATTGTGGATTTAAAAAAAGGAGATTTCAGTTGGAATAATTGTTTTTCCTTTTTTATTTTCCTTTTTTTTTTTACTGTTGATGTGATTTTTGTCGCACAAACACCTGCAGCAGATGATGATGATGATGATGAAGAAGTGTTAGACCAAAGCGTCATCATGCAGCGATGCAGGGATATACTTGGACACGTAGTCAGATTAGGACGTTAAACTTGTCACCAGTGTCTTTTATTTCTTTTCCAAAAGTCTCATTTTTCTACAACTAACTAGTAACTGTACTAGATTACATTCCTGCAGACAGTCGTCCTTCCAGCCCTGGTTTGACCTGTGACCTTCTGTAGCTCCTGTGGTTTGGATGCTGCAGGATTTAAATAATATTGCATTGGATTATTTGCATTTATTCCACAAGATGAGCCCATTTAACACATGCACTTTGTTTTATCTGTGTGTTTATGATGTTTAGAAGTATTTTACATGTTGGCAGCAGTGAGATGAACTTCCTGTAGTGTCTGACTGAGCAGCCACTTATATTATGTCTTCTCCTCTGTGAGAGTTGAGTGTTGCGGACTGAGTCTCGGTCAGACCAGATCAGATCAGATCAGGTCCGTCGCTCCTCTCTGTGATTATCCCTCAGTCAGTCTGAGGCTCATCGCTGCAGCCTGGTTGACCCGGCGACGCCAAATCCATTTGTCTGGATGGAGATGAACTGTCTCTCTGTGTGTGTGTGACTGCTCCTCTTCTTCTACTGTTCATTTCACAGCAGTCTGAGCTCACTACGCTGTGTGTGTGTGTGTGTTTGTTATTTTAGTGACTTTTTGATCCAGAGACAGAACAAACATCTGATCTGGTTTCAAAAAGAGAAATGAAGAGTTTGGACTTTTGCTGTTGTGCAGTTTGTGCAGCTGAAGGAGAGAATCAGTGGTGCAGCAGTTGGAGGGAAAGCGGCTCTGCTGCTGCTGCTGCTGCTGCTGCTGCTGCTGCTGCTGCTGAGAGTCTGGACCCAGATCGCCCCCTATCTGCTCCGCTGTGCACTGCATGGTCTGGATGCAGCTCCCTCTGCAGACTCTAGATCAGCTGTTTGTGCACCAAAAAATAAAAACATGCACACAGACAGATCCAGTTTGCTCTTCCTGAATGGATCGGACCCGGTGCAGCAGCAGCAGCAGCAGCTTTAACAGCAGCATTAGCAGCAGCTCTGGGCTCTGGTTTCCAGACAGGAAGTGTTTGTGCTGCGTTTCCCCAGTGGGGGGGTCAGAGGTCAGAGGTCACACAGCTGCTGCAGCGTAGGAGGATGGATGTCGGACATCAGATGTTTTATTCACACGACTGCAGCCGCTCTTATATCAGATTAAAGCTGCAACAAGTCATCCATTAATCAACAATAGTCAACTATTTTTATAATTGAACATCAGTTTGAGTCGTTTTTAAAGAAAAAAAGTCCAGATTCTCTGATTTTAGCTTCTTAAATGTGAATATTTCTGGTTTCTTTGTTCCTTCATGACAATAAACTGAGTCTCTCTTTGGTTTGTGGACAAAACAAGACATTAGAGGACGTTTTCTGGTGGTTTGGGAAACACTGACTGACATTTTTCAACATTTTTTAACATTTTATTGACCAAACAACTAATCAGTCGATTAATTGTTTAAATAATACGATAAATAATCGTTAGTTGCAACCCTACAGTATCATTGTATGTATGTGTCAGTGATGTCGTGTTAAACTGGTCTGATGAGACGGGACGAGGTCGAGGACGTCTGTCGTTTTTATTGCAGCTCTGTGGACATGAAAGTCCAAGGACGGAGGATTCATCACTGTGATGTGTTCATCCTCTTCCTCTTCCTCCTCCTCCTCCTCCTCTCCTCTCCTCTCCTCCTCTCCTCCCTCCCTCCTTCCTTCCCCCCGTCAACACATGTATCTCCTGTTTCCTCCTCTCACAGCTGTGATGATGCTGTCGACACGGAAACAAGACGTTTTTCTTTCAACGTCTTTTTTTTATTCCAGACAGAATAATAATAATAATGGCGGCCGCTGCGTTGTCACCTGTGGCCTGTCATCGTCTCTGACTTCCTGTCTCTCTGTCACTTTCAAAATAAGAGCGTAGGCCTACACCTGCAGACTCACTGTAGCACGGCGCCGCTGAGCGTCAGACCTGTTCCTGTTTTATTATTCAGAAGACAAGAAGAAGAATCGGAGCAGCAGAGCATGAATTCATGATTCATGTTCTGCAGCTTGTGAACAATGTAGTGTGTGTCTGTGTGTGTGTGTGTGTCTGTGTGTGTGCGTCTACTGTATATGTGTGTGTGTGGTCGGCCCTGTGGTGTATTTCCATATGCAGATCAGTTTATAGCTCTGACTGTGTGTGTGAGGAGAAGAGGAGGTTGGTCACAGTGTAGTCGTGTGTGTGTGTGTGTGTGTGTGTGTGAGTGCAGGACAGCAGGTCTGTACTTACAGGTTCAGTGTGTGTGTGTGTGTGTGTGTGTGTGTGTGTCAGGGTGACCTTGCTGACTTTCTATAGAGGATGCTGACTGGAAGAACTGAGCTGTACTGGGGGGAGGGAGGAACAAGCTGCAGCATCACACACACACACACACACACATATACACACACACACACACACACACACACACATACACACCGCCTCGTATAAACAATATCGCAGCGACATAATTTAAAGGGATAGTTCAACATTTTTGGCAAATTGGCCCATTGCCATAATCCCTATAGTCATAGCAGTAGGTTCGTTACCTTTAATTGTCGGTGCATGATGTTTTTAGAACGGCGGAGCAGAGCCGTGAGCTGCTCAGAGCTACGCTACGGAGGCTCATTATGGGATTTCTTGGTTTCCCTCATCAAACTCATCAAATACACAATCCAACAACTCCACAACGCTCTGGTGGACAAGTTGTGACCTGCACATTCACCACGCTATGAGATAATAACACAACGTTACCACACAGAGTTGTTTTAGAGGGAAATACAGAGACTGTTGATGAAAAACTGTCCCTGAAGGCAACGTGCATCAGAGGTTTTGCATGAATTTCCCTCCAAAATGTTGAACTATCCCTTTAACGGCTAAAACAGCATCAGGTGATGGATCAGATTGAGTGAAACAGAGACAGTGAGAGTGTACACATCACTCACAAAAGGCTGTGTGTGTCTGTGAGTGTGAGATTTCTCTCTCTGATATCTGAATGAAAAGAGTCATTCACCACCGACACAAAACAACAACTGTAGTGTCTCTACACCTCCCACACTCTCTCTCATCCCTCCATCCTCCTCCTTCTCCTTCTTCTCCTTCCTCTCCTTCGTCCTGTTGTATGACATCATCCCCAGTGTGTGTGTGTGTGTGTGTGTGTGTGGCTGAAGTTCCCAGACGCAGCGTTTTCTGCAGGAGTGGGAGGGTCCATGAGCTCGCAGCCCTGACCTCTTGACCCTGAGAGCTACACACACACACACACACACACACACACACACACACACACACACACGCTTTCATTCATGTGACAGGAGGAAACGCTGACTAATCAATTTTCTTTTCTTTTTTTTACGTGTGTGAAGTGAAATGTCTTAAATTCAGAGAAGCTCAGAGTTCATTGGCTGACAATAAAAGAATACACATTCACACTGGACGATATAGACATATACAGTTTACCCCAACAACATGACATACATTCAATACATGACGGACACAAGAACAAAATAACAAGACAAGACAACTCCAACCAGGTTTCCATAGTATAATGATACTCATCCACAAATAATGAATTGACTCTACTATAACCACTACCTTTATACTCCTGCTGTAACCCATATCCTTATATCAAGTACAACATCATGATTAATGGAAGTTCATTTTTAAGTCATGTTCTTTTAGAGCTTTTTTAAAAGCATATATACTATTTAGTAGGGATGTCCCGATACCACTTTTTCACTTCCGATACGATACCGATATTGCAGCCTTCAATATCGGCCCGATACCGATATTGATCCGATATTAGGAGTGGTGAAAAAAAACAATTATTTATATTTTTCAAATTCTAATGCAAAGGAGAGTCCTCCTGTTGCTGACTGACAGGCTGCTGCTGTCATGTTCTTCTGTGGGACAGACAGTAGTGAGCTTACTTTTGAACTGTAAAATATTATAATGGGCTGCTTTTATCGGAGCGTTTATATCGGAGATTTTAGATGCAGTCCGATATAATCCGATATTCGCTTTTTTGGCTGATAACGGACAGATATCCGATATCAATATCGGATCGGGACATCCCTCCCTACTATTTAGTTGTTTAATATAACTTGGCAGTGAGTTCCATTCCTGGATTGCTCCATATGACTTTGTTCCTGGTTGATGTAGTTTTGTTTTGGTCAAATAAAACGACCGTCAGCTGCGAGTCTCTGTAATAAAAGAAAGTTTTTCATATAAAATATATGAACTCTTTGTGGTTAAAACAGTTCTCAAAAAAGTCATGAAGGAGTAGAGAAGTCTGTGTTTTACATTAAACCAAGACAGAGAGTCGTGCATTCTTCTAACATTGGCTCTGAAACCACAAAATAATCTCACACGCGCTGCTTTGTTTTGAGCCAGTTGCAGCTGGGAGTGTTTGATGACAGATGACGAGTGTGTGTAGGTGTGTGTGTGTGTGTGTGTGTGTGTGTGTGTGTGTGTGTGTGTGTGCAGATCAAACCTGTTTGTAAACATGATAATTGATAGAAAAGCTGCTGTTGTGATATTCAGTGTGTGTGTGTTTGTGAGCAGCAGCTTCATGTGTGTGTGCTGTCAGTGTGTTGTCAGAGTGTGTGTTGTGCGAGGCTCGACAGCCGAACACACACATGTTGGTCTCTTCTGCCACACAGTGGTGACAACTCACTCTAACACACTCAGAGACCATGTTGATCAGTTTCACTTCCTCTTCTTTTCTCTGTAAATCTCAGTTTTTATTCTCATTTCAAACAGGAAGTTCTTTTGTTTTGTCGGTTTAAGTGTGTGGTTATTTAGCAACCAAAAGGATTCTGGGTAATGTAGTTCTCACAAATTTTTAAACTTAATATCATTAGGAAAAAGTTTGACCATTTCATTATCAGACACACAGAGGGGCATTTCTGGGGCAGAAAGGATTCTGAGAAATGTTGTTCCCTTATCTTGTTCACAAACATTTAGAGGTTTTAATTTTTTGGGGGGGACAGAGGGATTCTGGGTAATGTAGTTCTTTTCTTCTGCAATAGGCTCAATCTCAAAAAGTTAAGGCTTAATCTAAGGTAGAGATCTAAGTCAGACTTTCACATCTAGAAGAGCTTCTTAACAATGCAGAGGTCGCTTTGCAACAGAAAGGATTCTGGGAAATGTTGTCCCATCTTTCCTTTAGCAAGGACTCATACATTTTAAGCTTTAGCGACTTTGTTTTAACAAAGTTTGAACCTCTTAATCAGATGTATCTAGTAGGAACAGAAGGGATTCTGGGTAATGTAGTTCTTTTCTTCTGCAATAGGCTAACTTAAAAAGTTAAGGCTTGATCTAAATCTAAGTTAGACTTTTAGACGAGCTTCTTCACGACACACAGAGGTTATTTTGCGACATAAAGGATTCTGGGAAATGTAGTCCCATCTTTCCTTTAGCAAGGACTCATACATTTTAAGCTTTAGCGACCACTTAATCAGATGTATCTAGGAACAGAAGGGATTCTGGGTAATGTAGTTCTATTCCCTCCTTTCACAAAGACTCATAAATCTTAAGCTTGACTTCGTTTTAGAGAAAGTTTGAACCTTAATTGGTCACATACCAAGCTCATTTTCAGCCCTCTAGGAACTCTGGGTAATGTAGTCCTGTAACAAGAAGTGACCAGCTGAGCCTCAGTGTTGGAAACCGCTGCATCATCATCATCACCACGACAACAAACAGCTGGCACCGGGCTCAGGTCTCCATGACCTCATCTCTGGTTCTGGTTCTGATCAGGAAATGACTCAGTGATTACACAGCCATCACATCACCGCTGCTGCAACACACACACACACACACACACACACCACCAACTAGGGTTTTTTTTTTCTTTAATCTATGTGTTAGGCTTGAAAACTTTTTATCGCATCTAATCGTATCGGATGAATTGAAGTCGCCATGACGACGGCTGAGACCGAGAGCGGAGGAGGAAGAAAATGAAACGTTGTCGGGGTTGATTGTGGTTGTTTGTTGTTTGGTCTGGAGGTTGCTAGGAGTGAAAATGTCAGTGGCTTTCTTTTCAGAGCGGAGCTGATAACACACACACACATGCACGCACGCACACACACACACACACACACACACACACACACACGCACATGCACATGCACACACACAATTCTCTGCGGGGTGACGGTAACCCGAGGACCCCCTGCCCTCCGGTCTGCAGCCTGAATCATGCTGAATCATGCTGCAATGTCTCTAACATGCACACACACACACATGCACACATGCACGCACTAAAACGCACACACTAACACTAACACACACACACACACACATGCACACACACTATCATCACCTTGGCTTAATGGCCGCCCGTGTCTGAAGCCTTTGAACGCACCGTCACAGTCAGCAGACATCATTCAAAGATAGCTGCGAATAAATATCACAGCCAGGATGCAGCGTTTACGCACCCATAGCAACGGGGGTAAACACACACACACACACACACACACACACACACCTAGACACGCACACACACACACATACACTGACAAACACACACTCTTCCGGGTGTGAAATTTGGTAAACATCTGCTCATACACAAATATATAACATGACTTAACATGCTGTAATAGAAATACATGCACATGCACAAACACACACACAGGAAGATGAGTGTGTGTGTGTAGCTGGCATGTGGTTTCCTTCTGTGGGGCAACTTCACACACACACACACACACACACACACACACACACACACACACACACACACACACACACACACACACACACACACATTTCCGTCTGATTAGTCCCATTTTTTCATGTATTTGCTGGTTTATGATGACGGCCGCCTCGCCTCAGACCAGTCGCTTGTTTCAGGGGAAAGGAATTCACTGAGAGAGTGTGAGAGGGCGAGAGAGGTTGAGAGAGAGTGAGAAACAGAGAGAGAGAGAGAGAGAGAGAGAGAGAGAGGGAGGCATGGTGTTGGTGGGGGGGAGGAGAGGGGGAGGAGGAGGAGAGGAGGGCTTGTGAATGGAGAGGAGGACGGAGAAGTTTTGAGCTGCAGTAGTTTAGAGCTGGAAGAAAAAGAAGAGAAGATGCTGTGGAGACGATAGTGAAGACGACGAGGCGTTCAGGGACGCTCTCCTGTGTGGGTCGTTCCAGTTGTGCAGCAGCTGGAGGTTTATTAGTTGTAGTTTACAGTAGTTTAGTTTAGTTTAGTTTAATTGGAGATATGATGGACTGTCTGACCGACCCGGCCGTCATCGCACCCGTCCTGGTCGTCGCTTTTCACTTCCTGACGGCGGCTGGAGTTTGGTTTTACCGTCGCCGTCGTCGCCGCGGTTTAGTCGACGAAGGTAAACCTGTTTCCTTCTCTCTCTGTCACTTCTTCTTCTTCCTTTTCTGCTCTGATTTACCTCCGATGGGGAAGAGGAGGAGGAAGAGAAGAGAAGAGAAGAGGGGTGGGTGGGGGCTGCTTTAACATCAGCTCCATGTGCTTCCTGTTTAGGCTCCGCCCCCTTTGCCATTTATGTAACGGACCCCTCACTCGGCTTCTCCTTTTTTTTTATTTCTTGTTTTACAGTGTGTTGAGTTCACTGCTCTGCCTGTTAGCTCCATGCTAACGCTAACGCTAACGCTGCTCCACGTTGCTGCAGCTTCTATTTTAGTTAAAGTGGAATGTGAAGCTGCTTTAAAGTGCAACGACACCGGGGGTTTCTCCTCTTTCAGCTCCGTCCATCACACACTAACACACACTAACTTGTTTTTACACATTCATACACACACACACACACACTTTTAGTTTTTAAGCTTTTTTTTTTCTTTCTTTTTTTTCTTTTCTCTTGCTCATCATTGTTTCTCACCTCCTCCTCTGTGACTCAGAGCGGCCCCATCTTCCATATTTGGCTGAAAAGCTCAGATGTTTCCCTCGACTTTTGAAATCTGTGTGTAATTCAACCTGGAGACCACAGTCAGTGTGTGTGTGTGTGTGTCTGTGTGTTTGCAGCTCACATGTCCATCTATGTCTTGTTCATGCTGTGTAACTAGACTTTAAACAGGGAGCTGCAGCGCTGCCAACGAGCTGCTTTGGCCTCTTGTCTGGTGGTAAACACTGATGCAACCACACGTTTCTGCAGAATTAAACAAATTCCAGTTGTGTTTTTATTTTTATTCTGTGTAGCTTCAGTGCTTAGAGTTGATTTATAGCCTGTCCACTGTGTTTATTACATTATCTATTCTCCACTACACTGACACGATGTTAGTGCCTCTGCTCCAGTAGCTGCTGCATGCTGCTGCTAATCGACAGCAGCGCTAATGGCTAATGGCTGCTATAGTAAAAAAAAGAAGAAGAAAAAAGTCCAGCTCTGAGTTTTTCAGTGGAAACTCCTGTCAGAGAGCGACTGAGGACACGTGTCTGGTTTTTAGAGGAAGATCTGACGTGACATAACAGAGCGGATCAATAAGGTCGATCGGCTGTGCCAACTTTGTGTGTGTGTCCATTTGAAATGCATTCGTGTGCAGCTGAAGTCGTTAAGCCTGTTGCATTATGGGATGTTTCCTGATGAGTGAGTGAAGTTTCACTGTGACTGATTCTGACTCAAACTCGACTCTCAGGTTCACTGGGTTTGATCTTGTTGACGAGCAACTGGGGTGTAACACAGCTGCAGAGTGTGTGTGTGTGTGTGTGTGTGTGTGTGTGTTCATGAGGCTGTGACATTGTGTGTTCTCGTCACAGGAAGTAGAGACACAGTGGTAAACCGCCCCTCTGTGTGTGTGTGTGTGTTAATGTGGTTAAATTTCACACAATATGTAAAACGTGGTGGTTTCCCACTTTCTCTGTGATCACCAGGCTTTTACGCTCCAGCCCATAATATCAACAACCAACATCTCATTCAGTATTAAAAGTATCAATCAATGATAAAAGTATTAAAGGTTCAGCAGGAGACAGTGAAGGGTTAATGAGACACAGACAACATGACACAGATCAGATGTTGCAGGGAAACTTCAATAAAACCAGAAAATTAAAAATAAAAATAAATGTTATTTAAGGTGGATAAGTTGTTTTTGCATTAAAAAAAATATAGAAATTATGATTTTTTTTCGACCAAACAAAACGTACAAATGTGATTTTTTATTTTGCTGTTTCTGCAGCAGCACGATCAATCAAACTGTACTTATAGGGCACTTTTTATACAAAAGATAAGAAAAATATATTGTAAAACAAACAAAAAAGCACATTTACACAGAGACAGACACACAATTTTCAAGTAAAATTTAAACACTGAGGAAGCGTTGTCTCACACTCAACAATTTTCAGTTTGCAGTGGATAGAAATAAGATAAAGTGAGTGGCAAATCTAATAATTACAAAGAGATGAAATGACAATACTGCATAAAATTAAAGTTCAAATTAAAGTAAAGATCTATTAAATCAATAAATAGTAAAATAGTAATAATAGTAAAAACACAAATGTGATTTATTGTTACACAACATTTAGCCTACAGTAGGTTACGATGCACAAAAACAATCCAACACTGTGATTCAACCCTCACCGTCGTCATAGAAACGACCTGTTTCTGTCGTGTGTGTGATTTCAGCCAAGAGACGTTCTGTTTGTTGCAGCTCAGTTTTACACTAGTTGATGCTGTGTGTACCTGTACAGCTATACATGTGAGGACCAGTTTAAGTTTTAAACCATCAGAGTGAGGACATTTTGGCCGGTCTTTATAATAACTAGGTTATTAAGTGTAATGGTTAAGGTTAGGCATTTGGTTTGGATGGTTAAGGTTAGGGTAAAGGGCTAGGGAAAACAGTATGTCCTCACAAAGATAGCCATGCAAACGTGTGTGTGTGTGTGTCAGGTGTGTGTCGGGTGTGTGTGTGTGTGTCAGGTGTGTGTCCAGGTGGGCAGATTGAACCTGTTCTTAATCTGATGACCGGCGGCTTGTGGCTGAGACAGACAGCTGCTTCCTGTCTAATAACAGCAGAGAGCTTCTCGACGAGAGAGAGATAGAGGAGATATTGAAAAATTAAATTCTGGAAAAATGTTATAAAAGTTTAAAAAATGTCCTAGTTCAGTCAGTTGTTGAGCCGGTTCTGACCCGGAATGAACCGGTTCTGCTGCTTCTGCTACAAGATGTTTAACATGCAGAGGTCGACTCGTCACTGAAGAGGAGAACAGAACAGAAAAGAAAAGGAATTTAATGAAAAGAAGGATGGAGGCCGGTGCCAGTGTTTGAGTGTCACCACAGAGAGAGAGAGAGGAGAGAAAGGGAGAGGAGAGGGAGGGGGAGTTGGAAGAGGAAGGAGGGGGAGATGATGGAGTGATGGAGGAAAAGGAAGGAAGGAAGGAAGACACTCGGAAATCACCCCAGTTGTAAATTTTAATTGAATCAGAAGAAGAGGAGGAGGAGGAGAGAGAGAAGCCAGAAGACCGGAAGACAAGGCCAGAAGAGAGGGAGAGATTAGAGGTGATAACGGAGGAGGAGGAGGAGGAGGAGAAGAAGGAGGGAGCGAGGAGAAGGAGGGAGCGAGGGAGCGAGGAGGGATAAGCAGCACGCTGCCTGGTATTAGAGACGCAGCCTATAAGCTCCGTCTGGTATTTTTAGTGTTGTTGACTGACGGTCCCTGGAAGAGAAATGGAGAGAGAGCGGAGGAGAGGAAGAGGAAGAGGAGTGTGAAGGAAAGAAGGAAAGGAAAAGGAAGAAGAGAAGGAAGAAGAAGAGGAGGAAGGAGGAGGGATAGAAATAAAGGAGTGAAGCTGCCTGAGGGGGAAACAGGAAGAGGAGTGTGTGTGTGTGAGCTGATGATGTCATAGCTACTTCCTGGTCACATGACGCTCCATCGCTCCGTCATCGCTGCTGATTCCTGACTCGGCTGAGTTTTCTTTTCTTTTTTTTTTCTTTTTTCTTTTTTTTCTCCTTTCTTCCCTCCTGAAAACATGACGGAGCAGAAATAACTGGGAGCTGCAGTCGGAGCTATTTATATTCCCAGAGCCATGAACAAATCATGAGTCGAGTCGAGTTGAGGAGAGTCGAGGCCGTGGAGAGAAACCGGACGGACGATGTGATTGGACGATATTTTTTGCCTGAAGGCTGGAGGCAGCTTCTCTGCTGTTTGTGCCTGAAAAGACAAAAAAAAGGGAAAACAAACCCACACAAGATCAGAAACACAATAATGAGATGATGGGATGTTGTGCAGCTGCTCTTCTTTCCTCTTCATATTTAATTAAAGGTCCAAGAAGCTGCAGAGCTAACGTTGCTAACGCTGCAACACTTTGCTGTTTGTGCCTGAAAGCCAAAAAAAAGGGAATCAGAAACACAATAATGAGATGATGGGATGTTGTGATGTACTACAGCTCCTCTTCTTTCCTCTTCATATTTAATTAAACATGTCAGCTCGGCTCCAACAGAGACCAACAACGACTCAGTCACAAACACGTTCTTCTCCGCCTGTTTCCTCCAAGAAGCTGCAGAGCTAACGTCGCTAACGTCGCTAATGCTGCTGCAACACTTTGTTGGTTTTTACCTTCTTTTTTTGTGTGTTTTCCTTTGTTTTTCCTCATAAGGAGAGAAGCTTTAGAACAACAGCAGCAGCAGGAAGCAGAGAGGCTGAACAGAACAGCTGCTGCATCTGGATTATGTCAACCTCAACCAGCACTAGTGTGTGTGTGTGTGGTGAGAGTGTGTGTTAGAGAGAGTGTGTGTGTGTGTGCAGAACAAACTGAGTGGATTACATCATCATAAATGGATTTTTTTCCCTTTTTTTCTTTTTTTTTGTGCAGAATTTATTTTTGATCCTATTCCTGCAGGATCTAAACTAATGATGCATCAGGAAATAACACAACAAGAGGGCGAACGAGCATGAGAACAAGTGGCACAGGCAGAGAGAGAGAGAGAAGATAAACAGCCAATGAAAACACAGAGAGAGAGAAAGAGAGAAGGAGAGAGAGGGAGAGAGAGAGAGGGCGCCACTGACTGGAGAGGGAGTGTAACTGACTGAGGGGGAGGAGCCTCAGCTGACTTTGACACATTCACACACCCACACACACACACAGACACACACGTGTACGAGCGAGAGAGAGAGAGAGGGAGCAACTGCTGCTGGTGGAGGAAAAAAAAAAGAAGAGTGTGTGTGTGACATGGCAGAGAGCGAGGAGGAGAGAGAGGGACCGGGCGACACACACTGGGATTAAACCACAGAGAGAGAGAGAGACTGGTCGTCGTGGACGCTGTGACATCATCATCGCCGTGACGTCACACACACACACACACACACACACACACACACACACACACACACACACACGGTGCTGCTGCTGCTGCTGCACTCATGTGGCCCGACTACCGGACTGAATGTCGCCTCAACGCACACCTGCACTCGCTCATGTGCTGTGCAGGTCAGTGTGTGTAAATGTGTGTGTGTGTGTGTGTGTGTATAAGTGTGTGTGTGTAGTTGTTGTTGACACACAGAACACGTGTTCCTGTGTTTGTGTTGTTGGTGCTCGGCGGTGACGAGACGACAACACTGAACCGAGGCTGAATGTGGGTCTCTATTAATCATTGTTGTTGGTGTCGGGGCAAAGAGCAGCACAACTCTGTGTGTGTGTCTGTGTGTAGTTGTGTTGTTAGTGTGTTGTTAGTGTGTGTGTGTGTCACTCAACAATCCCCTCCTGTGTGTGTGTCTGTGTGTGTCTGTCACTCACACGTCTGCAGCTCGGTTTGTTTGATTCCTGAGGGATTTATTATCCTGATGAGGGTGTGTTAGAGTGTGTTAGAGTGTGTGTCAGTGTGTGTGTGTGACCTATTAACATATTAATACCCTGTGTGTGTGTGTGTGTGTGTGCGTTCTGGCGGAGCGAGCTCGGCTCCTCCAGCAGGTTTTGGGAACGAGGCGTGTTGTCGTTGTCGCAGTCGCTGGTGAAACCATTTTGCAAGAGTGTGTTGAAATATGTGTGTGTGTGTGTGTGTGTGTGTGTTCTTCGCCTGGAGCCTCGGCCACTATGTAAACGTGTGTGTGTGTTTCAGTGTGTTTCAGTGTGTGTGTGTGTGTGTGTTGGGTTTTCTCCAGTGGAGATATTTTAACGTCTAAATCCTAAATCAAACTTCCTCTTCTGTAAATCCGTTCTACTTCTGGAGCTCAGGTTAAAGGTGTGTGTGTTTAGTGTGTCTGTGTGTGTGTGTGTGTGTGTGTGTGTGTGTGTGTGTGTGTGTGTGTGTGTGTGTGTGTGTGTGTGTGTGTGTGTTTGTACAGGTGTGTGTGTGTGTGTGTGTGTAGCAGATATGGAGGGAGAGAGCTAACAAGATCTGTGGAGGAGGAAGTGATACCGTCTCTCCACATGGCTGCTCCATCGCCATGGCAGCAGATAAACAACCGACAGGAAGCGACGTAGCAAGCTGCTTCCTGATTGGCTGAAATCTGACTGGAGGGAAAAGAAAAAATCCCCGTCTTGTCAAGTTTTTACTAGAAATGAGAAACTGCCCTTTTTTCTTCTCAGTTTTATTTCACACTTACTCGTCAATTTGAGTTTTTTTAGAAAACGCAGACGAGTCGACTTCACCTCGCAGGATGTTTGAGTGTGTGTGTGTGTGAGTGTGTGTCTGTCCACAGGAAGTCAGATATGAGGCTGAATGGCGGGAAAAGGAAGGAGAGAGACGGGGTCTGTGTTTTCTCTCAGACAAGACTGATATGAACAGGAGAGGAGGAGGAGAGGAGGAGGAGGAGGAGGAGAAGGAGGAGGAGGAGGAGATAAGAGAGTGCATGGAGGCTCAGCATCAGCCTCTATTCCTGGCTGTGCTGCCTCATGGTTCAGGCCTGTGGAGACTGAGACTCACTGTAGAAACACACACTGAGCCTCAACTACAACAACAATGATGATGATGGTTAAAGGTTCAGAAATGGCCGTTTGTCCTGTTTGTCGCCTCCTTCTACCAGTTTCCCACGAGTTGCTGCACGAGTTTTAGATATTCAAAGCTTGGGGCGAGACCGAGCTCCGTGTGTGTGTGTCTCAGATGTTTGATTGACAGATGACGGTGGCTGATGAATCGTGAGCAACGTGACGCATAATTCATGCACCCTGCGAAAAAAAAACTACCCCACTTTCATCTCGGATTTACTCAAAAATAGAATTTTGCACAAAGTTTGGGCTCCATCATCTGATAGATGAGTTATTACACTAATGTTAAGACCCACAGTGGAATCAAATTCATTTTTCTTTTCTGTAAAGCTTTAATACAGACCATAATATGAATGAATGAATGAAATATTTATTTTCATGTCTCATATCATGGGACTAAGAGTATCAAAAACTAGACCGTCCTTCCTGTTGACATCACCCGCCACACAAATGTACATGCAACTTTTTGACAGTAGCTCTTCTTCTCGTTGCTCAGACCTTTTCGAGATAAGAAGAAAATGCAAATAAAATACGTATATCAAACTGAAAAAGACGCTTTAGCTTCTCCCTGTGGCGTCCATATTATTTATCAGCTCAGTGTGGTTCTGTTGTTCACCATCATCTCCTCCTCATCTCCAGAGCTGCTCAGTCTGAAAACACCTTCAACCTGCTGCTTCATTCATCTGTAATAATAATATTTTTTCCTGCTGCTGTTGTTGTTTTCCGAGCGAACAACAGCAGCTAAAACCGTCGACTCCTCGTTTTGACCTTTGACCTCTGACCTGCTGTTGATCCGTCGACTGAAATCACAACTAATCCGTGTGTGACGTCACCTGTCTGTGACCCCGCCGTGACCTTTGCACCGTGAGACTTAGTTAGCAGGAGTTAGCTGCGATGCTAACAGGCTCTGTTGTTATTGATGCAGGTCGATCATAAATCTGTAAAATATGAGTGAATATGTGCACAGGACTGGTTTATGTCGACTGGTTGGTTGTGTAACATGAACTCGTGGGTGTTCAAGTACTGTAAATCCTTAGAAATTAATCTGATTTATTAACTCTGGATTAAATAAGATCAGGTTTTTGACTTGCAGAGATTAAGTACTTCCCACCAGAGGAAAATGGCGGCCGTCTGAATGTGGTCCAGTTGTGTTGAAACTGTGAGAAGCTGCAGAGTGTGTTTGTGTTTCTGGAAACAAGTACTGTAGAAAATTTCCCACTTTGCCCTGTGTGTTGGTTTATCCTTTGTAATCTGCCCAATAATCTGCCCAATAATCGGCCAATAACTCCATCAAACGCTGGATGATGTCACTGACCTCCATGTTTTTTTGTTTTCTCTCTCCAGATGAACGAGACCGGGTGCAGAAGAAAACCTTCACGAAATGGGTCAACAAACATCTCATCAAGGTAGGAGGCTTCACTTCCTGTCTCTCAACTTTAATAGAAATAAATCTTAAAATTATTACAGTCTTTTCCCAAAGGATCTTATAAAAACTTTAAGACACTTTTTACCAAACAAAACTACATGTAGCCTACAGAGGTTTCACATCCACACTCGCCTCAAAATACATGAATATATTTGATTAAAAAACACCATTTAACTTTATTTCTCTAAATATTTTATTTTGTCTTATTCATAGTAGAGTATAAAAGCATATTTCTATCATATTTTATTTATCTTTTTTCCTCATATTCATTGTTTTTCATTCATTCATTTTTTTTTAGCTCTTTGCATTTAACTAAATTAACTCAGTTAATGCAGGATGATTGATTATTATTGATTATTATTCACATCATTTTTAGCATTAGCCACTGCAGCTTAAACCTGCCTGTGTGTGTTTATGTCGTCACTTCCTCTTCCTCCTCCTCTCTGGACTCACACACTCCGATAAAATGCGTTCACTGTCAGCGTAGCGTCGGTTAAACGAGCGTCCGTCTGGCCTCTCCTCAAACCAAAGTGCTGAATGAAGTGAATTAATATTTAATAACAGCTGTGGATGTGGGTGTTTACAGGAATGTAGATATTGAATAATTGATCTTAAATGTTATTGTTGCAAAAAAAAAAAAAAGAACCTGTGAATGAATTGATGTGAGTGAGCAGCAGCTGTTTGAATAAATCCAGCTGAACAGGATCGAGTTAATGATGCATAACGATAATCATCATAAAGTGTCACGTCAGGACGGCCGGTTAAACATTAACTCTACTCTGTTATTTAATATGAGCTGTTCGCTGCTCCCTCTGGGTATGGAATAGATCAAATTCAAACTCTTCAAACTTTATTCCCAGCTCAAGACAGGCAGATAAAAACAAGAGAATGACACCAGTGCTCTTTAAAGGACTAAGATTATGAATAATAAATTTATAAAATAATGAAGAGTACATGGAAGAAGCAGGTAAAAGCCAATAAAAAGTCATTTTAACAGCAATAAATAAATCTAAAATATAGAAATAAATGCCGATAATGAAACATTTATGTTACACAACCAAATAAATAAATCTCTGTAGAGCAGATAAGTGATAGATAAACAACTAGAGCAGCAGATGAATGAGTCTGAGTGTGTGTGTGGGTAAATATAGTTATAGAGAGTGTATTATATGAAGAGACAGTGAGTTAATAGAGTCGATACGTCGTCTGTAGTTTCATTTTTTCATTCTTCACTCTGCTGCCGACGTGCATGCAGCTGTCACATGCACACACACACACACACACTGTTTTTATCACGTCCATAAAGAACAGTATGTATAGTTCCATGTGTTGCTGAAGAAGGAGGAGGAGGAAGAGGAGGAGGAGGAAGAGGGGAATGCTGGGTATTCGTGTCACATGACCCGGGAATGAAACGAACTGTCCGTCTGACCCCATAACTCTCTGGAACAACTGTCGTCACGGCGCCCGACCAGAGGTTGTAACTCTATATCAGCTGGCACCGAATGTAGGTCAGAGATGGACAGACAGAGGAGGAGGAGGAGGAGGAGGAGCAGGAGGAAGAGGGGGAAGAGGAGGAAGAGGGGGAAGAGGAGGAAGAGGAGGAGGAGGAGGAGGAAGAGGAGGAGGAGGAGGAAGAGGAGGAGAAATTACATAAAAATCAGTTTCTATCCTTTAAAATGTGAATATTTTCTTTGTTTGCAGTGATGATGAGAAAAAGCTCCCGCACACTGTCATCACTTGCAGAGGTTTTATTGAACAACGTTTCGGTCCTGAGACCTTCGTCAGGTTTGCAGTGATGATAAAATAGTGATCTAAAGCATATTAAATCAAGGTTTTGTTCAGTTTTCTTTTTTATTATTTTATAACAAACCAATTATATAATAAAAATAATCAGCAGGATAATTCGTGTTGAGCAGCGTTTAATAAGCATTTTAATGAATTTAGATCGACAGCGCTTAATTATTTTCATTTTATTTTTAATGAGTGCGTTTATTTTTCTTAGTTCCAGTTTCTCTAGTGTGAGAATTAGATTTTTTTTTTTTAATGATAAATGTATTCATAAATTGATATTTTTTTAGTTTTAAACTGTTGGTCAGACATTTTTAGACCTAAGGCCGAACTAATCGATGTAAAAAACATCAACATCTGGATTATTTGAGATGTTTCAGGATCATAAATGTAAGGTAACAACACAGAGGTGTGACGCAGGATAATAATATTAATAATAAATATTTAATTTGAGTAGGGACGGTGCATATTAATGAACATTGGTATAAAATACTGCAGTAAATATGCCGGATTGTAGCTGAGCCGCTAATTTAGGTCTGAATCAGCTGCTGCTCTCGTCTTCTTACTGTATTTAAACAACGATTTAAACAAAGTCATGATCATTTGTATTTATTAAATAGAGCGGCGTTGACCTTTACTTTACTTTACTGTGGTGAAGAAGTGAAAGAGTTAGAGAGGACAGAGAGTCAAGCGTTTGAGTCTGAGACGTTCATGTGTCTTACATCATCTATTGACTCTGTTGACTCGACCGACCTCTGACCTCTGAGCTGCGATTCAGAGACAAACAGACAGAAAAAAGAAAAGAAAAGCAGAGCGGAGGTGAAGAGGAAGAAGAAAGACTAAAGAGAAAGAAAGAAAGAAAGAAAGAAAGAAAGAGAGAGAGAAAGAAAGAAAGAAAGATGGAGGAGAAAATCAACTCATGTATGAGTCAAAGAGAGAAAAATGTAGAAGGAGACAAAGACGGACAGGTGGCTTCCTACGCTGTGACATCATCCTCCTCCTGTTTGCTCACCGTGTGTGTGTGTGTGTGTGTGTGTGTGTGTGTGTGTGTGTGTGTGTGTGTGTGTGTGTGTCACAGTGTCATGCCTGGTATGTTTTTGACCACTCAGTCAGGTGTGGCTGGTGTTAACAGGTGTGTGTGTGTACAGTGCAAACACAGGCCAAACCAAACAGAGAGCTGTCAGCTACCTGCTGGTATGTAGAGAGAACAAACTCTGATTCAAGAAGAGGAAGAAGGAGAATAAAGGTGTATTTCCACTGTTTCCCCTCTTCTGTTCACTTTGATCCATTAAAATCAGGACTAATCATCAATTAATCTGATGATAATTTCCATAATGAGGGAATAATGAAAAGTCTCTATTTCAGTTTTAAACTCCAAGATGCACAATTTAGCACAAACAGTTTAAATGATAATTTAAAGGGATAGTTCAATATTTTGGCAAACTGGCCCATCACCATAATCCCTATAGTCATAGCAGTAGGTTCGTTACCTTTATTTGTTGGTGCAAGCTATTTTTAGAACGTTTTAGAGGTAAATTCGTGCAAAACCGCTGATGCACGTTGCCTTCAGGGACAGTTTTTCATCAAGCAGTCTCTGTATTTCCCTCTAAAACAACTCTGTGTGGTAACGTTGTGTTATTATCTCATAGCGTGGTGAATGTGCAGCTCACAACTTGTCCACCAGAGCGTTGTGGAGTTGTTGGATTGTGTATTTGATGAGTTTGATGATGAGGGAAACCAAGAAATCCCATAATGAGCCTCCGTAGCGTAGCTCTGAGCAGCTCACGGCTCTGCTCCACCGTTCTAAAAAATATCTTGCAACGACAATTAAAGGTAACGAACCTACTGCTATGACTACAGGGATTATGGCAATGGAACAATTTGCCAAAATGTTGAACTATCCCTTTACAGTAAGACCATAATAAAACACAACAGAGAGAAGGAAAAGCTCCTCAGAATCATTGATTATTAATTTTCTGTTAATTAATTAATTAAAATATGTGTGTCAGGGATAGTTGTGTAGAAGTGACACACGTCCATGTGATGTAACCCTCAGTGTCGAGTCGAGCCACGTTTCAGTCACCAGGTGCTGTCAGAGCCCGCGGCCCCTGAACGCACCACGACAGTCTGACAGCTGCTGTCGGTGTGTATCAGACGCAGCTGCCTGTGTGAGCAACATCCCTGAAGACACACAAACACACACACATGCAGCTAAAAAACCAACACACACACACACACAGGTTCAGATGTGTTTTTATAAAGTCGTACGTGTCCCAGATTTGAACTCATCATCGGATTTTTGAAGTCGACAGAATCGCACTCAGGTTGTGATGATGTGATGTGTTGTGTTGTGTGTCGCACAGTGTGAACGTTAACACAAACACACACAGATTATTATCACTTCATAGTCACAGAAATAAATCCAGGAGCCACAGACCCAACAGGAAGTTTATTTGTGTCTCTGTTGGAGAGACGGGGCAACATCTGTCCTCCTCTCTCTGTTGGACTCGATGAAACCATGAATGCAACAACGTTTCAGTTACATGAAGCTGCTGCTGTTGTTACGTATCATCTCTGGACTGTTGAACTCTGCAGGGAAACAGAAAGTGATACTAGACTAGATCATGTGATCAGATATGAAGTAACATTCAAACTTTGATCTAGTTTTATGTCCTGACTATGTAATCGTGGCCGCGCCCACTCCCAAGTGCATCATCTTCTCCATAGAGGATCTTTGTTTTCCAGCTGTGTGTTGATGATGTAAAAAACAACCCTCCTTTTACCCCTGGACATTTTTCTCCACCTCTCACACTTTCCCAACTCCCCAGGGTCAAATAAAAGGTCACTGGGGCCTGATTTTTGGCGAGGAGGTGTATCTTTAGGTAAACTCTGGATGTCCCGAGTTTCAGAATGAAAGTCAATTTTTTTGGATGCGTAATGAATTTTAACCACACCCATGACCCTTCAAGTGGACACAACTGTCCGATGGTTTTTTTAATGTAAAAATAAAGTAAAAATTTTAACTAGCAGATATCACCATGAAACTTCCCAAGTTTGTCACTCACATTAAGACAAATATTTTTTGTATTACAAGTTTTGTCAAATTTTATGTTTAAATATGTAAATGAGGCAATATCTGATGAAATATGCACTAATTTCCAGAACCGAAATCTGAACAATTAATGAAGCCTCTTTCAAAATTTTATTTTGTTGACATACAGTATTAGAGTCAGAAGTTTTCACCGAGGGGATTTTGGATTTTATCTCTTTTTTTTATCACTAAAATACTGTCATGAGCCAAAAACCCCATAGAGCCCCATAGAAATGTTGTGTTTTTGCAGCAAAAACAACTGGCCAGAAAGGGGTTAAACATGATGAAACCCATGTCAAAAGTGATTTTCATGTTTAGTCAAGACCCAGCCAGTTAAATGATGCTGCTGTTGTTGTTACGTATCATCTCTGGACTGTTGGACTGTTGCTGGGGAAACAGAAAGTGATACTAGTAGACTCATATGATCAGATATGAAGTAACATTCAAACTTTGATCTAGTTTTATGTCCTGACCATGTGATCGTGACCGCGCCCACTCCGGAGACAGGAAGTGTAAACCTGAGAAACGCATCATCTTTGTTTTCCAGCTGTGTGTTGATGATGCAAACACACAAACCCTCGGATGATCCTTCAATTTGTACAACTGGACAAAATTTAGACATCAGTTACTCCCAAAATATCTTTGGGTTTCAACCCCTTCCTGGCCAGTTGTTTTTGCTGCAAAAACACACGATTTCTATGGGGCTCTATGGGGTTTATGGCTTGTGACAGTATTTTAGTGATAAAAAGAGATAAAATCCAAAATCCCCTCTGTAAAAACTTCTGACTCTAATATGTCAACACAATAAAACAAGAATTTTGATTTTTGGCTTCATCCATTGTTCAGATTTCGGTTCTGGAAATTAGGCTAACGCATATTTCATTATAATATTGCCTCATTTACATATTTAAACATAAAATTTGACCAAACTTGTAATACAAAAAATATTTGTCTTAATGTGAGTAATAAACTTGGGAAGTTTCATGGTGATATCTGTTAGTTAAAATTTTTACTTTGATTTTACATTAAAAAACCCATTGGAGATTTTTGTCCACTTGAAGGGTCATGGATGTGGTTAAAATTCATTACGGGTCCAAAAAATGGACTTTCATTCTGAAACTCGGGACATCCAGAGTTCACCCAAAGATACACCTCCTCGCCAAAACTCAAGCCCCAGGGACCTTTCATTTGACTCTGGGGGGAGTTGGGAAAGGAGGAATGGGACAAAAATGTCCCTAGTTGTTCATTCCAGATGAGATCAGATCATAACGAGCTCTGATGAATTTACTGGAAACAATTGTAATAATGAGGAGAATGGGACGTTTTGTTTTGTTGTGGTCACAGTGAGTTTTTTTTCACTGATGAACATGAACTCACCGTGAACACAACAACACAACAACACAACAACACAACAACAGCAGTGAGACACACTGGGACAAAGGGCGACGGTTCATTTCCAGTCAGTGTTGAATCCTCCGTGTTTTCCCGTCGCCTCATTAGCGCTCGATTCAGCAGCTGATGTCAGAGAAACAGAAGAGTGAGAGAGTGACACCGAGGAGAGGAGGAGAAGTAGAGGAGGAGGAGGAAAGAAAGAGATAAAAAAGGAGTGGAGGAATGTTGTAGCCTCTCATTCCACCTCATATTGATTAATTCACATCTTAACCCTCCTGTTGTCCTCCTGGGTGAAGGAAGGAAGGAAGGAAGGAAGGAAGGAAGGAAGGAAGGAAGGAAGGAAGGAAGGAAGGAAGGAAGGACAAAGGGAAAGATGGGAGGAGAGAAGGAGGGGAAAAAGGAAGGAAAGATAGAAGGAAGGAGGGAACAGATCGGGTCAATTGGGTAAAAAAGGAAGGAAGAAGTAAAGATGAAGGGAAGGAAGGAAGGGAAAAAGGAAGGGAAGATAGAAGGAGGAAGGGAACAGATTGGGTAGGAAGGAAGAAGTAAGGATGAAGGGAAGGAAGGTAAGACTAAGGGAAAGAAGGGAGGAGAGAAGGAAGGAAAGATTGAAGGAGGGAGGGAACAGATTGGGTCAATTGGGTCAAAAAGGAGGAAGGAAGGAAGGAAGGAAGGAAGGAAGGAAGGAAGGAAGGAAGGAAGGAAGGAAGGAAGGAAGGAAGGAAGGAAGGAAGGAAGGAAGGAAGGAAGGAAGGGGAAACGTATTGTGGAAAGAAGGAAGGGAAAAAGGAAGTAAAGAAAGATAGAGGTACAACAGATCAGGTCAATTGGATCAATAGAGGAAGGAAGAAGAAGGAAGGAAGGAAGGAAGGAAGGAAAGAAGGAAGGAAGGAAGGAAGGAAGGAAGGAAGGAAGGGAGGAAGGGAAAAAGGATTGTGGAAAGAAGGAAGGATGGAGGAAGGGAACAGATTGGGTCACTTTGACCCAGAAGGACAACAGTAGGGTTATTAATTGGAGGGAAATGCAGAGCGTTGAGACTGTAGTGTGTGAGCCGGTGTCTCCCCCCGGTGGCGGCAGCAGGAAGTGCTGAGTCCAAACTGCAGCAAAACCTCAGCGTCGACCTGCGTCCCCGTTCTTCCTCTGTGGCTCTGCAGCAGTGACCAGGAACTCTGGACAGATGTGTCTGACCTTTAGTGACCTCTCAGCCCCCCTCACCCCCCCACCCCCCTCTCTCTCCCCCCCTCTGCTGCAGATGAAGAGACGTAGGCTACAGTAGTTTGATGATGAGGAACAGAAAACAGAAACTTTTCCTCGTGTGTCACTGCAGATGTTTTGTGCTGCAGGACGCGGCTCGTCTCCAAAAACCTAGAGAGTTGAGCTCTGACCCAGAAACTTCTCTTTGTTTTCTTCACTCGATCCAAACTTTTTGTTTTTTCACTCTTTATAATAAACCCATTGTTATTATATATATATATATACGTATATATCTATCTTTATTTGAGACTCAGGGTCCATAGCAAGACAAACACAACAACAGACAATAAAAGAGAATAGAGCTCAAACATACAGTAGAGATAGTATAGGGATTTACATCGTTAATATCAAAAATAGAGATTACTACTGTATGAAGTTAAAAAGAGACAACTGTACTGTACCAGTGTGTCCAGAACAGAGATTGATACCTGGTGGAACTACAGTTGATGTGGATCAAGCTGTTAATTATCTGGTTTTCTGAGGCATCGAGCCAACACATAAATCTATACGTCAGGTTTCTGATACAGCGTTAAAGGTGCTGACATGTGCATTTACATTTCAACATTTCACTCGCACTCGGCCATCGATGTCTTTTAAGTAAGATACAATAAACTTTATTGTCCCACAGTCATATCAGGGAAATTTGACTGCAGCTGCACCATGAATGACAACAGACAGTACATCCTCAGCCATACAGTACCAACACCAACAATTACATAACAGTGTTGCACATATCTCATAACATAACACATACATGCACTTCATAATAATACATACTAAAAGACCATAATAAAAGCACTAAAAATTATTGCACAAAACACCCTGTTGTATTATCTGACTCCAGATGTTGGGTGTATTTCCTGCAGAGCGTCGTGTGATGATGATGAGTTCAAATCCTGAAAATTATTATTTTAGTTTCTTCCTCTTCTCGTATCGACTCACTCATCACCGCTCAGCCGACCCACAATCCCCTCTGTTCAGGCCGAGACAGTCAGTGTTTGTGTCACAATGTGTGTGTGTGTGTTTCTGTGTTTGTGTGAGATCAGCATCAGGGAGTGTTTTGTCTGAAAGTGGGACACACACACACACACACACACACACGGTTGCTGAGTCACGGTCTCAGCAGCAGCAGCAGCAGCAGGCGACCCGGCACCAGTCTCAAACATCCCTCCTCCTCCTCCTCCTCCTCCTCCTCCTTGTCTCCTTGTTGTGCGGGCAGCGTCATGGCAACAGAGACAAGGGGGGGCCACAGCTGGTGCTTCGTCTCTGTTGGCACGGCAACCGCTGTCAGCAGCCCTGTCAGCTGTGTGTGTGTGTGTGTGTGTGGGGGGGGGGGGGCAGATGTCAAGAGTGTTGAGTCAACAGACGGATGATTGGACGGTGGAATTAACTCTGTGTCTCTTTCTCTCCCCTCCTCCATCCTCCTTTCCTTCCTTCCTTCCTTCCTTCCTTCCTTCCTTCCTTCCTTCCTTCCTTCCTTCCTTCCTTCCTCCCCTCCTCCCTTCCTTCTCTCCTCAGGTGAGGAAGCACATCACAGACCTGTACGAGGACCTGAGGGATGGACACAACTTGATTTCCCTGCTGGAGGTCCTGTCTGGAGTCACACTGGTAGGTTTCATACACACACACAAAATGTTTCCATCCCAGACGTTCAGGTGAGCCGACGTTGGGGTTTGAGCCCCGACGGCGTGATGATGAGGATGATGATGGTGAAGGTGATGATGGTGACAGAGCGGCTGGTTCAGAGTCAGACAGGTGAACTAACAGAGACAGACTGGTGACTCCTCAGACACACACACACACACACACACTGACTGAGAGGACACACTCAGGACACCGTCGCCTCCAGGACACGACAGAACGAGTTTGTCCATTCACTGTCTCTCTGGAGCTTTTAGACACATGTTTATTCACTTCCTGTTTCTGTTTTACTGAACAGTCCAACTTGATGAATAATATCTATGATTAAGTTTTATTTCCTCAATATCTATTAATTATCTATAATAGTTTTTATTCAGTGATCACACATACTTATAAACAACAACACTCTCAGTCTTCAAACTGTTTGACATTCAGCCACAGAACTCACTGAACTATTGTTGTTAATCATTAACTATTATTATTAGTAGCTAGGTGAAGGTTATTTATCCACTGAGGGTCAGTAGAGGGTTTTTCTATCAGTGGAGAATAAATAAAGTTAAAGTTGTGACTGAACGAGCTCAGACTGAAGCCAAATGATTGTACATGCAAGAGAAAATAAACTGATTTACAACCCGTCTCCCTCAGAAGCAGCTGCTCTGTCAACATCTCTTTGAAACACCAAAGGGAAATTAGACGTTTTTAAAGTTTTCTATCACCACTCTTTCATTTTTAAAAAATAATTATAGGGAATCATTCACAACATCTTTTTGAAACAAAAAGCTAATCAAACATTTTATATCTATATTAACATTTTCTATAATTTGAGCCCAACACTAATACATTTATTTTTTATTTATTTATTTTTTTAATCTTTTGAACACAGTCTGAAGTGGCTCTGATTTGTCTCTACACATTATTTTATTATATAATCATTAAGTTTCACAGCATTGGAGTTTAGAAACAGTGCATTACTGTAACCATTCTTATTATGTAACACATTATTAATGTATTAATACTTATTTTGTAGTAAAAACCAATGGATTAAAACTCATTTTAAACCTCCACACTTCCACAGAAACAAATCACAGCTGCTATTGATGTGGATATTGTTTTTCTAATCAATATGATCAATACGATCAATATCTATTGTTTCCATGTTGAGTTTTGTGTTTTCTCTTCAGTCGTTCCCTCTCTCCGCTCTGTCGTCTTCTTTATCCACCGGTTCTCATTCTACATCTCCTCTTCCTCCCTCTCTTCCTCTCTCTCTCTCTCTCCCCCATTTTCTTCTTTCTTTTCTTCATCATCTTCTTCTCCTCCTCCCTCCCGTTACCGTAGCAACAGAAAGGCGGCCCCACAATGAAAAGGCCATACGCCTCGCGGGCCCCCCCTCTCATCTTGCTCAGAGGGGAGGATGAGGAGGAGGAAGGAGCTCAGGGAGTATGTTCAAATCAAACAACCCCAACCCCTCCCCCCTCCCCTCCCCCCCCCCCCCCCCCCCCTCACTCTCTGCCCCCTCAGCGTTGCCCCCCTCCAACCCCCCCAGGTGGAGCTGTGTGAGGCTGCATGAGAAGCTGCTGCTGCTGAACTAACAGCTTCCTGTTGGTGACGGCATCACCCACTGATCAATCTGATCTCATCTGATCTGATCTAGAGCCTTTTAGACCGAATCTCCTTGTTGTTTACAATCACTTCCGGGTAGAAAACCAGCATGAGAACAATAGTGACGGACGAGAGTTTCGCTATATCTCATTTTTCATGTCACTATATCGCCATTTAGACTAATCTGATGTTTGTAAAGTTTATAAAACCAATGATTGGACAAACATTACTATTTATGTGTGCACGTTTTTGTAGTTGTGGTTATCAATCATAGATTAGCCGGGCTAACCATTACCTGTTTGGGTCTGGAGTTTTGTGCCAAAAATAAACATTAGACTTGTACAAATGAAATCCGTCTTAATCATCACCTATGGGCCTGAATTTTGGTCTTTTGCTCTGTTTTGTTGTGCACGTGGACGTTTCTGGGTGGAGAGCCAGAGAGTCTGTTGCTGCGTTCATAACAACTCGGAGGTCGGAAATCCCAACTCGAAAATTTCCGACTTCCGACATCATTGCATTCACGCTGCAGGAACTCGGGAGAAAAAAAAGGAAGTTTGGCATTGTGGCTCATACGAAAAATAAATGCAACAGTAAATTATGTTTATTTTGGAGAGGAGACGCTGCAGATGAGTGCACATATAATGTTACAGCCTTGATAACAGTTAAACGTTATTTCTGTCACATACGAGGACCGCAATTTCACACCATACAGCTTAAACGTATTTCATATAGGCTACTGCAATAATACACAAAAATATGCATTCAAACCTCAACAAAAAAATTAAAATGTCTAAATTCTAACCGTTTAAGACGAGGGCTGCCGTGTTTTGATGTTGTCGTGACGTGAAGTCGGAAAGTCGGAGCTCTGATATGATACCCCAGTTTCCGACCTGTAATTTCCGAGTTGTCTTGAACGCAGCTCCAGCCAATGATGGAGCTGGTGAAGCTGCAGCAGAGTAGGAGGCTCAGGGCTGCTAGCTGCACTAGCTATATCTGATGCTACTAAGTCTCTCTCTAGCAGTAGCAGTCAGGACAACAAAGAAAAAGAAATACGGTCGCTGGAGCCGCGGACCGATTCCCGATCATCGTCGACACTGGTAACAAGTATGAGGACCGTTGTAGTGAGCTAGCTCGATGCTAACTTCGGCTAGCGGTAGCGGTTAGCATCCGCCGCTAACACCGTCTTCCCAGCTCACCACAGCGACATGACAACCAGGAGGCTACATAGCTTAGCCCCAGAGGAGGGGCCCAGTTTCAATGTTTTGTTTACAAACTGCAACGAACAGTAACTCTGTGACTCATTAAACGGTCCATGAAAAAATATTTTCTCCAGCAGATAATATCTTAGTTACAACATGACTGAGCTAACTGGAGTAGTTTCATGTCGTGTCTGACAACGGGAGGGTTTTAACAGCTGATGTCCTGGTGTTAGCTTAGCTACCGCTATTAGCTTAGCTACTGTTAGCTTAGCTACCGCTATTAGCTTAGCTACCGCCGTTAGCTTAGCTGCCGTTAGCTGTCCCTGTCAGCTGAGCCACTGATGCTTTCTAGACACCGTGATTCCCCTAAACTGAATAAATATCACACATAGCAACATAAAACACACACAGAGAAATATTAATGTTTCTTCAATCATTTCAGATTTGTCTAAACGGTAATAGTGGCGTGAAAAACATGATGTATATAAGTTTAACTCTCGTTTATTACTACTGTTCTCATTCAAATGACCTGCTGGTTTTCTACCTGGAAGTAGTTGTAAACAACAAGGAGATTCGGTCTATTAATCGATCATTAAAAAAACAACAAATAGAATGAATAGAAGTGGACTCTGCATGTTGTCACTCAACAGAGCTCGACTGCTACTTTGCATGAGTCACACACCTACACACACACAGAAAATAAACTGATGACTGAGTTTCATTTGCTGTTAATGGGATCATATTTCATTAATATCATCGTAGTAACAAGCAAATAATTATCATTAAAAGCTTTTTTTTATTTTCCTGATTGGACAGTTTTGCATATTGATGAGTTTTTCTCATAATTAGATTAATTGTTAATCTCATAAAACAACAGAGTGAAACATTATAAACATGTAAACAGACGTTTATCAGATCAATTAAAGACTCAGGTTTAATTAGTGAGTCAGTTACACACACACACACACACGCATACACACCTCTTTCTTCTTCTATCTCTTCCTCTCCTCCTCTCTTCTCCTCCTCCTCCAGTGATGGCGTGATGACTAATCCTGAGTGAACCTTTTCTTTACCAGCTCAGTGTGAACCCACATCAGCATCTGCACTTTAGCCTAGGCTACTCATCTGCAGCAGCAGAGTCTGTTCTTTCTTTCTTTCTTTCTTTTTGCTCTTTCTATCTATCTTTCTTTCTTTCATTCTTTCTTTCTTTTTGCTCTTTCTCTCTTTCTTTCTTTCCATCTATCTTTCTTTTTGCTCTTTCTATCTTTCTTTCTTTTTGCTTTTTTCTTTTTCTTTCTTTCTTTCTTTCTTTCTTTCTCACATCATTTCTTCTTGCTCTTTCACTCTTTCTTTTGTTTCTTTTGTGCTTTTTTTGTTCGTTCTTTCTTTCTTCTTTCTTTCTCACATCGCTTCTTTTTGCTCTTTCACTCTTTCTTTTGTTTCTTTTATTTTGTGCTTTGTTTTAGTTTTTTTTTTTTAACTTTTCCTCAATTTTTCCTCCTTTGTTTCTTTCTTTCTTTCCTTCCTCCTCTCTCTCTCTCTCTCTCTCTCTCTCTCTCTATCACAGTGTGTTGTTTGGTTTGTGTGTTTTCCTGCTGAAGCAGCATGTTGTTGTCATGTTTATATCTGCTGGTTTGCTCCACAGATCTCTCTCTCTCCTCCTTCTCCTTCTCTCTCTCTCTCTCTCTCTCTCTATCTATCTATCTATCTATCTATCTATCTATCTATCTATCTATCTATCTATCTATCTATCTATCTATCTATCTATCTATCTATCTATCTATCTATCTATCTGTCTGTCTCTGGCCTGACTTTAACAGCCTGTTGAAGACAGCGCCCCCCAGAGGAACTCCTGTCATGACCTCACTGCACTGTGGATTTATAATGATATGAATAATGATAATATCGAGCTGAGTGTGTGTGTGTTTTCACTGCTGCTCTGAGTGTGTGTGTGTGTGTGTATATTTGTGTGTGTGTGTCGTGTGTGTCACTAGAAACTCACTGACGTCACGTTGAGTCTCGTGTTTTTTTTGTGTCTGTCGTCTGTTTCAGCCCAGAGAAAAGGGGAGGATGAGGTTTCACCGACTACAGAACGTCCAGATAGCGCTGGACTTCCTCAAACAAAGACAGGTACACACACACACACACACACACACACACACACACACACACACACACACACACACACACACACACACACACACACACACACACACACACACACACACACACACACACACACACACACACACACACACACTGCTTCTTGTGTACTGTTCATTAAGAATATGAACAAATTATCCTACTTGTAAGTGTTGTGTCTATTTAAGGACAGAAGATAAAAAGGAGGTAAAAGCTCTAAAAGAACAGGGAGGACAGAATTAAAATGGTGCAATAAAGTAAAAGCCATAAAACTAATCAGCCGGTGCATATTCTCATTTGTCCAGGTCATAGTATTTCAAAGGAGGTTAAATCGAAAGCAACTGGACTTAGTTATTTGTCTAGGAAGTAATAACTAAGTCCAGTTGCTTTTGATTTAACCTCCTTTGAAATACCATAAAACTAATGGAAACAGACAAAAACATTTGTAAAGAGCAGTAGCAGTAGAAGTGGGGAATAAAATAAAGATAATAAGGATACATGAAAACCATAAAACCCTTAGAAACACAATTAGGACAAGATTTCACACAAAACGTTTGAATAATATTGAATAAAACTCTCCGTATTTTTCACCCAAAGGTCAAACTGGTGAACATCAGGAACGATGACATCACCGACGGCAACCCCAAACTGACGTTGGGCCTCATCTGGACCATCATCCTCCACTTCCAGGTCTGTGAACGTCTCACCGCTGCTGCTGAGAAAACCTGTTTACCCTTCGATATGACGGTGCCTTCAGGGTCCTGGTTAGGGGTTGGGAAGTTTCACAGACACCTGATGATCAGTCTGTGGTGTTTGTTGTGCGTCTGTGCTAAATGTCAGTTGGATTTTCACACACACACACACACACACACACACACACACACACACTGCAATTGTATTGTTTGTTGTTGAATATTATTCAGTGGTTTTATAAGAGTTTTTTAGAAATCAAATCGGACAACGTGACTCTGTGCTCTGAGGCGTTTGGGCGCATCTGTGATTTTACTGTGTGTGTGTGTGTGTGTGTGTGTGTGTGTGTGTGTGTGAGTGTTATAAAAAGCCTCTGGGAAGGCCTTCACAGGAAGATGTCCTTGAACACATCACGAGGTTGTTCAGCTCCAGTTTGTCAGTTTGACTTTATTAAAGGGAGCAGTGATATTTGTTTTAGATGATGATGGTGAAGGAGTTGAGCTTTAAAGGGATAGTTCAACATTTTGGCAAATTGGCCCATTGCCATAATCCCTATAGTCATAGCAGTAGGTTCGTTACCTTTAATTGTCGGTGCAAGCTATTTTTAGATCGGCGGAGCAGAGCCGTGAGCTGCTCAGAGCTACGCTACGGAGGCTCATTATGGGATTTCTTGGTTTCCCTCATCAAACTCATCAAATACACAATCCAACAACTCCACAACGCTCTGGTGGACAAGTTGTGAGCTGCACATTCACCACGCTATGAGATAATAACACAACGTTACCACACAGAGTTGTTTTAGAGGGAAATACAGAGACTGCTTGATGAAAAACTGTCCCTGAAGGCAACGTGCATTAGCGGTTTTGCATGAATTTCCCTCTAAAACAACTCTGTCAAATAAAGGAAACAAGTCTACTGCTAGGACTATAGGGATTATGGCAATGGGACAATTTGCCAAAATGTTGAACTATCCCTTTAAATGAACCTGCAGTTATCTAGCATGTGATGTTGAGCTCTTTCCATGTTAATGAGGTGTTGAACTGCAGGTGTGAACAGGATGTGGACTGACATCATCAGCTGTGTATGAGGAGTTTATTTTGCCGTTTAGTTTCTAGTATTTTTGTGGCTTAAACAGAAGATTTTGATGATTTTCTATCTTCACTATGAAAACAACTGGATTCAGCTTCAGCTCGGTGTTTAATCAGGAGCTGTGTGGTGGCGTCTTCCGTCCTCCACCTGCTCATCAGCAAACATCACATTGACATCACACCACACAGACATGATGGCGACCGGCTTCTTGACTCAGTGGAGCGTTTAGCAGTGAAACCAAACAGGAAGTTATTTCCCCCAGGAGCTGATGATGATGATGATGACGGTGATGGAGACTAGGGATGTCACAATGACTTGTTTTCACAATTAATCGCGGTATTAAACGCCACAATTAATTGACCGCAAAGATTCCTAAATACCGTCACTTTCCAAAAAAAGATTATGTATGAACCGTGTCTGCAGATGTGCGCCAAAGTAAAGGTAAATGCACAGATAATGGTCCATTTACCTAATGTAGCACTGAATTAGTAGAAATTTAAAGGCTAGAGTGTCATTTGTAATAAAAAAAAGATTAAAATTAACTTAATTAACAGAATTAATGACTTGAATATTTCAAACACTTCCCTTGGTGGATTAATAATTGGTCATATTTTAATAGATATTTAAAATATTTTATAATTAGTAATGTATATTTGAACTATATTTAATTTTACACATTAATAGTGTTGTGAAATTAATGAATGCATAATAATCGTGATAATCGTAACACCGTGATAATTTCTCTGACAATAATCGTACCAAAAAAATCTATTATCGTGACATCCCTAGTGGAGACCCAACACTGAGATTGAAAATAATAAAACCAGACACGCAGAAACCCGACTCCACATGAACCCTCACATCGCTCTGTAACCGTGTGACCGTGAACGCACCATGACGACAGAAGAAAAGCTCCTTCAAAATAAAAGACAACAGAGTTTGCAGCAGATGTAGAAGAGAAGCTGCTGTTGTTGTTCATGTTCGGTCTAGAGACGCTCTGTCATCGCAGCTCTGAGCTGAGTCTGACTTCCTCATGTGGGATAATTTGCACCAAACATCCCATCATCATCACCAGCAGCAGGACCGGTGGTCACCATGACGAGGAAGACAACAAATTAAATAGGCTACGATGTGAGATAAACGTCGCTTCAGGCTCTTCAACGTGTTTTCCGGCCGCTGCAGTTTGTTTGACCGTTACATGCGTGACCCTGTAAAAAGGTGACACTCCCAGCCGGTTACCATGGAAACAGTAGTGCACCACGACAACCCCCTCCTCCCATCCCCTCTCCTCCCCTCCAGCATCAGTTTCAGTGAGCATGAGTCAGCAGAATACGGTGCTACACAGAGAAACAGAGATGAAAGGAGGAGAAGAAGGATGATGAGGATGAGAGGAGGAGGATGAGATGATGGACAGACTGGCTGCAGGAGTCCTGGAGGGAAGACATGAAAGAAAAGCAAGTGATGAGAGAGAGAGAGAGAAAGGAGGAGAGAGAGAAAGAGGGAGGAGCAGTGTCAGCGTGGTGAGTTCAGTGGGTGCAGGAGATGACGACACTTTCACATTAGAGCTGCAGTGAGAAACTCTGCGGTTACACGCTGGTTACTCTAAACCCACACACACACACACTCTAAACCTACACACACACACACACACACACACACACACACACACACACACACACACACACACACACACTCACACATCTCTGTTCACTGTATCATCATGTCACCGACAGAAATACACACACGCCGTATCAGTGCCTGCGTGATTAAATTAAGATAAATGAGTGGAAGTGCAGCGTTCAGATAACTAACTGCAGCTGCTACATGTTGAGCCGTGTGCAGACTGAAAACATGTTGATTATTATTTTTTATATAGTTTACATTTAAAAAGGGCAAATGCAAAAACAACTCAGACAAAACTGGGAAATCAAAGATCTCACAGTATGTCACATAAATCAGAATTAAAAATAGAAGTAGTGTGTGAAAATGGGACGTCCCAGTTAGACTAGGAGCTCAGCCACTTCACTGCACAGAAAAAAGGACAAAAATATACATTTTCAACTACAAAACACTCACTTTACTTCTTATAGTGTCCACAGGTTGTTTTAAAAAACAACTTTGTCCAGTTTGTGAGCAGCAGCAGCATTAATTTCAGCTGTAAAAACATTTAATATGATCTCAAGGTCGTATTAAACATCTAAATATTTGAAGTACAACTTTATTGTAACAGTGGTGGCCAAGATTATTAGAACAGTTGGCATATTTAAGAAGTTTCAGTTTTTTTGTTGCTGAATTGTTATAAACCATAGAATAGAACCAGCCTGAGAACATTTAGGTCATTTCTCTTACAGAAAACGACCTAGGCCTGTTTCACTGTCAATGGCACACAGCCAAATTATTTACTAAAGTTTGGACCTCGACCCCAATGAACTAATATGGGGCGAGTTGGGAAATAAACCGAGACAGATCTATTCTACATTCAAAGGAAAAGCTCTGGGTTGATTAGCAGAAGGAATGATGGGATACTGTTAGTGATGAAGTTATCAGGAAATACTATATATTGACAGATATTATATACATTGTGCCAGAGAAATGTGCTGCTGCAGAAGGTGGACATACCAAATATTAAAGTTAAAAGTGGGACAAAGACAGAAGGACTCACTCAGAGCAACCATCTGTATATTTCATCAACATTATGAAATTAAATTATGTTTTTGAAGCAAAAAAAATGTCCATTATTTTCATATCTGTCAGCTGTTCTCATGATTTTGGCCACCGCTGTACTGTATGTAGGACGGAGAGAGAACTGAAACTGTAAAAACTGAAAATTCCTCCAGTGAAATCGACAAATCAGATTAAAAAACACAAAAACTGTACATTGTATTTATCATATTAAAGCAGAAGTAAGTGGTCCGGTCGTTTTGGCTAATGCTGCGTTCCAGGCCGGCTTTTGAAACCGTAAATTACAGCTTCAAGTCACAACTTACGACTTTGTAGCGTTTCAGGCAACCCACTCGTGTTTTTCCGACCTGTTTTACCGGTGAAAGTCACTATAACGGCCACTCGTAACTTCTGACCCGTGAAGTTGTACCAGATCGAACTGGTACGACTTCACGGGTCGGAAAAACACGAGTTACGGGTTGCCTTGAACGCACCATAACAGTCCTCGTCCCTACGTCACCACATTCACGGCGTCCCTTGGCTGCACACACAGCCCTTTATGCCGTTCTCTCTCCTCATTGGATAAAACTTGTAGGATACGAGAAATGTTTTCTCTTCGACTCAGAGCAGAGCAGAGTGACTGACAGACCCGTGTTTCAGACCAAACACTCTATGTAAGTGATTGCTGTCGGAAGATATAACTATTTAAGACTTATATTAAAGCAGATATCAGCTTCACGGCCGTTTCGGCTAATGCTGCGTTCAAGGCAGGCTTTTGAAACCGTAAGTTACAGCTTCAAGTCACAACTACGACTTGGTAGCGTTCCAGGTAACCCGTAGCTCGTGTTTTTACCATCCTGTTGTCTGTGAAAGTTCCCTATAACGGCCACTCGTAACTTCCGACCCGTGAACTCGTACCAGATCGAACTGGTATGACTTCACAGGAAGGAAAAACACAAAGTACGAGTTTCTTTGAACGCACCATGAGTTAGCAGCCCCCGCCCTTGTCAGGCATCAATTGGTCCTCGTGCTACGTCACCACATTCACGCGCATCCCTTGGCTGCACACACAGCCCTTCATGCCGTTCTCTCTCCTCATTGGATAACACTTGTATCCCACAAGGAAAATTTTCTCCTCGGGTTACAGCAGAGCAGAGTGACGGAGAGACTCGTGTTTAGGCTGAAATACTTCATGTAAGTGATTGCTGACGGAAAATAGGACTATTTAGGACTTATATTAACAAAAACATTCCACTGATATCTGCTTTAACACAAATATATCACTTACTTCTGCTTTAAGTAGGCCTATATTAATAATGTTAATAATGCAAATATTGCTGCTCACGGTTGGTGCAATATTATAATATAATATAATATAACATAATATAATATAATAATAATAATATAACAGACACCGTGTTGTGCTCTGGCTGAGACTTTTGTCCCAGATCAGCAGAGATCTGTCATTTCCTCTGAGTTCCCACCGGCAGCTCTGGTCTGGTGATGATCATGATGATGATGATGATGATGATGATGAAGAGGAGGAGGTAATTTCTGGAAACAAGCCTCCAGGTGTGTGTGTGATCAGTGTGTGTGTGTGTGTGTGTGTGTGTGTGTGATCAGTGTGTGTGTGTCTGTGTGATCAGGGTGTGTATGTGCAAATGAGTGAGTCAGGGCATCGGCTCTAATTATAGCCGACGCTCTCACTGAGCCATCGTTTTTCATCTGGGTCATCATCATCTTCATCATCTTCATCATCACAGGGGGCGGAGTCTCTGAGTTGAACACCTGATCGATCAATCAGAAACATTACTATATAAAACCGATCAGTCGTGGATCGTTACTTTGTCCTGAAGGAGTCGAACCTGAAGCTGGTTGTAGTTCCCGAGCCGAACCAGCAGGTGGCAGCAGAGGACTCGGTATCTCAGCTGACCTCGCTCCTCCTGCTGCAACTGTGTCTGCCTGCGATTGGCTGCACCGGCTGTAGCTTTTATTTTTACTCAACCTTTATTTAAACAGGGGAAGGACATAAAAAGAGAGGGAGAGAAGGACTAAACCCTAATCCTTTAATCAGTCAATCTGACATAATGATGCTGCTACTTCTTCTTAAACAGGAGCTGGTTCCTAATTAATTAAAGGATCCACTGCAGCTTTTAGAGCTCAGGTTGAACTCTAATGTCCATTTAAAACAGCTGAATGTCATTGAATGCACCACTGATGACAACATGGAGGTCATTAAACGCCTTTAGAGCTGAAGTGGGAGCGTTTACTGTCCGTCGTCCTCATCCAGACAGAGACAGAAACTTTAAAAGCAGCAGCAGCAGCAGCACCGGCCTGCACCGGGTTATTTTTGGTTCTTTTGAAAAAAAAACACACAAAAAAAAACAACAGAAAGAAATTTCAATATGAAACCTTCTTCTTCCTCTTCAGCAGCACAACAACATGGCTGCAGCAGGTTGTGAGGTTTCCAGGCAAAACAAATGAGATTCAATCAGCGTTTGTTTGTTAGAGGATAAATGAGTTGAGTTTCTCCTTTTCTGCATCTTCTTGACTTTTCATTATTATTATATTATCACAGTTATCATCATTATTACTATTGTTATTATTATTATAATGGTTATATATAACAGTGGTGTGTGTAGTTTTAGAGCCGGTGTTGGTGTTTGTTACGGAGCAGCGTCTGTGACTCCGGGTTCAGATGGAGGCGAAAAAAAAAACACAACAACCTCCAGGGAGTTGATTAGTGCCGCTCTCCCATTGGTTCCTGCCTCCTCTCCTCCACGTGTATTAGTGTGTGTTAGTGTGTATTAGTGTGTGTTAGTGTGTATTAGTGTGTGTTGGTTTCTCTTGGTGCTTTGGGTTAATGAGAGAAGATGGATGACTGCGGCGTGCATGGCCCTCCATCCGTTTCTGTCTCTGTGGAAGATGTTTTTGCGGTACTGTACATGAACATGCATTAGACTTGTGGAGCGAGTGTGAGAGTGCCGTGTGCACGATCACAGGTTCGAGCCCCGTCATGCTGCATGCACCGAAAAACTATAGAGTTGCACGATACAGAACAGGAGATATGAAGATATAAAATCCATGATGTGATGATGTGGTTGTTGAGTCTTGAACCAAACAAACGTTGTTGCACATTTTAGCATCTGAGCTGCAGCTGAATGTAGTTTGTTATTGATTCATTGGTTTAGTATTGGGGGAATTAATGGGTTGATGCAACAATAAAAACAGATGTTTAACATTTCAGATGGTTTATAGATCAAATAATCCGACTGACGAGGTCGATCTGTGGTGAATCCAGCAGCTCACATCCAGATACTTTGCAGATAAACGATCGGTTATTGATCTTCAACATCTCATCATAGCACAAGCTTCACTCAGAGCTTCACTGCCGCCACACAAAAGGTGGAGGAACGTCCCTGAATGTCTGTCCTCTTGATCCTCCGTCCGTCCCCTCCTGTTTCCCCCTTTGGTCCTTTTCAACTTTCTCCTAATTCCCTTAAATCCCTTCCCTCCTCCTCCTCCTCCTCCTCCTCCTCCTCCTCCCCCCTCCTCCTCCATCCATTCACAGCAGCTCCTGGTTCAAGCTGCTGAGATGCAACAGATTTAGGTTTTCTCCTTCTTCCCTTCCTTCCTTCCCTCCCTCTTTCTCTCTCTTTCTCTTTCTCTCTCCTCCGTCCCCTGTTGCAGCCTGTCATTCAGCTCAGGGAAGCTTTTGGGTCAAGTGTGTGTGTGTGCATGTGTGTGTGTTTGTGGCAGAGCGAGCTGCTCACTAACAGCCGAGAGAAAGAGAGGGAGGGAAAGAGAGTAATGAGGAAGCGGATAGGAGGAGGAGGAGAGCCAAGGAGGGAGGGAGGGAGGGAGGGAGGGAGGGAGGGGTGGAGGATTGTGCGAGTGAGAGATCGAGCAGAAGAGAGTGTGAAGCTGCAGCAGGCGGCAGATAAAAGCTTCTCTCTCTCTCTCACTCTCTTCTCTCTCGCCGGCGTCTGAGAGCGAGGGATAAAGCCGGAGGAGCGGAGGCAGTCGGAGACTCGGAGGAAGAGACGGATCTCAGCCGCCCGCTGTCACCGCAGCGCCCGGCTTCCTCTGATCCACAGGCCGCACGCTGCAAAACACACACACACACAGACACACGCCGTGCACACTCACTCTCCGCTCTCTCGTGGACACGTATGCAGGACGGCTTCACACAGCTGAGCGTGGAAGACGAAGAGGAAGAAGAGGACGAGGACGAAGAGGCTGAAACACTCGTCCTCTCTGCTGCTGCTGCTGCTGCTGCTCTTCCTGCAGCCGGCACCGTATCAATCGGATCAATCCAGCCGAGCCTGTCAGACAGAGACGGAGACGCCCTGTGCTCCCTGTGCTCCCTGCACGGCTTTGTCTTTTCATGGTGGGAGGGGGGTCGAGTCCAGAGGACCCTGACCGAAGTTTTCGGGGATTTCCTTTGGTGTCTGGATGCTGAATCTCCCCTCTGGCTGCGCTCCAAGTGACGAGACCCGAGATCCTCCTCTGAACCATAACCAGCTCCATCCTGGTTCCTCCTGCAGCCACCGCCGCGGCCACTTCCTGCTAAACTGTGTTTCGGTTTCGGTGCCGTTGCATCGTCGCACTGCACCACCTGATGGAGAGGACGGAGCTCTGACAGCAGGACACATGAGCAGCGTCATGATTGGACGGTAGTAGTGGAGCAGCAGCAGCAGCAGCCAACTCTGGTCCCCGGGGAGTCTGACATCGAGGGAGAGAGAGGGGGTGTGACTCTGGTATCCAGGCGAGAGGCATGTGATGTGATGTGGGAGTCGGACCGCTTCATCATCATCATCATCATCATCTGCCTCCAGATTTAGGACGACGGCTCCACAGGTTTCTCTTCTGTTTCTGTTCCGGCTGCACTTTTCTTTTCCAAATTAACGCTGCGAGTGATATTTGGATTCTGACATTATCGAACAACAATAAACAAGAACAAGAACGATCCCTGAGGACGAGGAGCTCACACACACAAGCTGGGAGCGCTGACAGCAGCAGGAGCAGGCGGGAAAGCTGAAGTATCTTAACAAGCGAGTGTGTGTGAATATCGGCTCTCGATCGTCTCAGATCTGTAGCAGCATCACTATCACTCACTAACTCTCCGCCGTGCTGCCTCGGCAGAACCAGACACCGCAGCTACTACAGGACGAGGGGGAACGGCCTCGGACCACACAGAGGAGGAATCCTCCCGGTCGCCACGGCGCTCACACTGCAATAACATTAGGTCAGAGAGAGACACACACAGAGAGACAGAGAGAGAGAGGCAGCATCATTAATGCATGAGCTCAGATCGCTGCTGGATGTGAGTTCTGAGTGGAGGTTAGAGCCGCTGCTTCACCTGCAGCCGAGGATGGAGACAGGAAGCAGAGACCTGAGGACGATGACGAGCCTGAGTGAAGACGTGAGATGAGACACTGCAGCACAAACACTGGACACACTTGGACTACCACGCTGCTGCATGTGTGTGTGTGGCTCTAATGGGCTGATCCTGGACCATTCTTCCTCCTCCTAAACTGTCTTGTCTGTAACAACATCTCTGATCCCTCCTCTTCTGTTGCTCACCCTGAGGTTTCTCTGATTTTTCCCTGTTAAAAGGGTTTTCCATGGAGTTTTTCCTCAGTGGATGTGAGGGTCTAAGGACAGAGGATGTTGTTACGATGCCATGTGAAGCCCTTTGAGACAAACTGGTGGTAAAAAACGGACTATACAAATAAAATTGCCTTGCCTTGCCTCCTCATCCTCCTCCTCCTACCTGACGGACGGACGCCAGGTGACGATAAATCAACGAGGCGCTGACCCTGGACCTGTTTGTCTTCCTGCCTGATGTGTCTCACGCTGATGTAGTAGCTGTGTCCTCGTGTCCTTGACTGCGACCACGAGTCTTCTGGGACACAGAAAACGGGACCAGCCAGCTGCAACTGTGCAACTGCCCCCCTCCCTTCCCCATCCTGCCCCTCTTACCCCCCCTCCTCTCCTCTCCTGTAGCCAGCAGGTTGTTTTGGAGCGGGTGTCGTGGGAAACGGACACAAACCTGCTGGTCTCAGCGTCACAGGTGTCAGGTTGATGAGGGAGCTGTTGGATACTCGTCCATTCATCTAAAACGTTTCCTGTCCTGTGGCTTTTTTATTTATACATCAAGCTGCTCAGAGCTACGCTAAGGAGGCTCATAGGATTTATTTCTTGGTTTCCCTCATCATCAAACTCATCAAATACACAATCCAACAACTCCACAACGCTCTGGTGGACAAGTTGTGACCTGCACATTCACCACGCTATGAGATAATAACACAACGTTACCACACAGAGTTGTTTTAGAGGGAAATTCGTGCAAAACTGCTGTAGTTTCTGTTTTGCCAGCTCTTTTCTAAAAAAAAAAAAAAAAAGACGATGGGGAACTCCATGGGGTGCGTGCGGCCGCCTCGGGAGGGGGAGCTCGGCGGCGCTCCCCCACTCTCACCAAAGAAGCGTCTGCGTTTCAGGCGCAAGCACAAGCAAGGCAAACGGGTGAGGAAGGGGGAGGGAGGGGAGGTGGTGAACGACGAGTACGAGCGGCAGAGAGAGAGTCACGACGAGCCGGATGAGGAAGAGGAGGAGAAGGAGGTGATTGGAGGAGGAGGAGGAGGAGGAGGAGACTCGGCGAGGACTTTGGGGACGGCGTTGGACCCCAGAATGAAGCTCCACAGCAACGCGCTCTCCCCCGGTCATCTCCTCCTCGCCACCAACAGGAGACTCGAGGCTCTGTCCCCGACCCCCAGCCCGGCCTGGAGGGGCGTCTTCTGCCTCCCGGGGGAGGAGGACTCGGTCAGCGCCATCGTGGACGTGTGCAGCATCCCCAGCCAGACCAACGCCACCACCACGCCGGTCATCAACGCTGTGGCGCCGGTCAACGCGGGCAGCACCACGCCGGGCGGCGGCCGGGTGTGCCGCGTCCGGGAGAAGGTGCAGGGCGTCCTGGAGAAGCCCTGGATCCTCCGGCAGAAGAAGGAGAGGAAGGACAGAGAGCGAGGGAGAGCGATGGAGAGGGAGAAGGAGGACAACACAGGGGATGCTGGGGCGGTGTCAGCAGGACGGGGGGCTCGGACGGCGTCGGACAGGGAGCGTAAAGGCGTGGTGCACATCCGCGAGGTGGACGGGAAGCTGTGCGTGGTGAGGACGATGTATCCCAGCGACTACGGCTCGCCGCTCTGGACGGGGCGGAGCGACGGCGACGCCGAGGAGGAGGTTGAAGTCCAGATGGACCCTAACCCGCTCGCTGGAAACATCCTCAAAGTCCTGCTGAGCCAGGAGGAGGAGGAGGAGGAGGAGGAGGAGGAGGAGGACCGGGGGCGTGTCCGGGCCCTTGCCATGGAGACGACGACACCCGGCGGCGGCTTCAGGCTGGACTCTCCGTCTCCGTCCCGCGGCGCTGCGGCTCAGGAGCAGCGGTTGTCGGCGTCGCTCCTGGAGTCGGGCTACGCCAGCGACCTGCCGCTGACGTCCCCGGAGACGGCGGGCACCACGCCCAGCCAGACGGACTGGGGGGGGCTGACCAGCTCCTCCTCCGAGAGGCTGGACGAGTCCATGGTGGAGAGCCCGCTGTCGCTACAGCAACCGGCAACGGTCAGACACCTGCCACAGGTCGGTGAGACGTATTATACCTCTTCTCCACCAGTTCAAACAGTTCCCAGGTGTCTTAGGGCCACTCACACTAGGCAGTCGTACCGTGGCCAAGCACGTTTGCCCCCTAAAGTCCGGATTCTATTGCTAGTGTGAGTGCAAGTGTTCCGTGCTCGAGTATGGTACACTTGGTCACGAATGCGCACAAGCATGTAACACGCTTCGGGGGGGGGGCTACACCAGTGCCGCTTGATGACGGACAAGAGGTAGAGAGAGAAAAGAGAGAGAACACCTGTAGCTCACCTTGAGTGAGTGAGTGAGTGAGTGAGTGAGTGAGTACGGTGGGCAGCGGCGGGTGCGTGTGTGGAAGGTGCCGCAGCAGTTTTGAGAGAAAAACAAGTTAAAAAAAAACAACAAACGACGCATCGACTATTAAATTAGTTTTAATAGTCGTGACTAGTCGACTAATCGTGGCAGCCCTAATCGCTAGCTAACATCGCTTTGAATAAAGTTCAAGATAACTATGATCATAACCGGTCAAACAGTTAAAAAGCGCCGTTCTTTCTGCAGTCAGGTGAAGCGCACATCCGCCGTGTTGGTATATCAACGTTATATCAACCGTGCTTGAGCACGCTTGGGTTCGAGGTAGTGTGAGTGCGGGCCATGTGTACGTAAACATCGCTAGCTAACATTGCTTTGAGTAAACTTCAAGATAACCATGACAACCAGTCAAACACACTGTTTGTTCTAGAGTCACGTATATAGTATATCAACGTGATGCCGTATGTGTCAGAGGCAACCGCGCTTGAGCACACTTGGGTTCGAGGCAGTGCGAGTGCGGGCCAGCAGGGGACAAGGGGGGGGGGGCATTCGTGCTTCAGCACAGTACGGAACAACTGGCCCTAGTGTGAGTGCAGCCATAAAGACATGTCTGTTACATGCTCACAGCTCTTTTCATCCTCTCCAAACAGCCCTGTTCAGAACGGCTGGTTTCAGTGTATGTCCCTTTAAATGCAAATGAACCACTGCTAGCCCCGCCCCCTTCTACCACTACCAGGTAGGGGTGGGGTTATGCAAATTGAAAACCTAGTTACATCACTGAAAGACAACTGAGGGAACAGCTGGTAAAACCTCATGGATTTCAACCTAGGGAGCCTGAAAATTACAGATTTGTTTGTCAATTCTCACATTTTGGGGACCTGAAGGCAAAACAAAAACAAAAATACAGTATATATATATATATAGTATATATATATACGTCCCCTTTAAGGTTCAATCCAGAGGTTCAAACATCTGGATTCAACCTGTTGGCAGCTGCACCTGGGGACACGTGTTACCAGGTATTATCAATACAATCGATCAAAAAAGGCTGAAAACATCTGGACTGAAGTTGACAGACCTCATCAGACAGATGTCGCAGCTTTACATTTATATATTTTATACATTAGTTAACAAAAATAAACTAATCTGGGATTTAATACTGTTATTGATTGGCAGCCATAGTTTCTTCTCATCGTTACTGGACTGTTGGTCGTCCCCTCACCATCGTGGTGTTTCCCAACCTCCTGACATCCCTCGACTGTGTGTGTGTGTGTGTCAGGAAGATATTGAACTCCCCATAAGTGATGCGAGAGCTTGTTAAGACTAGAAACGTTAACGATTCCTCAATTTAAATTCAATATTTTATGAATCTAGTGAAAACAGAAGAAGCTGCTCCAGAGTTTCTTCTTCCTCGTCCTGATTCTCTCGTTCCTGGAGTTTGTTAAAAGCTCATGAGACGTTTGTTTGTGTACTTGGATTGTTTTTCTTTTGCTTTGCTTCAAACTGAAACACTAAAGAGACAATAAACCTGATCCGGTGGTGTGTGTGTGCCCGTGTGTGTGTGTGTGTGTGTGTGTGTGTGTGTGTGTGTGTGTGTGTGTATCTTGTGTTGTGAAACCAGAGGTGTTTAGTGCCAACAGAGGCTTTTCACTGCTCTTGATTTGTGTGAGTGTGGGTTGTTAGCGGGAGCCTTTGTTGTCATTTGTGCAGCATGTTCGTGGTCATGAGGGGGTTATATAGTGTGTGTGTGTGTGTGTGTGTGTGTGTGTGTGTGTGTGTGTGTGTGTGTGTGTGTGTGTGTGTGTGTGTGTGTGTGTGTGTGTGTGTGTGTGTGTGTGTGTGTGTGTGTGTGTGTGTGTGTGTGTGTGTGTGTGTGTGTGTGTGTGTGTGTGTGTGTGTGTGTTGTTATCAGCTGCAGAAAGCCACTCTGCCTCTCTCCATTCTGTCTTTCCGCCTCTGTCCCTGGAGGCTAATCAACGCAGCCCAGACCGTCTCTACATCCTTCTTTCCCAGTATCCTCCTCCTCCCTCCCTCCTTCTCTCCCTCCCTCCCTCCCTCCCTCCTTCTATTTCTTGTTATTTTCCTCACACCACACATGCTTCATCTCCAGACGTCTGTTGCAGTGTTGCAGGACGGGTGTTGGTGTTGGCGTTAGTGTGTGAGAGAGAGAAGTCGTTGCTTTAAATGACAGGGTTCATCTCACTCTGTGCAAAACTGTAACTGGTCATTTCCCATCAGATCAGCAGGTTTAGTTACTTGGGGAGAAGCCGACGGGTTCATTTAAAGGGATGGTGGACAAGTTGTGAGCTGCACATTCACCACGCTATGAGATAATAACACAACGTTACCACACAGAGTTGTTTTAGAGGGAAATACAGAGACTGTTTGATGAAAAACTGTCCCTGAAGGCAACACGCATCAGCTGGTTTTGCATGAATTTCCCTCTAAAACAACTCTGTCTGGTAACGTTGTGTTATTATCTCATAGCGTGGTGAATGTGCAGCTCACAACTTGTCCACCAGAGCGTTGTGGAGTTGTTGGATTATGTATTTGATGAGTTTGATGATGAGGGAAACCAAGAAATCCCATAATGAGCCTCCGTAGCGTAGCTCTGAGCAGCTCACGGCTCTGCTCCGCCGTTCTAAAGACAGCTTGCACCGACAATTAAAGGTAACGAACCTACTGCTACGACTATAGGGATTATGGCAATGGGACAATTTGCACAAAATGTTAGTTGACCTATCCCTTTAGAGTAAACTCCAGAGTCCAGACTGTGTGCAGCTTTAGATCTGATCCAACAGGACGTGGATCAGATTAGAAACGCAGCTCGACCTTTTTAATTTTAGATTCTTTTTCTCTTCCTCCTGTGTTTTGTTTTGTTTTGTTTGGGACCAGAGAATGTTCTGAGGTTCTGCCACAGGAACGAGGCTTTATCTCGGCCCAAAGAGAAGAAAAAAAAAAGAAGTTTAAACTCTTTTGCATGGACAGACAGAAACCAGCAGCAGCAGCAGCAGCAGTTGTTATGGTTCGTTCAGTCTAATCCCATTTTTCTCCGTCACAGTTCAGAGGAAGTTCAGTGACCTTCCACAAAAACAGCAGCAGCAGCTACCAAACGAACCAGTGGACTTTAGTGTTGGTGTCGTCGTCGGTGTGTTTGCAGAAACAAATAGTGTACGACTCGGTTTAGGGCTGCAGCTATCAATTATTTTTGTAATCAATTAATCTAGCACTTTATCGATCGATTAATTGATTAATCGGATAATTTTTTTTGCGTTTTTAAACAACCAAAACAACAAAAATTATGTGGCTTTGAATGATCAAGCATTTGAAAAAGCCCATTTATTGCAAGTGCCAACAAGTAGGTAACAACACAGTTACCTTACTGTAAATTTAAACATACAACATTACAAATAAGGATCGCACATTTGCTCCTTTTGAAATTTACCTGACCAAAGAATATAAAATATCAAGCCAAACAGGTTAACAATATCAAAAAATAAAAAAATAAAAAAATAAATGTAAATAATACAATTAGCCTATAAGTCAAGACTTGTCATAAAAAACAAATGATGTTTTCTATTATTAAAATTCTGATTAAAAAGGAATAAAATAGGAATATAACGATGCTTCGAGGCAGAGTTTTTTGCCTCGAGCCATTTTTGTAATCGAGTTAATCGAATAACTCGATGAATCGTTTCAGCCCTAACCCTGTTTATTGTGACTGATTCTGTCTGTGTGAGGAAGTCATTGATCAGATCGGACAGTTTGTGTGTTTTCTCTCACAGCAGCGTCGATGCTTCAGTCAGTTTCCCTCCTCGACGTCAGCTCAGTGCGTCTTGCGCAGTCAAAGCGCTGACATCATGTTAGGTTGTGGTAAATGCTGCTGAGTCATGAGAAACACACACATATACACACACACGTATAGATACTGTAGATCCCTGCTTCACCGATAATCAATAGCACTCTGTCTTGTGTGTACGTGACTGTGTGTTGGGTTTAACGTGCAGCTGTCTTTTATATCTGCATAAAAAGGGATTTGAAATGCGCATTCATCAGTGAGACGCTGCCTCGTCTCCTCGGGGGAATTCATTCTTTCATTCTTTCATTCGTTCTTTCATTCTTTCTCTTCCACCGGCGCTCAAATTCATCCATGCACTCGTCGTCCGACTGTGTCTGAATCCATTCATCTCTCCATCCGTCATCCGTCTCTCTCTGTCCCTCATCCATCCATCCATCCTGTTTGTCACATAGCAGCAGTTCACAGGCACGTTTCATCTAAGTGTCAGTAAAACATCTTTTTTCTATTTTCTATCTCATCTTCTTCTCCATCCTCCATCTCCATCCTCCCCTCCTCCCTCCTTCTCTACTCCTCCTCCCTCCTCCTCCCTCTGCTCCATACAAACTTCAAAGAGGCCATGTTTTTTAAAAGCGGGCTGGTCCAGAGCCCCCGGGGGGGCGGTTAGAGGATCATGGATCATGGCTGCAACCTGCTCTGATCTCACTGTGTGTGTTGACTCATCATACATGAACACACAGAGTTCAGTCCTGAAACCAGGAACCTGTATAGTGACATATTTACTATGAAAAGAGAAAAAAAGCTCACACACAACCAAAATGTAGCCAGGTGCTGAGTCCAGGAAGGTAACAGGACAAAAAGGAGGGAACTCCCCACACTGTATTCTCCCAAAATATCAAAACATGTATTAGAGGATCACATGATAAAAGAACAATGACGACGTTTAGAGCGCCGGGTGACAATTAAAGATCAAGAGGTCATAAGGAATCCATAGTAAAATAATACAAAGTCTATAGATATTCATTGGCATTGCAAGTATAAGAATGGACACAGGTCGTCATATTTGATGAGAGTAAGGCTGGTATAGGAGAAAATAATAAAGAAAGAAAAAATATATTTAAAAAAAGGCAGAAAATAACCCGTTTTGTCAAAAAGACAGACATTTTCTCTGTTTATATAAGGGGTTCTCCTTCCCTATAAAGTAAGAGAAATGATGTATACAAAATTTCAAACACGAAATATACATTTAAGCATTAGTTCTACAGATAATAACTGAATGAATGCAAGTTGTCCTTGTCCTTTTGTCATGTAATCCAATATTATGGGAGAAGACAGTGTGGTGAGTTCCCTCCCTTTTGTCATATTTACTATGAAGCCACAGTGTTTACTGTAGGTCACATGACCAACGATCTGTGTTTGTGTGTGTGTAGCCTGTATTTACTTTAAACACTACTCTACTTACACCTGCGTCATGTTTTCTGTTTTCATGTGAACGTCTCACTTCACTTCACTATAATTAATTCTAGTTTTAACAGATGTAAATGATGAATTAATGATGAAGCAGCAACACATCGGAGCTAACGAGCTAACGAGGAAGTGGGTTCGGTTAATTAAAGAATTGTTTTTGGTTTTGTTTGCTGAATCTCCAGCAGCTTAATGAATGAAATGAGCTCTAATGACTGAACTTGTTCCATTAACCGGTGATGAAAACCTGTTTCCAGTCTGAGAGTCGGTGCAGGATTTAGATAAACGGTGCTGAGACGACGTGTGAAGGTTTTTTTAATCCAGTTACCGAGCAGATGAGTTGTTGAACAGACACAGAGGAACCTGGTGGAGACGTCACTCTGCTGTTTTCTCTCTCTGATTAGTTTTTAGTGTCATGAGTCATTTGTAAAACCCTTTAAATGCAGCAGTGGAAAGAACAGGAAGAAGTCAGTGTGTCCTGTTGTAAAGGGATAGTTTGACATTTTGTCAAACTGGCCCATCGCCATAATCCCTATAGTCATAGCAGTAGGTTTGTTACCTTTAATTGTCGGTGCAAGCTGTTTTTAGAACGGCGGAGCAGAGCCGTGAGCTGCTCAGAGCTACGCTACGGAGGCTCATTATGGGATTTCTTGGTTTCCCTCATCATCAAACTCATCAAATACACAATCCAACAACTCCACAACGCTCTGGTGGACAAGTTGTGAGCTGCACATTCACCACGCTATGAGATAATAACACAACGTTACCACACAGAGTTGTTTCAGAGGGAAATACAGAGACTGTTGATGAAAAACTGTCCCTGAAGGCAACGCGCATCAGCGGTTTTGCATGAATTTCCCTCTAACGAACCTACTGCTATGACTATAGGGATTATTTTGGGGCCAATTTGCCAAAATGTTGAACTATCCCTTTAAAGGTGCTGTTGTTAAAGATGAATTTAATTTTTTTTGTGTCTGTGGACAGTGAGCTGAGGAATGATCTGTTTAAAGGCATCTGATGTGATGAGAGGTTTTAGTTTGGATGAGACGTGTAGAAACGAACCTGGAGGACAGAGACAAGTTGCTTCAGTTCAAAACAACTCGGAGGTCAGAATTCCCAACTTGGAAATTTCCGACTTCCGACATCATTGCGTTCACGCTGCAGGAAATCGGAAGAGAAAAAAACAATCGATACCTGAAGGATGTTTGGCATGTTGTGGCTCTTAGCTGAATATGAAAAATTAATGCAGCAGTAAATGATGTTTATTTTGGAGGAGAGGAGACGCTGCAGATGAGTGCACAATGCACATATAATGTTATAGCCTTGATAACAGTTAAACGTTATTTCCGTTACATACGAGGACCACAATTTCACACCATACAACAATCACAGCTTAATATATTTCATATAGGCTACTGCAATAATACACTAAAATATGCATTAAAACCTCAACAAACAACAAACATTTTTAAAAATTCTAACCGTTTAAGACGAGGGCCGCCATGTTTTGATGTTGTCGTGACGTCAAGTCGGAAAGTTGGAGCTGTAAAATGATACCCGAGTTTCCGACCTGTAATTTTCGAGTTCTATGCCGTTCAATTCATTTTTTACAACTTGGAGCTCATTTTTTTCCAACTTCCGAGTTGTTTTGAACGCAGCAAGTGTGTCCATCATCTGAGGACATTTTCTTCTTTTTTTTTAATATGTGGAAATAATTGTTGTGATTTTTCTCCTGGGCTTCCTGGTTGTTGTTGTTTAGCATCTTATTAGCTGATATATTAGTATGTTGATGATGAATATTTGCTTTGAAGTTCTATTTCTTGGAGTCGACTGTGTGATTTGTTTATCGTTGCTTCGTTTTTTTATGTTTTTCATGTGTCTACGTGAACCCTGCTGCAGAACTAAGTTACTTATAGGAACAATAAAGTTAACCAATTCAAGCCTATCCTAATCTAACCTTATCTAGCCTAACCCTAATAAGAACATGGGTGTTGCTACATGCTGTCATAGCCTCCATGTATCTGCTGCTACAGATCAGTGGAGGTTCGTTCTCGACCTCTTCAACACGTGCGTGTGATAAATTATTCACAACTCGTGGTTCAGCAGGTTTTTTTTTATCAGGCAGAGTTCAACCACATCTCTCTGTGATTTCATCTGTTCACATGATGATGATGATGATGACACGCTCCGATTGCTGAGGAAGAAAACCATGAGACACGGTCGAGAGCTCCTCAGACCGCTCAGTGTTGGTTCTTCCTTTGAATTCACTCACTGTTAGTCGACTAGAAAGGAGGAATACACCAACAGGCAGAAGATACTGAAAATCCTGTTGCAGTGGGAGTGTAAAGGCTCTGAGTGCAGATGCAGCCCTCACACACACACACACACACACACATGCGCACACACACGCACACACGCAGTGCTGTATCAGTATTCAGGCAGAGGATTAGAAGCTCAGTGTCTCTGAGTTCTGCAGAGAAACAGCAGAATTTTACAGTTTTGCAGATTCAGATCACACACTCAGCGTCGAGTGTCTTTGTTTTCTGTCTGATGGTTAAAGCTGCAGGTCACGCACACACAACACACACACACATACTGAGTCGACGTGTGTGTGTGTGTGTGTGTGAACTCTGCATGTATGTTTGTCTCAGGATTAACACCATGATGAGTTGGTTGTGTCTTTAAAGGGATAGTAGCATTTTTTAAAAGTGTGGTTGTATGATCTCCAAATAGCCCCTAAGTACTTTAATTGCAGTAGAAGACTCTCTGCACTCCTCCCGTTAGCAACGCCAGCCCATAATAGCCCTGCCCAGAGATTTACAACATACAGTGTTGTGAACAGACCCAAAGAAACGGCCTATTTTCACGGCCTAAAAGAGGTTTTACCTGAAAAAAAAATACACAGTTCCATTGTTCACTATAATATAATTTTTTCCAGCCCTTCAAAGTGCAGGAAAAACACAGTTTTTATTTGGACCTAACCAACTCACGTATCCCTCCGCCCAGTGCTTTAAGTGGGAAAAAATAAGTGCCGGTACTCCCCTTTTCAGCTGTTGGCTGGTAAATTAGGCGGTGGGCGGTCGATACCAGCACATCATTAAGTGACAGGCTACTTTACATTCAAATATGATGTTGATTAAAAAAAGAAAAACGTTCAATTGAACTTTCCAGAAAGATTTTTAAAAAGTATTTTCTTGTTAAAATCCATCTGTGAATAATGTATGACGACAAATGAATCAGTATTTGTTATTTTAAGTTTACCCACTTCATAAAGTGTCTCTATCCTTCCCTAATTGCTGTCCTAAATTATTGCCAAATTAAAATTTTCACTAAAATCAAGAAGTTTTTGTGATTTGTGGCCAAATAAACAGCCTCCACAGACAGCTGTCATTGTTCTAACAAGCTGACAGCAACAGTTTCACAGTGTTTCTCAGTAAGAGCTTTCATTTTACTCTGCTCTTGTTAACGAGTAGTGTTAAGCATTTTGGGAAATATGACTCACATTTAAGCATGTTGAATACAGTAAGTGGAAGGCTACTTATTGGTAGGCTACCACTGGAAAGTCATGTAAATGGCTTTACACTGTAACTCACGAAGGTTTTAGTCGCTCCACATTCACATCTCGTCTGGACACATGGAGTTATACTATGACGAGGCAGCGGCGTGCGCTCCGTACGTGCATGTGAGAGAGTCATGGATGAGAGAGCGCACAGCGCGGCAGCCCCGCCCCTCAGTGAGAGACAGAGGAGCAGCGGAGAACAGAGCAGGGCAACAGAACCGTGGCGCTCAGGGTGAAAGAGGCATATCTATCACAAATCGGTCAGAGAGAATGAGAACAGGACAGAGTACGTCCAGACTCCCGGTACGCCGTAAAAAGTCCCGGTACGCCGGGGGTTAAAATCTAGAAGTGCCGGTACTCCGTACCGGTGAGTACCGGCCCACTTAAAGCACTGCCTCCGCCCAGGGTTAGCGCCCGCTGATCAGCAGTTGGTTAGGTCCAAATAAAAACTGTGTTTGTGGGAGGAGTGCAGAGAGTCTTCTACTGCAATTAAAGTACTTAGGGGCTATTTGTAGATCATCATGGATGCAAACAGCGCGCCGAAAAGCGAAACTCGCTTTTTTCATGACCAATTAGGTGACTTGTGTGAATCGTTCAGATCCGAAGAGTTTTTGTTTTTGAGGAGGGAGGGGGGGGGTCTCAGCTGGGGTCAGTAAAATGTTAGTTTCTAACAGGCTGACAGTGACAGTCACGTGAAACTGAGGCAAACTCATTCATGTTTGTCTCTGATTATACTGATAACAGCCGACCTCCAATGTAGACGCGCGACATGCGCGCTCATTAAAGCGGCGCGTGTCCGCGTGCAGGCGGTGCGACGGCGACGCCGTTTTTTCCCCCGTGCATGTGGAGCTGTGCGCCGCGGACATGCACGGTTCCCTACGTTGCTGTGTCAGGCAGGTGTTTCCACGGAGCTCTGCCCCGTGTCAGAGGTGAAGGAGAGACGTCGCCTCCGCGATGAAGAATGTGTTCAATTAAAGTGAAACTAACACATTACATTACACACTGAATGAAACATCCCATGTCTTTATTTATTCAGTTTATTTTAATAGTAATAATTATGACTAACATTCAGTGAAGACCTAAAATTCAGTAGCCTATCTCCAAAATTGAGATATTGCAAAGGATTTCTTTTTTTAAGCATTTTTAATATAGAAATGTTGGCCTTCTGAAAACTATGTCCATCTATGCACTCAATACTTGGTTGGGGTTGAACTACTGGAAATTGACTTTTCCATGATATTGTAATGTAATCATTTGTTAATGGTGTGCACCCCCCCCCCCCCCCCCCCCCCCCTCCCCACGCCAGACAATTCCTCTCTTTTTTGGTCCTGACCCGTTTGCATCCCTGAGATCATACAACCCCACTTTAAAAAAATGCTACTATCCCTTTAAGCTGCAAGTGGGAGCTGTAACCGGCCTCATAGCTGCTGTTCCCCCCTCCCTCCCTGTTGCTGCAGTCCCCTGGCTCACACCGGACTTCATACTGCTCTATATTAGCAGCAGGAGGGAGAGACAGAAAGACAGAAAGACAGAGGGATGGACAGAGAGACAGAGGAGGAGGAAGAGGAGGAAGAGAGGAGGGGATGACAGAGGAATACTGATGACAGCAGCAGCAGCAGCCAAACGCCGACTCTCTCTGCGTCCGTACATCACTCCGGCTTTGTGTCCGCGGACACTCGGACGTAAAGAGAGCAAACTGAGAGGAAGGAGGACGCGGAGAGAGGGAGAGAAAGAAAGAAGCTGTCGGTTGCCATGGAGACCTGGATTCCTACAGACTCACCCCCCACCCTCCCTCCTCTCTTCCCCCTCTGTTAAAGTTTAGTTCAGTAGCTGCAGCAGCAGCAGCAGAGAGGACGAGTTTCTGAGCTACAGGAGAGACACAGTGTTGTGTTCAGTCTGGGTGTTTCCATTAGAGGAGTAAATGTTAAAAGGGATAGTTCAACATTTTGTACAAATTGGCCCATTGCCATAATCCCTATAGTCATAGCAGTAGGTTCGTTACCTTTAATTGTCGGTGCAAGCTGTTTTTAGAACGGCGGAGCAGAGCCGTGAGCTGCTCAGAGCTACGCTACGGAGGCTCATTATGGGATTTCTTAATTGGTTTCCCTCATCAAACTCATCAAATACACAATCCAACAACTCCACAACGCTCTGGTGGACAAGTTGTGACCTGCACATTCACCACGCTATGAGATAATAACACAACGTTACCACACAGAGTTGTTTTAGAGGGAAATACAGAGACTGCTTGATGAAAAACTGTCCCTGAAGGCAACGCGCATCAGTGGTTTTACATGAATTTGCCTCTAAAATCACAACATTATTGTGTGTTTGTAGGAACCCGAAGTCTCTCGACAACCTGCACATACTGATGTGTTAACGTCTGACTTGTGGCAGTGGGAGGAGAGAAAAAAAACACAGATGGGGGAGGAAGGAGGGGGTGATGAAGTGAAAGTAGAAGAGGAGCAGGGTGAGCAGATTGATGAACATGCGGAGCAGAGCAGATGAAAGAGGAGGAAAAACTGAAGAGACAGATCGAGGTTGGAGAGGAGGGGGGGGGAGTCATGAGACAGAGGGGGGGAGGAAGGAGGGGGAGGTGGGAGAGGGGGGCTAATGAGCAGACGAGATGGAGGGAACTGACATTAGTAGAAAAACATGCAGCGACGTTTCATTATCAAACTCATGAGGAGAAAAAACAGCTGGATGTTTGTGTGAATGCATAAATTCCTACGATTTCCTCCCTCACCTGAATGCACCGTGATGATTATCTTATTCTGTTCCCGTCCAGATCTCAGAGATCTACGTGAGCGGCGAGTCGGGCGACCTCACGGCCAAAGAGAAGCTGTTGCTATGGAGCCAGCAGGCGACGGAGGGATACCCCGGCCTCCGCTGCACCAACTTCACCTCGTCCTGGAGCGACGGACGCATGTTCAACGCTCTGCTGCACAGATACAGGTGAGTCACTACTACAGTATCATCCCACCCACTGCACCTTTAAACCTCTATCTATTGGTTTTTATATTGATTTTAGATATTTGAGCAGGTTTTCTGTTTGTTTGCAGAGCAGGTTTAATTTCTAATGTCCATAACCTGCAACAATTTGCCTTCACCTTTAAATCACATCTTAAAGGGACAACGAGGAGTTTTGGAAAAGCGAAGTGTTTCCACACTACATTTATGAGCCTCCGCACCGTGAAATTCTTTGACCGGCGCAAGACAGACTCATGTTTTCATTCATCAAGAATTAAAGTCAGAGGTTGGAAGACGATCACATACCGTCGTAGTTCCCACCATAAACGGAGATTCGGCAGCGTTATTCTCATGACTCGCCACGAAACCGAAAGTAAAGAAATGCTGGTCGGCTCGCCCAGCATTTCAAAGCGATATATTTATCGAAAATGTAGCCATTAACAAGTGGTAACGTAGATTCATCCACATTAATATGAGACTTTTTTATAACCAAATAGAAACTCCTCGTCGTCCCTTTAAAACTTTCATTGAAACTTTTGTTTTCAATTTGAATTTTATTTTCTATTGAACTTTCTTGACAGTTTTTACAGTTTTCTTTCTGTTTTTTGTTGTTTTTTTGTGAAGTACGGAAGCGTATTGCATTCAAAACCCTGTTTTTCCGAGTAATTAATTTTTTGGTTTGTTTTTCAGGGTAATTATTTCTGTTTTTCTGAGCAGTTTATTTTATTGTTTGTTTTTTTGAACATTTTTTCCCTGTTTTTCAGACTTTTTTTTTTTTTTTTTACCAAAAATTACCACGAAAAACAGAACAGAAAAATTAGTCCGAAATACAGAAAAAAATATGCAAAAAAATAAATTACTCAGAAAAACAGTTTTTTTTTCCAAGGGAAATATGCTCCCATAGTGAAGCATTTTGTGACATTGTTAAAGAACGCGCCGACTTCCTTACTCCACTTTATTGTCATTGTTAATATAAATACCACAGTATAAATAAATGAGATTACATCAGAGCAAAGTATAGTGACAAAAGAAACTAAATGCAATCCCATAATTAGTGCAATTAAAGCCGAACAAACGATCAAAAAAATGATAATAAAATGAGCCATAAAGCAGCGAACGGCTTCTAAACAACAATTAAAACGTTGAGTTTAACGTCCTGAAATAGTTCAGATCTAATTCAGCTCCACAAACTCTTGATTACATGGAGTTAAACACTGATGTAAAACTATTTCAGAACAAGTTTCTCCACCAATAAAAACCTTATTTTGACATTTTGTTCACTGCTCTGAATTCAGCCAACATGTGCATGAAGAGTCGGGAGTGTTGAGTGTGTGTGTGTGTGTGTGTGTGTGGAGGCTGCAGATGAACAGAAATAAGCTTTTTAAACTGAGTGACACCCACACAGAGCTGGCTAACGTGTGTGTGTGTGTTTGTGTGTGTGTGTGTGTGTTTCCAGGCCCGACCTGATCGACATGGAGACGTTGTCGCGGCAGAGCAACCGCGAGAACCTGGAGCAGGCCTTCGAGATCGCCGAGTCGTTGGGCGTGACGAGGCTGCTGGACGCTGAGGGTGAGGCTGCTGCTGCTGCTGCTGGGGCTTTTATTCTGAAAAACCTGCCAACATGAAAAACCTTTAACCTGCACATCTGTGTTTGTTTATTCAGCGTTTTATCCACATTAACACATGAATAAAGTGTGATTGATGTCCAACAACCTCCCAAGTGTTACTGTAGCATCTGTTGCTACATCACAGCAGCTGGATCCTTTGGTTTACATGTCACTTTTTTTTTTTTTTTTTTTTTTTTTTTACAGCTGTGCTTTTGCACTTTTATGGAAATGTTGCTTCAGTTTCCTTTTATCAGAAAGTTTCAGAATTGAGGCAGAATTTTTAACCCTCATGTTACACTTTTGTGTTCCTGGTCAAAAATGGCCGCTCTATTAAGACTCATCATAAAACTGTAATAATACATATTATCATCATTTGTTTCATCAGTTTTCTTAATCAACTTAAGTTCTTGTGAACATTACAGGTTTTTCATTTCTATCTGTTATTTATGGCCTGTATTCCTCATTTATCTGAGCTAATGCTTCCTACAAATGAGGATGTACTGTACTTGAGCTCAGTTTTTTACACTAATTGTAGTTCCCCTGTTCATTTCTAATGTTGAATAAAAAGCACAAAGTTGTATGCAAATAAATATAATTCATTTTGTCTGTTGAAATCCTCTTTGTAGACAAAGTCATGGGATCTTAGGTCAGTCTGAGATCACATTAACTATTAACATTTTTCAGAGATAAAACTTTTAAAACGGTCAAATTCGACCAGAACATACCATGATTGTTGGATCTTAATGTTTTTTTTATTTTATTTTATTCTCTTCTCTAGAAACCTTTTACATTTCAGGATGTTTTTTCAGTTTCCTGTCTCTAATTTTCCACCTCTCTTCCAGATGTTGATGTTCCTTCTCCAGATGAGAAGTCAGTCATCACCTACGTCTCCTCCATCTATGATGCCTTCCCTAAGATCCCAGAGGGAGGAGAAGGCATCGCCGCACATGTACGTCTGATTTCTTTTTTTACTTTTTATTGGTTTTCTTATACACATATGTGCCAACTGGACACAAAAACACACAACTTAACAAAACATAACATGACAAGGGGAGGATTTGTTCATTAAGTGAAACAGCGGAGTCAAGCATAACCACATCATACATAAAATGATGTTTCTTGAGCATATGGAGCAAAAAAACATTTCTTAATCTAGGGTTTTTTGCCTTATCTTTGTGATCTATATGAAATCAGGTCTTACAGTCGACACGTAGCTGAGCCATTTCAACCAGTTCTCTTCAAAAATATCACTTTGGTTTTTGAGTTTGAATGTAATTCTCTCCATAACATAGTATATTTTATAAATGATATCATCATCTTCACGTTGATTTCAATCTTTGTTTCTGCAGCGTCGTGAGCAACGAGCTGGAACTCTGAAATAATGATGCAATTACTTTCCATCATTTCCTGGAAATTACATTTTATAATATGAAGTGCTACACATCTCTTTCTCCTTCCTCCTCCCTCCTCCTCCCTCCTCCTCCCTCCTCCTCCTCCTCTTCTCCTCTTCTCTCCATCATCAGGAGGTGGACCAGCGCTGGTCTGAGTATCAGTCCAGATTCTCCTCTCTGCTCCAGTGGAGCCGCCAGCATACGGCCCTGATGGCCAACAAGAACTTCCCTCAAAACCCTGTGGAACTGAAGGTGAGCGGCAGAAACTGGTTCTTTAAATCAGGTCAGTGTTGGTTCAAGGAAACAGGAAGAAAAAAACAGAGAGGAACGACTTCTTTTTTATTTTTTTCAATCAATAAAAACATATACAGAAATACAAAAACACAAGGGGGGGATAAACACTTCTTGGTCACATAAAGTTGCCATTTTGTCCATCTTAGAGCATACAGCTCTGTTTTGATTCGAAGACCGTAGGTCAATTGTTCCATTGATCGAATTTCTTCTACAAGTCCAGCCAGTGGCTCTGTCCAGGTGGGTCAGTTCTCAGCCAACTCCTTGTAATGGCTTTCTTAGCTGCGAGTAATAGGATCTTGAACAAGTATTTGTCTTCTTTACCTATCACATCTTCTGGTATCAGTCCTAGATATACATACCGAGGATCATTAGGAATATTATATCCAAATATTTCACCCATGGCTCTTAAAACCCCCTCCCAAAATGACTGTATTTTCATACATGACCAAAATATATGAGAATGGTTGGCATTCAGTTGCCCACAATTTCTCCAACAATATTGTGGAACAACTTCTTTTATTGTAAATTTAAAGGGTGAGTCTCTGCACAGACTCAAGAGGGTTTATTATCTTCACATCTCTGCAACAGTTTCTCTAAACAATGTGAAGCAGATTCCTTCTTCGGCTTCTCTGGAGGAAAAGAAGCTGACGAGCAAATTTCTGTAAAGCCTCCGGAGAGAGAGAAAGAAGAGGGGGAGGAGGGGGGTTTGGGAAAATGGACAAGAAGTGTTGGGATTAAAAGGAAGTAGTTCTCAGAGGAGAAGCTGTGACATCATGACAGAGGAGGTGGAACTGGCCAATGATCAGAGGTTTTCCAATCCAATCCAATCCAATTTTATTTATATAGCACGATTTAACCAAGACAAGGTTTCCAAAGTGCTGCACAGCAAGATAAAAATACAATAAGTAACACAACAGAAGCACAATAAAACAATAGACACAATAAGATAAAACAGAATTAAAATCAATGAGATAAAAGAGATATAAGATAAAACACAGTAAAATCAAATAAAAAACAAATAAATAAAATCGTTAAAATAAAATAAATGAAGTCAACTTCCTACTGGGTGTTTTACCTGCTGATCGACCTTAAACATAAAGCTTTCGTTAACACTGTCTCCCCTCTCCTCCTCTTTCTCTTCTTCCTCTTCCTCCTCCTCCTCTTCTTCTTCCCCTTCCTCTCTTTCTCTTCTTCTTCCTGCAGGCACTTTACAACGAGTACGTCCATTTCAAAGAGACGGAGATCCCCGCCAAGGAGATGGAGAAAAGTCACGTCGAACATCTCTACAAGCTGCTGGAGGTGAGGATGGAGAGAGGAGGAGGATGAAGGAAGGAGGAGGAGGAGGAAGTTTAGTTTAGTTTAGTTTATTAGTTTAATAAGGGACAGTGTGCAATTACATTAATCATTTGCAGGAAAAAAAGAAAAGATGGTTGCACCAGATTTAGCTCCCAGCTAATTTCCATCTGTAGTCCCTGGCTACACATAACATAAAAATGATAAAATACACAGAATTACACAGACCACAAGCTACTATACGAAGGTGAGGCATAAAAAGACACAATTAGACAATAGACAACACATTAGACAACACTGAAACATGTATGAGGTAGACAAAGTGCAAAGTGCTCAAGCAGCATGATTATTCATAGTAATGATAATAATAAATAAATATGGTAATAGTGAAAATATAATAATAATGTAATACCAACGATGGTAATTCTCAGTTACAAAAAATTAAAAAAATGAGCAGCTATGGTAATGTGACAGATGTATCTGTGGATATCAGATGAATAACAGAGACAAAAAAGTGCTAACAACAAAGAGAAAACCGCCTGGTGTTCAGCCTCATGTGCACAAACTGGTTCTGTGTCATGAGGTTGAGCTCAGGGCGAGAGACAAAGACACAGAGCGAGAGAGAGAGTGTGTGTGTGTGTGTGTGTGTGTGTGTGTGTGTGTGTGTGTGTGTGTGTGTGTGTGTGTGTGTGTGTGTGTGTGTGTGTGTGTGTGTGTGTGTGTGTGTGTGTGTGTGTGTGTGTGTGTGTGTGTGTGTGTGTGTGTGTGTGATCAATGCAGCCGATTGTCTCAGTGAACACACTCATGATGTGTTGATGATCATAGTTCCTCCTTTATTCTCCTCACTCAGCTGATCAGACCAGAGAGCATAGCGCACTGAGGCATGATGGGATATTAAAAATATGTGTGTGTATGTGACTCTGTGTGTGTATGTGTGTGTGTGTGTTATTTATTTGTTTATTTAGATGAGACAGTGCATATTAATGGACAGTGAGTACATGAGTACTCACTCTGTAAATACACTGTATTTACTGTAGCACTGCTGCTAAATTACATCCGTAGTCCCCAAAACAATACAACAATTAACATAAAAAGTCCATAAAGACAGAGGACCGATAGATAACAAAATAAGTAAATTTACATATTGCAGGAGGATATGGATATGATTCGTTGAATTGTAAAAAAATATATATATAGACATGATTCGTTGTGTGTGTGCAGGTGTGGATAGAGTTTGGGCGTATCAAGCTTCCTCAGGGCCTCCATCCCAACGACCTGGAGGAGGACTGGGGGAAACTCATCCTGGAGATGCTGGAGAGAGAGAAGGCTCTACGGCCGGCTGTGGAGAGGTACACACACACAACACACACTACACACTACACACACTACACACACACACTACACTACACACACACAAATTACACACACTACACACAGACACTACACACACAGAGGTCCATTCAACTGTACTTTCCACAGGATGCATTTAATTGACCCTTTGTCAAGTCCTGCCCTCCACGGTTACTGTTGCTAGGTTGGACAAACAATGGTCACGAAAGGGTTAACTGAACTCCCATTGGAAACCATTGAAAATTAGGCAGATTTAAATTGCTTGTAAGGAAAATATGAATTAACTTATACATCAGAAAAATGGTGTCCGTGATGTGGCTAAAGAGCGGTTGAACGGGCATTACCCGACTTTCCCGAAAAATGGGGAAAAATCATTGTTTTGGTCACTCACTAGCTAGCTAATGATGCTAGCTAACGTTAGCTACTGGCTAACACTTCTCCCATTTCTCTTCGTAAAACTTCATAAAGTTCAAAAGACACTAGCAGCAGTAATGTTACGTTTGCTAGATAACTTTGAAGGTTAAAGTAATATATATAGGTCTATGTTTATTGATGTCTTGGGTTTGGGGAATGGGATAAAAAATGACTCTGGGAAGACGTTCCAGATATCGTGAGTCGCTATTACAGGAACCTCAGGCACATTTTAACCATATTGAAAAATTAAAAAGTAGTTTTGCCAAAAAAATTGCTGTCTACCTACATATCTATATCTATATAACCAGGGTTGCCAACTTTTGGTCCTGGGCTGGAGTGAGATTCTGTTGGCGGGGGGGGGGGCACACACACACACACACACACACACACACACACACACACACACACACACACACACACACACACACACACACACACACACACACACACACACACACACACACACACACACACACACACACACACACACACATTATACCTGCAAACTGAGTAGGCTAGAGGTGTAATAGGTGACAAAATACGTATATCCCTCTAGGGGGGTCTGGGGGCACCCCCCCAGGAAAAAATTGTGATTTTAACATGTATTTGAAGCATTCTGGTGTACTCTGAGAAGAAAATAAAGGGAAAACACAACATTTGCTTCAGATAACAGGGAAAAAAGCAGATCTGTGGTTCCTATCATTGTATGGTTGGAGTGTATGAAACTGGTCTAGTGGGGAGCTGTGGCTTTTGGCCTGGACCAGCCTATTGAGCCTATTAATATATGAAAGGACAGAACAGACATGTCCTGTGATTTTCAGTCTTCTACTACAGCCTGATGATACAAGTCAGGTCCTGAAATGTGTGTTTCTCTTCTGTAATAAACATTCTACATACCCATTCGGAGTTTGCAGGTATGGCCCACGTGCATGCATGCGCAGTTGCGCACACACGTACACACAGACATACACACACACACACACACACACACACACACACACACACACACACCTGCACTGCGCTGTCTCTCTCTCCTCTGTTCTCTGGACTGAGCTGCCTGGCTGTACTTTTGGGCTACCCAGTCTGCATCTTGATTTTAGTTTTCAACGGACTGGCCCAACCAGCCCGACCGCAGGCGTCAGTTCGAGCCGCGTTCAGTCCGAAAACATAACTCGGTCAGGTCAGGTTGTGTCTCGGGCTTCGCTCTCTCCCTCTTTTTTTTGGCCATCGGATTCGGACCAAGTCCGGTCCAGGCTTCAGCACCGTGCCGCTGTTGGTGGAGGGGGGGGGGGTCGCGGATCGATAACTCCCCGTCCTACTGTGCTGTGATCACAGGCTTGAGCAGCCGTCCAATTGACACGCGGATAAGCATCGCGCACACCAATCAGAGAGCCTATTGATGAGTGCCAAAGCTTGCTTAAAATTTTTTTTTTTTTTTTGCCAAATCGCTTGATTTTGGCGTGAGAATAGTTTGAATGGCGTGAGAGCGTGAGACAGGACCTAAAAGCGTGTGACACACGCCAGATGCGTGAGAGTTGGCAACCCTGATATAACAAAGGGTAAATTAGGGTCCATGCCTCTGGTCCCACAGCCCTATGTTCCCACAGTTCTAAGATTTTTCTCAAAATTAGGCCCTATGTTTCCACTGGACTCTCTCTACCTATCTGGACTCTATCTATATGGCCTGTCTAGCCTCTACCGGGTCTTTTTACTAAACTTAACCAACTCTTTTCTTCATTGCCTAAACCCAACCAATGGTGGGACCAAAGGGCTGAGGGAACATAGGGCCTAATTTTCAGTGACAACAAAAGTTAGAAATGTGGGAACATAGGAATGACCCCGTAAAATTAGATGAAAAGCGCTGATGCACCGACTTCTTGTTGCGTGAGATTTTCAGGGACATGTCCCTTTAACCCCAGTGTGTGTGTCTGTGTTTCTGTGTGTGTGTTTCTTTGCGTGTGTGTGTGTGTGTGTGTGTGTGTGTGTGTGTGTGTGTTTTCAGGCTAGAGTTGCTGCTTCAAAGAGCCAACAAGATCCAGAACATGGCTCTGGACTGTGAGGAGAAACTCACCCTCGCCAGGAACACACTGCAGGCTGTGAGTACCGACACACATACACACACACACACACACACACACACATGCACACACACACACACACACACATGCAGACTCCTCATGTTTACGTGGGGTAAATGTTTCATAATTCGCTGCAGGACGTCTCAGCGTGTTAATGTGTTGGAGCTGGAACAGTAAGCGCTCGTCTGGGACAATAAATATTTACACACTCACTCTCACACACACACACACACACACACTGACTCCTCCCTCTGTTGCCATGGAAACAAACTCATCCCTTTAAAAAAAAAACCCTCCACCTTCTCAAGTATTTTAGTTTTAGTATCTAATCCATGTTCTGGTGTTTTGATTCTGCTGCTGTTTGATGTCACACCTCATTAAAACCCTCCTGTTGTCCTCCTGGGTCAAGGAAGGAAGGAAGGAAGGGAAAGAAGAAAGGAAGGAAGGAAGGAAGGAAGGATGAAGGGAAAGATGTGAGGAAAGAAGGAAGGGGAAAAGGAAGGAAATATAGAAGGAGGGAGGGAACAGATTGGGTCGAAAAAGGAAGGAAGAAATAAGGACGAGGGGAAGGAAGGAGGGAAGGAAGGGAAGGAAAAAGGATTGTGGAAAGAAAGAAGGGGGAAAAAAAGTAAAGAAAGATGGAGGGAGGCAACAGATTTGGTCAAGGAAGGAAGAAGGGAGGAAATAAGGAAGGGAAAAGAAAAGGAAAGAAAGATGGAGGGATAGGGAACAGATCAGGTCAATTGGATCAAAAGAGGAAGGAAGAAGAAGGATGGAAGGAAGGAAGGAAAAAGCATTGTGGAAAAAAGGAAGGGAGGAAGGAAGGAAGGACAAAGGGTAAGATGGGAGGAAAGAAGGAAGGGAAAAGGAAGGAAAGATGGAGGGAACAGGTTGGGTCAAAAAGGAAAGGAAGGAAGGGAGGGAGGGAGGGAAAAAGGATTGTGGAAAAAAGGAAGGAAAGAAAGATAGAAGGAGGGAACAGATTAGTTCAAGGAAGGAAGAAAGGAGGAAATAAAGAAGGGAAAAGGGAAGGAAAGAAAGACAGAGGTACTGTATAAGGAACAGATCAGGTCAATTGGATCAAAAGAGGAAGGAAGAAGAAGTAAGGATGAAGGAAGGAAGGAAGGAAGGAAGGAAGGAAGGAAGGAAGGAAGGAAGGAAGGAAGGAAGGAAGGAAGGAAGGAAGGAAGGATGGAGGAAGGAAACAGATTGGGTCAATTTGACCCAGAAGGACGACAGGAGGGTTAAAACAACAACAAAAAAACACCTGAGCACCTGAACAGACGGGTATCGACCAGGGAATGGAACAGGGAATGGAACAGGGACTCGAACAGGGAATCGAACAGGGAATCGAACAGGGTATCTGACGGTGGCCCTCTGCTGTGTAGGACATGTCGCGGGCGGAGAGCGGCGAGCCGGTGCAGTGTGAGAAGGACCTGGCCTGTTACCTGCAGGACTGTGAAGCTCTGATCAGACTCATCAACCAGGAGCTCAAGGTGCTGAGGGAGGAGCGCTACTACCAGGTGGAGCAGCTGGTGTTCAGGTGAGGCCCCGCGGTGCATCATGGGTAATAACTCAGAGGTGCATCATGGGTAATAATGACTCATTCACTAACACACAGACAGGGCGCAGGTTCACTAGTTTAATTTCATCCTGGTTCTCCTCAGTAGTTTTCCACTGAGCAGCTGAGACTCAGTCTGAGTGTGAGAGAGACCGTTACAGCTGGACCCACTTCACCTGCTGGAGACATACAGCCCATAATAATAACAATGATAATCATAATATTGATAATACAGTTGCTAACAAGCAGTTGGAAACAAACACTGTCACTAACAACAGAGAGCAGCACATCAATATATTTGATCTTTTAGGTTTGAATGCTTGTTTTTGTTTTCCAGATAAATCAGTATTTTATCATAAAAAACGTGTTTTAGCAGCTCATTGAGTTCACTAAATTATTGTATATTGTATTGTTTATTGTAACTAGAATGAATCAGCAACACAGCATATTGTTTCAGATACAGTACATGTAATGTGCATAGAGATTTACAGGTCTTATGAAAAATACATTTACTTACGATATGATATGATATTATATACTTGCAACAACACATCACCAGCCATACCATCACTGACAATTACATAACAGCATTACACATATCCCGTAACATAACACATACATAAATAATACATGCTAAAAGATCACCATAATGAAAGCACTATAAAAATTGCCTCAAGCAGCTTTGTTTAGGAATTTGATGGAGGAACTTACTGTAAATCAATATTTTCAATATGTTTTTCCATATTGTCAATATTTTGATCTGACAGTCTGTAGATTTCAATGTGTTTGCAGCAGAAATGCACAATGCAGTGTTTTTCTTTTCTCCATCATTCGTTTTGATTGTGTTTTGAACAGTTTTGAACCAAGTGTGTTATCATTTAAAAAATGTGCTGTAAAAGTTCAGTGTTTTGCAGGAGCTGGACAAGTAATTTTCATTTTCATTCATTAGTTAATTTCAAATGGGACTCCACATATTCATGAAGATATAAAAAAAATATATTTGATGTAAATATGCCAGATTTAGCTAGAGAGCTAATTTCCATCCGTAGTCCCATGGTCCACAAACAAATAAAAATCATTTAGACAAAGACAAAACAAATGAACATAGTGAACATACAGTATATCACATAATGGTTGCATTAAACAGGAGGGTGTTAAAAACATTAAAGTACATACAGTATATCCTACCATAGTTGTTGGGAAGTGCTATTTGAGATTCATTAAATGCATCTGAGAAAAGAGTTCATGAATCATGGCGACTGTGGTCATTGAATGCATCTTGTGTTAAAGCAATGAAAAGTGAATCACAGTTTGCTCCACATGGACTTCTGTTTTTCACACTGTGTTAAGAGTTTTGAAAACCTGACTTCAGTTTCGACCAATGCTTGTTGGCAATTGAGTAAAACTGTATTAATAATAATAATAAAAATAATAATAATAACTCCCTATCTCCCTGCAGAGTGTCGTGCCTGCAGGAGGAGCTGGTCTCTCTCCGGCTGCAGTGCTCCAGCGTCTACAGGAAAGGTCACTTTGCTCCGGCTCTGACCGGCACCGGGGCCGAGCTGCCCGCCGTGCAGCGAGCCACCGACGGCGGCGTCGGCCTGACGCTGGGCCAGACGCTGCTGGGAGCCGTGGGAGCCGTGGGAGTCATGGGAGCAGCGTTACTACGGCGACCCATGGCCCGGTCGCAGCTGGTGGCCATGTCTTCATCAGAGGACGAAGGAAGCCTGAGGTTCATCTACGAGCTGCTGGGATGGGTGGAGGAGACGCAGGTCGGTCCCCGAGGACGCTTTCATTACATCATCTTTCATTTACATTTATTATAATAACATAATATAATATATACTGTTTTATTATTATAATATTTATTAATATTTTATTTATTCAGTGCAGAATCTGATTGTTTTTTCAAACATCTTCAAATGTTTTACTTCCAAAAAACACAATGAGGAAAGATCATGATGATAAATATTTTATATCTAAGGGTGAAATGTGATTAATTAATGAACAAAGTCTTTTAATATGAACGAGTCAGAGATAAAACAGCTTTAATATCAACACAGAAAAATAAAATTCACATTCAAAAGGCGATACTGTAGATAGATAGATAGATAGATAGATAGATAGATAGATAGATAGATAGATAGATAGGGAAATGACAGCGCAGCAGCAGCATTAAACACAGTGGCGATAACAACATATAGGAAAAGAATATAAAGAACAAACTATACATAATAAAATAGCAATAGCAAATATACTACACCTTATATGATTCAGTAAAAACACTGAGTGGTTCTGGTTTTCTTCTAAAAAACACAATGAGGAAAGATCATGATGATAAATATTTTATGTCTCAGGGTGAAATGTGATTAATTAATGAATAAAGTCTTTTAATATGAACGAGTCAGAGTTAAAACAGCTTTAATATCAACACAGCAAAATAAAAATTCACATTCAAAAGGCGTCAGATATATATACTGTATATACACATCACATAGATGGATAGATAGATAGATAGATAGATAGATAGATAGATAGATAGATAGATAGATAGATAGATAGATAGATAGATAGATAGATAGATAGATAGATAGATAGATAGATAGATATACTGTAGATAGATAGATAGATAGATAGATAGATAGATAGATAGATAGATAGATAGATAGATAGATAGATAGATAGATAGATAGATAGATAGATAGATAGATAGATAGATAGGGAAATGACAGTGCAGCAGCAGCATTAAACACAGTGGCGATAACAACATATAGGAAAATAATATAAAGAACAAACTATACATAATAAAATAGCAAAATAGCAATAGCAAATATACACCTTATATGATTCAGTAAAAACACTGAGTGGTTCTGGTTTTCTTCTAAAAAACACAATGAGGAAAGATCATGATGATAAATATTTTATATCTGAGGGTGAAATGTGATTAATTAATGAATAAAGTCTTTTAATATGAACGAGTCAGAGTTAAAACAGCTTTAATATCAACACAGAAAAATAAAAATTCACATTCAAAAGGCGTCCGAGGCCGAAACACATGGAGCTGAAACTCAAGGCCGAGTGAGTCATTTAGAGAAATAAGGAATGAGGCTTGTGTTTGTATTTGTATGAACTGTGTGTGTGTGTGTTGCGTGTGTGTTGTGTAGGAGCTGCTGGAGCGAGCCGAGTGGGGCGCAGACCTCCCGTCTGTAGAAAACAACCTCCAAGAGCACAACAACATCCACACGGCAGTGGAGGAGCTGATGAGCAGCCTGCAGGAGGCACGCAGCTACGAGGTGCTCGCACACACACACACACACACACACACACACACACACACACACACACACACACACACACACACACACACACACACACACACACACACACTGAGTTGGTACTGAAGCTGCTGTCTCTTTTTCTTCCCTTCAGGCGAAAGTTTCCCCGAACTTCCGGGGCAGTTACTCCGACACCCTGGCCAAGCTGGAGCACCAGTACTGCAAACTACTGGTCAGTGTGTGTGTGTGTGTGTGTGTGTGTGTGTGTGTTCACATCTTTGTTCCCAGTTCAACCCCCCCCGCCCCCCTCCACCTCCCTCAGTTAATCCTTTTACAGCATGACCGGATTCTCATGCTAATAACACACAAATCTGCATCTGCTCCTCATTTTCTCGTCTCTCTTTCATTTCTTTGTCTTCTCTCTCTCTCTCTCTCTCTCTCTCCTCTTTAGAGCTAAATGTGAAATAAACACTTAGACTGTGTGTGTATATACAGTATATATACAGTATATATACTGGATAGATAGATAGATAGATAGATAGATAGATAGATAGATAGATAGATAGATAGATAGATAGATAGATAGATAGATAGATAGATAGATAGATAGATAGATAGATAGATAGATAGATAGACTTTATTGATCCCAAGCTGGGAAATGACAGTGCAGCAGCACCATTAAACACAGTGGCGATAACAACATATAGGATAAGAATATAAAGAACAACCTATACATAATAAAATAGCAAAATAGCAATAGCAAATATACACCTTATATGATTCAGTAAAAACACTGAGTGGTTCTGGTTTTCTCTCTGCAGGTTTCCATTCATTCTCGTGACAAAATGAATAAAAGAAACCACAGATTTTTGTGGTTTTAACATCATGAATATAAAAGAACCATTGTTGCAATAAGAAAACTTCAATTAAATGTGTTGAAGTATGAGATATTAGTCTCAGTGTCTTAGTCTTAGTGATAAATATAACTGTAAAATCAGTCAAAGGAAGAAAAATCTAATTTTCTTTGATAGTTTAAATACATTAGTTGCTTTAAAACTAAAGAAACTTGTATAGAAAATAAAAAAAAACATTAAATAGATTCCTATAATTCACATTCTCCTTTTCTCAGGCACTTTCTGACCTTTAACTGAACCAGAAACATCATCTCTCTGCACTGCTGATCAGCACCACGGCTACAGCGAGGACAATGATACCGATGGTGATGATGATGATGGTGGTGATGTTGTGTGTTTGTGTGGTTGCCATAGGAACATTCGTCATGGCGCCTGCGGAGCTTGGAGAGCCTGCACACGTTCGTGTCGCTCTGCACCGAGGAGCTGATCTGGCTCAACGAGAGGGAGGAGGAGGAGATCGCCTTCGACTGGAGCGACGGCAACAGCAACATGAACGCCAAGAGGGAGATCTACAGCGTGAGCAAACACACAAACACACAAAAAACACAAAACCACAACAGGAAACGTTCATGTTGTTGTGTCTAAAAGGAAAAAAGATACAGGAAACTCCACATATATTAAAAAAAAAAGTAATGTTAGTAACCAGGGTTCTAAATTAACTTTTTACAGTAGATCACCAGCCAATTTGGAATCAGAATTTCCACTAGCCATATTTTTTCTGGTGAAAATAAGAGAGATTCTTTACGTTCGTACTGTGTTTCCCATGAAAATAGCATGTTTTTAGCCTAGCTATCATACTGACAACTGAAATAATTACTTTCAGGTATTGTGCCTCCTCTATTACAGTTTTTCTCCATTGGTTTGGCTCATTTTTCAAAACAGAAATCACATTCTCAAAACAACTCGGACAAACCTCCAAACTACTTGGCAAATGTTCACAAAAGAATTGTATTTCTCTTTAATTTCATCACATTGTGGCCTAAATGTCTTCGTACATCTTTGCAAATGGTAAAAAAATCCTGTTTTTATTATTTTATTATTTAGGCCTATTTATTTTTTCAGTTTTATACACAATTGTAGGCTGTTCTGTTAGCCAGACAAAAAAAAAAAAACTAGACTGAGAACAGTAGAGCGGCTCTGACCGTCATGATGCACCACCGGCCAAACTGGCTAGTAAGTCTTTATTAACACCCGCCTAAATGATTTTTAACCCGCATTTGGCGGGTTGGCGGGTGTTAATTTAGAACCCTGTTAGTAACATGCTTTGGTCGGAAAAAACAAAAGATTGAGCACAGCTGGTTCTCACACACCAGTTTCACAGCGCTGCTCTAAACGGGCTTGTGAAATTAAAACGGCTCGTTAAGAGACACATTTTCTGACTATGGCAGTTTACAAAATGTTGACGTAGTTGTCAAAACTTACATTTAAGGGGTGAGGAGGCGCTCCAGATACGCAAATACACATACTAAAACAATGAAAAAGTGAGTTTTGCATAATATGTCCCCTTTAAAATCCTGACCTGAGATGTTTCTCCTCGTCCGTGCTGCGTTCACAGGAAATGCGGTCGGAGCTGGACGAGAAGCGAGACGTGATGCGCTCCCTTCAGGAAACCGCCAGTCGACTGTGTCAGGAGAATCATCCGGCCAAACAGACGGTGGAGGTGAGTCCATGAATCCACTCAGTGTGTCAGAGCTCGGTGACCTTTAAACACGCTGCAGGGAGCGGGAGGAGCGTGAGGAGGAGTTCGACCCGTTTGAACAAGAAATTCCCCCTGACAGTGAACGCAACGTTGTTGTTTTTGTTGCACAGATGAATTCATTCACTTCTTATTATATTCATAAACCTCCTCTGACCTTCTGTAGATGAAGAGGAGAAACTACATCATCATATAAAACACACATTAGTTTTTATTCACACACTCATCATTTAAGGCCGAATATCACAGAAAAATTCATTGTTTCCATAATTTTATTTAAAAAAAAAGATAATTTCTACATTCATTACACACAGGGTTAAATATATTTTATATATTTGAGGTCTTCATATTTGAATGATTTAAGTTTACAGGTCTTGTAAATCCAAAATCCAGTATTTATAATACTTATTAATACTAGATTATTCTATGAATACTTAAAAAAAATAGAATATTTTATATGAACACTGTGTTAGTCCCTATGATCATCAACACGTGTGTTACAACCAAAAACGTAATAACGGCCAATAACGTAATAATTTTGGCCATTTCAAATGTAATAAAGCCAATAGTGTAATAATGTGCCAATAATGTAATAAAACTTTTGAGCCAATAACGTAATAACTTTTTGCCGATAATGTAATAAGGCATTACATTATTGGCTGGTTATTACGTTATTGGCCTGGTATTAAAAAAAACCTTTCAAAATGTAATAACTGGTGCCGATAATGTAATAACACATAAAAATGACAGCAGCTCTTGAAAATAAAGGTTTTTTTTTGCAGTTTTTGGGCAGTTAGTGGATGACATATAGTCGTCATATTTATTCATCCAAGATATGTCTCTCTCTCTCTCTCTCTCTCTCTCTCTCTCTCTCTCTCTCTCTCTCTCTCTCTCTCTCTCTCTCATAATTGTGTGGTCTTTCCCCTCTGTAGCCAAATAGATATTCATAGATGTTCTTGTCTAAACAGGCAATTTTTCATGTGTACCATGCATATACCATAAAATCAGTGTCTCGTTGAGGGTGTTGAGGTGTCAAATGAATTCACCATATATTGTCCTGGACTTGCATTATTATTTATTTCCAATCCCAAAATCTGAACTGCAGTGTACAATACATAGGATAGAACATGAACAATCAAAATTAAATTAAAACTGTTCCTTCTCAAATGAAAAGTAGCTTTCACTCATTCACAAATGTAAAAAAAATATGGAGCAATACAAACATCTACCTTTAGACTTTCACAGTATATAGAACCTAAAGCTGCTTTATCATTACTGTAAAAAAAACAAAAAAAAACAACAACAACTTTGAAACGTCACTTTATCCAACATGGGGCCTGTAAGCTCATGTGTTGATGTAGTTTTTAATTTTCAAACATGAAAAACAAAGTTAGACATATGAACCCTATTACATTATTGGCTGGTTATTACGTTATTGGCCTGGTATTAAAAAAAACCTTTCAAAATGTAATAACTGGTGCCGATAATGTAATAACACATACAAGTTCGTAAAAGTTTTTACGAAGATTGTGGCATTCATGAATGTTTTCTTATCCAGAATTTGTTCTTAACTAAGAACAAAATCTACGAACAGTCAGGAGTATACTTACGCACTTTTAGGTGCTGAGACTTCTGCAAAAATTACCGATTATAGCTTTTTCTTTTGTTCTGCAGTTGTATGACATTATATGATTTGAATAAGAATTATTTTCTTATCTTTTATGATGTTTTTAATAATCATAGATATTAATAATAATAATTGACAAATCATTGCAGTCTCTTAAAAAACATTACAGACACTAAATTCATATCATATCTTTTTTGGGGGGAGAGGGGGGCATACAGCTGCCGATATGATTTTTTTTCTCCTAATTGCGGGCTGCAACAGTGCACTTACTGTAAGTGTTCACACTACACACAACTGTTCGTAGATTTTGTTCTTAGTTAAGAACAAATTCTGGATAAGAAAACATTCATGAATGCCACAATCTTCGTAAAAACTTTGTAAGTAGGACTTAAGAACAAATTTGTTCTTAAGAACGGTTCGTGAATGAGGCTCATTGTGTTGATGTAGTTTTGGCTGGCAGACACCATTCAATACACACGTTTGGTTATGTTTTGGAGGTTGTTGATAGCCTACAGTGCTTACTTCTTCTGTTTGCAAACATATCATGGTAGAAGTGAGTGAGAGATCGAGAAAGAGAGAGAGAGAGGTGAAAGTACATATCTTGGATGAATAAATATGACGACTGTGTCATCCACTATAGGCTACCTATTTTTGATTAGCAAACTGCACAAAAACTTCACAAAAGCCTTTATTTTCAAGAGCTGCTGTCATTTTTATGTGTTATTACATTATCGGCACCAGTTATTACATTTTGAAAGGTTTTTTTTTAATACCAGGCCAATAACGTAATAACCAGCCAATAATGTAATGCCTTATTACATTATCGGCAAAAAGTTATTACGTTATTGGCTCAAAAGTTTTATTACATTATTGGCACATTATTACACTATTGGCTTTATTACATTTGAAATGGCCAAAATTATTACGTTATTGGCAGTTATTACGTTATTGGCAGTTATTACGTTTTTGGTTGTAACACACGTGGAAACATAAAACCAAAAGAAATATTTCTTTCTAGAATGAATAAATCCAGAATATATATATGAAAGTTTCACTTTTTGAATTAAATTAGGGGAAAAAAACAGAAACTTTTCATGATATTCACATTTTTAAAGATGCACCTCTGCTGGATTATTAAATGCTGTTTCAACAAACTTTATTAACAATAAGTTTTTCAATGTGCTACAAATACAGTGATTCAAAGGAAATCAAAATGTAAAAAAAAACCAGTAAAATGATAAATATGCACATAATTAAATTATAATTAATAAACAAATTAATAGAATAAATAAAGAAGAGAAAATAAGCAGCATCTTTCTCTGTTCTTATTGCTTCTATTCTGTAAAACAAGTGATATCCAGTTTAGATTGATTGATTGGTTATTGTGTGACCAGGCGTACAGTGCAGCCCTGCAGACCCAGTGGCAGTGGGTGGACCAGCTGTGTGTGTGTGTGGAGCAACATCTCAAAGACAACACGGCCTACTTCCAGGTGAGACATGACGATGATGATGATGATGATGATGATGACATATTAAACTGTTGCGTTCACTGACCTCACGTCCACCTGTTGTCTTTTGTTTTAATGTTTCTCCAGTTCATGAGCGACGCGCGGGACTGTGAGTCGTACCTGCGGCAGCTGCAGGAAACCATCAAGAGACAGTACACCTGCGACAAGAACAGCAGACTGAGCAAACTGGAGGACCTGCTGCAGGACTCCATGGTAACGGAGGATGAAGATGATGCTTTTTATTGTTATCGATCCTCAGGTTAAAGTGAGAAGAATCAGAATCAGAAACTTTATTGATCCTCAGGGGGAAATGAGGTCGAGTTACAGCTGCTAAGAACAGAGAATGTTAAGTCAGTTATAGTACATTTACATATGCAAAATGAATAAACACATCAAATATAGTTTATAAAATGCTCTCATCCTATAATATATATTATAAAAGTATAATATGTAAATGTGTGTATGAGGTTCAGGAGCAAACTCAACAGGTTGGCTCATGTGACTCATCTATAGTGTAACATGGAGCTTTATTTAATTATTAATTAAATTAGCATTAGCGGCTGCTCATCCTGGGACTCACACATCTAATAATGCAAAACAACTTCAGATTAAAAGTCAAAGATGATAAACGTGAAAGAGTATAAATAAATAGCAACACAACAGTAAAATGATGAAGAAATAATACGAATATTTGACTTTATCTGGATTTAATCACAAAATCGACGCAAAATCTCAGTTTTAGTGGAATTAATCCAACAATTTTCCTTTATTCACAAGTAAAAATAGTTTGTTTGTCCGAGGTTCAGAGTGTGTGTCTGTGTGTGTCTGTGTGTGTGTCTGTGTGTGTCTGTGTGCCACATGACCCAGCGCCAAGTCATCTGTTTGCTGAATCATCCCCCTGTGGCACATTTGTGTGGCTGCCACTTCCACACCTACCTCAGTCTCACACATACACACACGCACACACACTGTAGACACACACACACGCACACACACTGTAGACACACACACACACACACACACACACACACACACACACACACACACACACACACACACACACACACACACACACACACACACACACACACACACACAGACACACCTTTAATGAGAGGATATGCTCTGTGGAGCGTTGCCCACACTAACGCTGCCATCTGTTGGAAGTCAGAGGTGTGTGTGTGTGTGTGTGTGTGTCTTACTGTGTGTATATGTGTGTTTATCAAAGGTCAAAGGTCACGGTGGCCATAACTCAAAGAATTCATTCAGTAATTGTGACAAAAACACTTTTATAAGAGATTTTTTATTCCTCTGCTGGTGACTGTGAGTCAGAGCGGCGGCCATGTTGTTTTCTGTCTCATAGTCCCCTTCTCCTTGGCAACACGTCGTCTTCAGATTTAGCACAAACGACTCATTACAACTCAAAGATGAACTCAGTAGATTTTGGATGTTGGAGGTCAAAGGTCAAGGTCACTGTAGCCTCACACACACTTCACAGAGGGAACACATTGTTAACTCTCCATCCGATTCCTCACATGGTGATGGACGACTGTGTTTGTGAGTCGACCTGTTTGTGTCCAGCTGACTGTGATGATGTCGCCTCGCTGTGAAATTCTGATCTGAGCTGTAACGTACAGTATGAACTTATTAACACTGAACCAGAGGTCGTTAAGGTCAGAAACGAGGTTTCAAAATAAAACAGGAAGTCGGCGGAGGGATGTTTAAATTAGAGTTCAAGGTTCAAGAATCTTTATTATCCCCGAGGGGGTTTCCCCACTTTGTTTCACAGCAAGTAGTGAAAAAACAAGACGCCAAACACATCGGATCGCAACAGGTCATTTACAAGTCTCGGAAAATGTATATATTATCCTGTAAATAGTATTTTTGTGGCTTTTTATTTGTCTGCACCTTAAAACCACAGCACATTATTTGGTATTTGTAAACTAGATAGATAGATAGATGGATAGATGGATAGATAGATAAATAGATAGATAGATAGATAGATAGATAGATAGATAGATAGATAGATAGATAGATAGATAGATAGATAGATAGATAAACCTACAAGTAGAAATGCAAAAATACATATAAATAAATATATCAGAGGTTAACGACTAAAACTGGTTAATTATTATTTAAAAACTTGGCAATAAATAAGTTTCTGATTCTGATTCTGGGTCATGTGACTTTCTACCTGTCGGCCCCTGTGGTCTCGGTTCAGTCTTTGATGTGTCTGTGTGTGTGTGTGTGTGTGTGTGTGTGCGTCCCGGTCCCCCAGGAGGAGAAGGAGCAGCTGATCGAGTACCGCAGCAGCGTGGCCAGTCTGGTGGGCCGGGCCAAGGCGCTGGTGCAGCTCCGCCCGCGCAGCGCAGAGAGCTCGCTGGGCGCCGCCACGCCCATCAGGGCCATCTGTGACTACCGGCAGATCGAGGTAACAGCAGCTACAGCACGTTACACCTCTATCTCTCCTTCTCTCTGTCTGTCTGTCTCTCTGTGTCACTGTGCATGTTGTTGTCATTGTTGTTGCCGTTGCCCCGCCCCTCGGCTCAGGTACCAGGACGAGGTCGTGACACATGATGTTTATATCCTCCTCCTCCTCCTCCTTCGGTCTCCTCTTCTTCTTAGGGATAGTTCAACATTTTGGCAAAGTGGCCCATTGCCATAATCCCTATAGTCATAGCAGTAGGTTTGTTACCTTTAATTGTCGGTGCAAGCTATTTTTAGAACGGCGGAGCAGAGCCGTGAGCTGCTCAGAGCTACGCTACGGAGGCTCATTATGGGATTTCTTAATTGGTTTCCCTCATCAAACTCATCAAATACACAATCCAACAACTCCACAACGCTCTGGTGGACAAGTTGTGAGCTGCACATTCACCACGCTATGAGATAATAACACAACGTTACCACACAGAGTTGTTTTAGAGGGAAATTCATGCAAAACCTCTGATGCACGTTGCCTTCAGGGACAGTTTTTCATCAAGCAGTCTCTGTATTTCCAGTTGTCTTCCTTTCAAGAATAATTTCACTTGGAATAAGTAGAAAAATCTGATTGTGGGGCAAGTTTTTCTTTCTTATTACAAGCACAAAAATCTTGCTTTCACTGGCAGATTTTTCTACTTATTTCAAGTGAAAATACGTTTGAAACAAATGAAAATTATCTAAAAAGAAGTTCATTTTTAGGTGATGAGTCTTATTTTAAGTGAAAAGAGGTTAGTTTTGACTAGAAATGAGACATTTTGACAAGAAATAAGACAAATATTCTTGGAAATATTTTGAATTTTTGCAGTGTAGGGATTATGGTAATGGGCCAATTTGACAAAAATGTTGAACTATCCCTTTAATCTCCCACAATAGATGGTTATTTATTTATTTTTAGTGATTGGATCTTTGCACAAAAATAAAAACGGAACGTCCCTTTTTTGAGGAGATGAAGGTGAAGCCGTGTGTCGGTGACGCTTTTATTCTGACAGGTAGAAACAGGTGAAGTCTCTCAGAGCCGATCAATTATACATCTGTGCAGCGAGGTTGGAAACTCAGCAGCAGCTTTGGCACGGACACAGCTGCCCTCTACACACACACACACACACACACACACACACTCTCTCACTGATGCTGCTATAAATAGGCTGCTGCTGTGTTAGGTTCCCGGGGGAGGGTGTGTTCAGCGGAGCGAGGTGTCGTGTCCAGGTGAAGGAGGACGAAGCCCGTTTGAGTCTCTAAAATAAAACCGTGTGTCACATGACCAACAGTAATCTTTCTCTCTCTCCTTCACTCTCCTGTGTGTCCTTCTCTCTTTCTCTCTCTTCCTCTCTCTCCTTCTCTCTCTGCTCTCCATACCTTTTTTTTTCCTCCCCCCTCCTCCTCCTCCTCCTCCTCTCACTCCCTCCCTTCCTCCCTCTCGTCTGTCGGCTGGGCTGGCAAGACAAACATTCAGGTATAACTGCCTATATTCTCCCTCTCTCACCTCAGATTCTCACACTGCACACACACACACACACACACACACACACACACACACACACACACACACACACACACACACACACACACACACACACACACACACACACACACACACACACACACACACACACACACACACACACACACACTGTGATGCTGTGGTTGCTCCTCTCCTGTCGGCTGCTCTCAGCTCCACCGGCGTCCCGTGTCGGTCAGAGTCTCTGTTACAGAACATTTTCAACCAGTGGTGTAGTCTAATGTGTTGTAGTGGCTAAACTGCTTTTTAGGTGGTAAACTGTTCAAAAAATGTGGTAAAATGTCTCAAAAAGTTATAGAAAAATGTGGCAAAAAATAAAATAAAATTGAAAAATTTAGAAGAAACTGGTGAATTTTCTAAAAAACAAACAAAACAAAAGTCAAACAATAATTTAAAAAGTGGTACATTTTCAAGAAAAAGTTGGGGACCCCCTTGAACCCTGTCAACCCTCCCACTTTGAGAACCATTGACATTTACATTGTCATTAGTTTAACACAAATATAAGTTTGACTTATTTAATTTATTAATGTTCACTAATGTGCATCTACAGTAAACAGTAGTGCAGCTAAAACCATCATTTCTGCATTAAAAAAAACATAGATTACTGATGCATAACTTCTTTAAAGGGATAGTTCACCCAAAATTCAAATTTCACTCATTATCTACTCGCCCTCCGTGCAGCACTGCATGTCCATATGACAGTTGAGAACCGTGCACACTTTTCTTCGTCCAAAAAGACACCAAAAAACATCCAAATACCTCCATAGTGCTCGTCTGTAATGTCCATCTTGTATTGAAGCCCCAACATGAGAAATTGTTCCACCGGTAAGAGCAGTGAACCGAGACACTGGGAGCTTCCGCTACAAACAAGCTTAAAATATAGACTTATTTAATTTTTTTCTGAACAATTTCTCATGTCGGGGCTTCAATACAAGAGGGACATTACAGACGAGCAGCATGGAGGTATTTGGATGTTTTTTGGTGTGTCTTTTTGGTCTAAGAAAAGTGAGCACCATTCACAACCATTATATGGACAAATGAACTATCCCTTTAACTGGGTTTCTGGACTGGGACCAGTAGTCCTGGACTGGGACCAGTAGACCTGGACTGGGACCAGTAGACCTGGACTGGGACCAGTAGACCTGGACTGGGACCAGTAGATCTGGACTGGGACCAGTAGATCTGGACTGGGACCAGTAGACCTGGACTGGGACCAGTAGATCTGGACTGGGACCAGTAGATCTGGACTGGGACCAGTAGACCTGGACTGGGACCAGTAGACCTGGACTGGGACCAGTAGATCTGGACTGGGACCAGTAGACCTGGACTGGGAGCAACCACTGAGCTGAACTGAACTGAGGCTCAGTCAGCGACACGTTAACAAGTCGCAGCTTTGAGCTTTAATCTACATTTCATGTTTCTTACCGTGTGTGTGTGTGTGTGTGCAGCTTTGCATAATTGATGTAGCTGAGTGTGTGTGTGTGTGCAGGGCGGGGGTGAGAGAGGGGTGAGGGTGGGGGGAGGGGGGTGCAGGCAGTGCAGCTGTAGGCTTTAACATGCAGCCCTCAATCTCCACTCTGTCCCCGAGTCCCAGTTTCACTTCCTGTTTCCTGATTCTGATCTGACCTTTCACAATAAAAGCTTTCAGTTCAGACTCTCTGACCTTTCACAATAAAAGCTTTCAGTTCAGACTCTCTGACCTTTCACAATAAAAGCTTTCAGTTCAGACTCTCTGACCTTTCACAATAAAAGCTTTCAGTTCAGACTCTCTGACGTCACATCATGTTTGAGCTTCTGCTAACTCCATAAAACACCATGAATGTTTATGTTTGTTTAAGTTATTTTTTGTTGCCTTATGAGTTTTTAATTTACACCTTCTCTCCCTCCTGATTTCTCCTCCCTCACTTTCTTCCTCTTTTTCATCCGTCCATCCATCCTGTCCTCTAATCTGTCTTTCCTTACATTTCCTGACTCTTAACCATTTGGTCCTCCCTCTATTAACCCTCTCTCTTTTCCATCTTTGTTCAAACTTCATCTCCTCATTCCCTCTTTTCCTCCCTCCCCTCCTTCATCCTCCCTCTCCCTCTCTCTGTTTTCTCCATCCTTCCATCCATCCATCCATCCATCCATCCATCCATCCATCCTCCCTCCACCTCCTCTCAGATCACCATCGGCCGGGGGGAGGAGTGCGTGCTGGAGGACAACTCCCAGAGGACCAAGTGGAAGGTGATCAGTCCCACGGGGAACGAGGCCATGGTCCCGTCGGTGTGTTTCACCGTCCCCCCGCCCAACCAGGAGGCCATGGACACAGCCAGCAGGTCACACACACACACACACACACACACACACACACACACACACACACACACACACACACACACACACACACACACACACACACACACACACACACACACACACACAAAACAGTTTCACAATAAAAGGTTGAAAACATTAAGGGGCGATGCTACAGGTGAATAGGGTAAAAACTTTAACTAACAGATATCACCATGAAACTTCCCAAGTTTATCACTTACATTAAGACAAATATTGTTTGTATTACAACTTTTGTCAAAGTTTATGTTTAAATATGTAAATGAGGCAATATCTAATTAAATATGCACTAATTTGCATACATTTCCAGAACCGAAATCTGAACAATGGATAAAGCCGCTTTCAAAATTCTTGTTTTATTTTGTTAACATATTAGAGTCAGAAGTTTTTACAGAGGAGGATTTTGGATATCTCTTTTTATCACTCTGTAAATGAGAAAACACTGTCACCAGCCCTAAAAAAAAAATCTAATTTCACCATGTTTTTAGGGATAAAATGTTGTATAAATGAGGCTGTGAATGATATATCAACAATCCCCTCTGTAAAAACCTTCAGAATATAGAAAGGGATCAAACTGGAAGGTTTGGTGTCTGTAAGTGCTGCTGAAGCTCAGAGTCTGAGGAAAAACTAATTTTGAGAAAACGACCTTTAAAGGCTTGTACTGTAAAATTCCATAGATTGTTAATGTAAATCCTACTTTTACGATTGGTTGTGGATACAGAGGAAATGACCATTTTTGGAGCCTATTTAGTTTAGAGCTTTACAATGACACCTGACATGACAACAGACACAGCACAGTATGTCACAGTAGCTGTTAACTTTTTGTGAATTTAGGAGAAATCTACTGACGAAAGAGACAAAATGAAGTAAAATAAAAAACCTTCATGTGGATTTTCTACCATTTCTTTCCACTATTCTGAAAGAAAAAATAGCCCAAAATCTCATCAGTGCATGAAAAAACAGTGTTTTTGCCTGTAGTGTCTCGCCTTAAAAGATTTTCATTATTATCAAGATTTAAAGATTCATCAGTATTTTTATGATTCTTTTTTTTGTTGTTGCATGTTCTCACTCCTTCATGTGTGTGTGTGTGTGCAGGGCGGAGCAGCTGTACCAGAAGGTCATGTCTCTGTGGCACCAGCTCCACGTCAACATGAAGAGCGTGGTGTCGTGGCACTACCTGCTCAAAGACGTCCGGACCGTCACCGGCTGGAACCTCGACACGGTGAGGATTCAGTGGCTGAGTTTCCATTAACCATGAGAAATGCACATAATCTAAATATCAGCAATGATAAAAACAGAAAAAATCTCTCATATATCATCAAAACATTGTTACGCTCTCAGGAGGTGATTTTTCAGACGTGGCGATATGGAAGTGTATTGCAAAAGTGTCATGGAAACCCTTTTTTTTGCATTTACACGTCACTCCAGGTCTGATTAGATCTGATCCCGTCGTCTTCGCTCTCCCTCTCTACCACTAAATCACTGAACGCAAAATGTTTTGAACGTCCATCTTCCTTAAAATAAAGTCTCATGGGCCGTGATTTTAGTAGAAGTATGGGAAGTCGCTGTTAAAGGAGAGTTCCGGTCATTTTCCAAGTAACACTCTACGCTCAACAAAGACAAAAACGTGAGGAAAATGTGGATTTAGGAGGAAAAAAAACGATTTTGGATGGGAGAAAAATTAGTTATATTCATATTGATGCTTTTTTCTCCATCTAAAATCATTTTTTTCCCTCCTAAATCCATGTTTTCCTCATGTTTTTGTCTTTGTTGATATGGAAACAGTGTTGCAAAGCATGTGTAGTGATATTTTGAGCATTATATAGAGGGCAAAGTCGCAGTTAGAAGAACTGCCCCCATTACTTCCCTGTTTAACTGCAGTGTAGCGGTGCAGCTAGCAGGAGGAGAGCTAGGTCCGGGCTGCATATATTTTTCTCGGGTTAAGTCCTATGGTCGCACTCTGGGACCTAGAGCTGTAGAGCGTTACTTAGAAAATGACCGGAATTCTCCTTTTAAAAGTCTGTTCTTCATTCACAAGATGAATACATGCTTTGTACTGTTTACACCCAACCGGGTTATTATGATTATTAATAAAACTTTGGCGTGTGAGGTACAATCATTCAACTCAGGCAGTGTCACACAATAACAAAACTATAGTTCCTTCTGTTACAGTCGTGAGAATTACAGCTCATGTGCAAAACACCTTCAGTGGAAATACCTGCAAGCATTGCACATACTGTACATTGTCGAAAATCTTAGGAATATTGCTTTTATTTTGTGAAAAACTGTCTTGGAAACACAACTCGTGTGTTTATAATTTCCTAACCAGCAGCCATTGAACTCCTCTTCTTCTTCCTCTTCCTCTTCTCCCCCTCTCAGGTGCGGGGCCAGTCTCCGTCGGAGCGGCAGCAGGTCCTGGACCACCTGGACTCCCAGTTGTCCGACTTCCTGTCCGACAGCAAAGAGAGTTCTCTGTTCGCGGCGGCCGAGAGGCGAGAGCTGGAGAAGGAGGTGCAGCAGGCGCAGCAGCACTGTCAGAACCTGCTGCTCAACATGGAGACAGGTCAGAACCTATCAAGACTTCATTTCATTTCATTTCATTTCATAAGCTTTATTTAAACTCGGAGATAACCTAATTTACAATACAGCCGAGATGAAACACAAAACACACAAGGACAGAAGACATTTGAAACATACAAAAACATAACAGAATACCAGAATTTAAAGGGTAAATTGAAACATAGTTAAAAGCACGAGCAGTTAGAGGTAAAATAAGATGTAGTTATGGCTTTAAATTGTCCCATTGATAAAAGTGAGGTAAGTTTCAAATGATTCTGCAGAGTGTTCCAGGTTGTAGGTGCAACAGTAAGAGAAGCTGCTCTTTCCCAGTTCGGTGAGGGAACCTGCAGTGTGAGCCGGTCTTTTGAGCGTGTACGATAGAGACCTGCATTGAAAGATACTAGTGAGTTAATATACGATGGTAAGAGACCAGTAAGAGCTTTAAAAATAAATAAAATCCAGTGTCGATCACGCCTGTTGGATAGTGAGGGCCATCCAACTTTGGAATACAGGTCCCGTTTGACTCAGCTCAAGTTAGTGCTGAATGCCGATAAATCAAAGACCATGCTATTTTCAAATGGCAAGCAGCTTCCATCTGACCTTCCAAACTTGTCAACTGTTCATGGGGTTGAAATTTAAATGGTCACATCCTATAAATACCTAGGCATTTTAATTGATGAGAACCTGTCCTTTAAACTGCACATCGACAAACTCGTTTCTAAACTGAAACTGAAATTAGGGTTCTTTTTTAGGAATAAATCATGTTTTTCGTTGCAAGTCAGAAAACACTTGATCAACTCAACTTTTTAACCCTTGTTAGACTACGGAGACCTGCTTTTTATGAACGCACCTGATCAGTTTTTAAAGAAACTGGATACTGTATATCACTGTGCTTTGCATTTTATTACTGGTTGCAGATATCGTGTACATCACTGTTCCTTATATGCCGTCGCACATTGTCCATCTCTGTGTGTCCGTAGACTCTCTCATTGGCTGACTTTTATTTATAAATCTGTTCTTGGACTTTTGCCTACATATTTGTGTGTCCACATGTGTAGAAACCACAGCTGATATGGCCTGCGTTCTCAGGACATTATACAGATGCAGGTCCCGAGAGTGAGAACGGAACTGGGCAAAAAGGCTTTTAAATTTTCAGCCCCGTCGACCTGGAACGATGTGCAGATAGAAGGACTTGAAACTGACACATCTTGTAACTCTGGGTGAATTCAGGTCAATTATAACAGACAGAGAATTGAGCTCAATCTGACTGTGTGATTGCGTTGTTTAATCATGTTTTCCTGAAATGTGTGATTGTATTTTATTTGAGTCTTGTGTGATGTGCAACTGAGCTGTTGTGTGCTGCCGTCTTGGCCAGGTCACTCTTGGAAAAGAGGTTTTAAATCTCAATGAGTTTTTACCTGTTTAAATAAAGGATATTGATTGATATTGATTGATTCACAGTGATGAGTGTTGTAGCTGTCGCCAGTAATGAACCTCATATCAGGGCTGAATGATAAACGGTGTCAAGTGGATGTAAAGTTGTGGCTGATGCATGCCGCCTGTATACGATATCTCCATAATCTAAAACTGACATAAAAGACAAAGACAACACAACAGAGGAAACATCTGTGTCACATCTGGTTTCATGTTTGTCGTCTAAAACTAACTTAACTCTTGTCTCCATTCCTGCAGCGGAGAAGGACGAGTCGGTGTCGCGGTCGTACCTGTCGGAGCTGCAGAACGTCTCGCTGCGGCTGAACGACGCCGAGCAGCGGCTGATGAGGGGGATTCAGACCCCGCCCCCCAGCAGGCTGTCGGCCGACGTCACAGACAACACCGTCCAGATCGCAGAGCAGGAGGTCAGTGAGTCAGTCTCAGCTCCATCTGCTGGTGGAAACATGCAACTACAACCTTTATAAGAGAGGTTTAATGCTCCTGTACAGAGTCACAGAGGAGGAGAAATCCAGATTTTTGATGTTAATTATTTTACTGCTGATGAATTTTCTTTAAAACTTCACTAGTTTTTGAAGAGATTTTTTTTTTTTTTTATGAAACTAGAACAAACCTGAGGGTTGTCATAAGTTTAAAGGGAAAGTTCAACATTTTGGCAAATTGGCCCATTGCCATAATCCCTATAGTCATAGCAGTAGGTTTGTTACCTTTAATTGTCGGTGCAAGCTGTTTTTAGAACGGCGGAGCAGAGCCGTGAGCTGCTCAGAGCTACGCTACGGAGGCTCATTATGGGATTTCTTGGTTTCCCTCATCAAACTCATCAAATACACAATCCAACAACTCCACAACGCTCTGGTGGACAAGTTGTGAGCTGCACATTCACCACGCTATGAGATAATAACACAACGTTACCACACAGAGTTGTTTTAGAGGGAAATACAGAGACTGCTGATGAAAAACTGTCCCTGAAGGCAACGTGCATCAGCGGTTTTGCATGAATTCACCTCTAAAACGGCTCTGTCTGGTAACGTTGTGTTATTATCTCATAGCGTGGTGAATGTGCAGGTCACAACTTGTCCACCAGAGCGTTGTGGAGTTGTTGGATTGTGTATTTGATGAGTTTGTTGAGGGAAACCAAGAAATGGTAATGCACGTACTGCTATGACTATAGGGATTATAGCAATGGGCAAATTTGCCAAAATATTGAACTATCCCTTTAAGTGTTTCTAGCCCCCAGCTGATTTCTCCTCCTCTCCGTCTCCAGAAGCTGCTGTCGGAGCTGGACGTCCTGCGCTCCGGTCTGGGCGACGTCTCTCGCCGCTGCGTCTCGTTCTTCGAGGAGAAGCCGACGTCGTCCAGCGTCCCGGTGCTCCGCTCGGAGCTCAGCCAGGCCGTGGAGAAGACGGACAAACTGCACAACCTCTCGTCCGTCTACCTGGAAAAGTGAGTCGCCCCTTTAGTCTGATCGGTGGACTCAGTCGGAGATAGATATGTGAATTTTTTTTTTTTTTTTTTTAAACATATCTTTATTGGTTTTTATATTCATACAACAACATAGAACACTTTAAACATATGGCAGTAATAAAAATAATAATAAAAATACTAATAGGAATACAGAAAAGGTAAATAAATAAAATGTCATAATAAAATAAATAATTAAAAAGGGATAAATTAAATGGACAAATTAGTCAGCAAAATGACTGAGCAATAAATAATAAATAACTAAATGTATAAATAATAATAAATTATTATTAATAATAATATTCTTAATATAGGTTACATCGTACACTCCTATCAACACATTAAATATTTTTATTATCTCATTCTCCCATTGCCTCCTCCAAATCAATGTCAAAAAATGTCATAAAATTCAGAAGCCCTCTTTCTAACAATATAGGTCAGCTTCTCAAGAGCCAAACTTGATGTTAAGTTATTCAACCATTGGGTAAAAGAGGGGCCATTAACATTCTTCCAACATAATTCAATATAGCGTTTGGCCTGCAGTAAACAAAGATCAACCATTTTTCTTTCTTCGCCAGATAAAGATCAGTCCTCTGGATAAATGCCTAAAATACATAACTTAGGGCATAGGGGTACAGGGGAAGTAGTGATTTGAGAGATGTACTTTAACACTGAGCTCCCACATTTTTGAATCTCTTCACATTTCCATAAACAATGAAATAATGTGCCCTGGTGATTGTTACGATATGTGAATATTTAATGTGGTTTATTTGTTTATTCTCCAAGGTTAAAGACAGTGGACGTCCTGATTCGCAGCCTGGATGACGTGGAGAGCCAGGTCAGGAAGTACGAGGGCAGGCTGAGCGAAGAGGACATCGTTCCCGCCGACACCACGGCCATTCAGAGCCTCAGAGACCAGCTCGGGGTGAGAGAGGAAACCGTCACGTGGAATAACATCTATATATATACATAAAAAGACTGAAGCTCTTCATCACACTGCAAAAACTCAAAATCTTACCAAGAATATTTGTCTTATTTCTAGTCAAAACACATCTAATTATACTTAGAATAAGACACATCATATTAAAAGCAGCTTGTTTTTAGACACTTTTTACTTCTTTCAAGCAGATTTTCACTTGAAATAAGTAGAAAAATCTGATAGTGGAGCAAGTTTTTCTTTCTTATTACAAGCACAAAAAAAAACTTGCTTTCACTGGCAGATTTTTCTACTTATTTCAAGTGAAAATTTGTTTAAAACAAGTGAAAATGATCTAAAAACAAGTTAATTTTTAGGCGATGAGTCTTATTTTAAGTGGAAAGAGATTAGTTTTGACTAGAAATGAGACATTTTGACAAGAAATAAGAGAAATATTCTTGGAAAGACTTTGAGTTTTTGCAGTGCATCGTCTCTCTCTTCATCCTCCTCCCTCTGCTTCCTGTCTCGTCTCGGTCCAGAAGTGGCAGGCGGAGCTCGGCGAGCAGGACGACATCTTCCAGTCTCTGCAGGCGGCCGTGCAGCGCGCCAAGGGGGCGGGGGCTCAGCTCAGCCGGCTGCACCCGGACCGCAGCCCCGAGCTGGAGCTGTACCAGGAGAGAGCCAATCAGATGACGGAGAGGTGGACCGGGGTCCGCAGACAGATGGAGACACGGTGAGGAGGAGGAGGATTAATACGTTTAGAGGAAGAGTGTCATGTGATCCGATTATTTAGAGAAATTTATCACAACAGATTCATTGAAAACCTAATTTACAAATATGAGAAATGAAACTCATGCTCCACTTCTCTGTGGATTAAATGTCTTTTTCACATATTTCTTGCAAAATTCTTAACTTTTTTATTTTACTGGGGAAGTTTCATATTCATAAGATGAAATATGAGTCTTTTTCTCATTTAAATTGTTCTTAATTGATTTTTTATGTCACTTTGAGTTTCTTCAGGTAGTAACAAACTATGAATCCATGTCTAAAGAAGTCGGTTGGATTTGTTAGATGCAAAATTCTTAACTTTTTTATTTTACTGGGGAAGTTTCATATTCATAAGATGAAATATTCTGAGTCTTTTTCTCATTTAAATTGTTTCTAATTGATATTTTATGTCACTTTGAGTCTCTTCAGTTGGTAACAAACTATAAATCCATGTCAGCAGTTTATGATTTTTTTTTTGTCTAAAGAAGTCAGTTAGATTTTGTGTTTATCTTTCAATTAATTAATATTTTTTTGTTATGATTATCACAATTGATTTTAATCCTCATCCAATACAATAAAACTTTATTGTCCACCATCGTGGAAAATTGCCTTCGGCTCACCGTAAGAGAAATACATATTTAATTAAAACACAGTTAAATACTCTGTTAAAAAAATAAGGAAACAGTTAGAACACAATTAACATAAAATAAATAAATAAAGAGAGGGGAAAAATAAAAAAAAGTTGAGAGCAGTTCATTGCTAGTGCCATTTAGGATGAATTGAGAATGAACTGTTCAAATGCATGTTATTTTATTCAAGAATTATTCATCATATGGCCTTAAAATGTCCTGTTTAAATTTTAATTAATTCAATTTAAATAAAATATATCAAATAAATGAATAAATAATAAAATAATAATAATAAATGTTTCTGTGTGGCGGTGTTGCAGGCGAGCTGACCTGGAGTCAGTGGGCTCGGCGCTGCAGCTCTACAGACACGGACACTCGGCTCTGATCCAGTGGATCGAAGAGACGACGGAGAGACAAGAAAACACACAACCAGAGCAGAACGACAGCAAAGCTCTGTCTGAGCAGCTGGCCCAGCAGACGGTGAGGCCCCGCCCATCAATACCCCTGATCAACGGATCAATACACCCATCGATCAGACATTCATTTCATTTCATTTCATTTTTGATTTATTTCATTCATGGTCTGTACATTCTCACATAGTTGCACATATACATAGTGTACACATTTTCACCATGAATGAAAAGGAGCAGGATGAAGAAAACTTATAGTACCTGCCCCTCTCTGTTGTTATAGTTACATTGGCTTACTTCAACACCAGTATTATTCTCTGTTTCAAAATATTAAAGATGATGAAACATAGTAATGACAAAAAAAACAAACAAACAAAATAACGGTAGACACCACTCGTCTATCTATCTTTTTCTTTTTCCCCTTCTTTTTCTCTTTCTCCTTCTTCTTTTTTGTAGATACTTATCTTTTCTTTTTTTAAAATGTTTCTTAAACTGAGACATACTTGTACAACTTTTCAATTCCTTGCTTTGTGAATGCCATAGCTACTTTTACACCTGCAACAGAAATACACATTTGTTTTAAGCTTAACCTTGCAAATGTTTAAAATCAAGCTTCAGTCTGTTGTTCCCTTCCTCCAATTTAAACAAGCTTTGTAAATGTTCTGGTAGTGATCTGTTCTTTGCTTTAAACATTATTTTTAGGGTCTGTAATTAGTGTGACTGCTGAAGCAGTCACACTATTGTTCTTCTGTTTGGCCATTTTCTTCCGCCTTTTTACGGTCTTCTTCTAGTCCTTCATACTTTGTGCTATTTCAACAATTCATATATCAAAACGTGCAGCTTTTTTTGAACTTTATCGGCATTACTTTTCTCTTTTTAACTATTTATACTTTTTCAAATATTTAACTTTTTCTGATTTTTTTCAGCTTTATAATGTGTGTGTATTGCGTCTAACGACTTCAATTGGTTACAGGTGTTTGTTATCTCCTTGATTACTCATACCAGTTTGCAGCACATCATCACATTACGATGAATGACAACAGTTTTGAAAGCAGTGTGCTCTCTGTAGCCGAGTGGCAGAGTAAAGGCTTAGTGATCATATGGTCATGGGTTCGATTCCTGCCTCAGTCATTTCACATCATTGCTTGACTTTTGATTCCAATTATTCAGCTGTCATTGGACAGTCTTTGATTCCTCATAGTATAAAGCTCATTGTAACTCAGGTTCTCTGTGGCCATATGGTTAGTGTGTTAGGTGTTGTGCTATTTCAACAATTCATATATCAAAACGTGCAGCTTTTTTTGAACTTTATCTGCATTACTTTTCTCTTTTTAACTATTTATACTTTTTAAAATATTTAACTTTTTCTGCAAATTAAACTCTAGACAAATTATTTTCTCCAGTTTTGTAGCCACACTTGTCTTCTGGCTAAAATTCTGGTCAAAAATGCAAAGAGACTTAGATAATAATTTAAAATATTTTTTAAATGTAGCCAGGGAGCTCTCTGCACATCATCACATTACAATGGCAACATGCTTATGTCTGTGCTCTCTGTGGCGAAGTGGCAGAGTAAAGGTTTAGTGATCATGAGGTTGTGGGTTCGATTACTGGTCCAAATCTTGCCTCATCAACAATTATAGTGAATTATTTTCCCAGTCGTCCTCTGTTGACTTCTGATAACTTGCTTCATGTTGAAACTGCTGCTCTCAGCCTGAAATTCACAGAAATTTTCATTCTAAGTCTTACTTGGTGTGGCTAATTTCTGCACTTTCCTTACCTTTTTTTTTTAAGCAGGAGCCAGTGATCCTCTTATTAAAGGTTTTCTTTGCCACTCACATACTGTCTCTACCTGTAGCCTAGTGGTTAGCTTGCTGAGCTGGAGACCTGAAGGTTACTGGTTCAAATCTTGCCTCAATAACAATTATAGTGAATTATTTTCCCAGTCGTCCTCTGTTGACTTCTGATAACTTGCTTCATGTTGAAACTGCTGCTCTCAGCCTGAAATTCACAGAAATTTTCATTCTAAGTCATTCAAGCTTGACTCTCAAGCTTTCTTGATGTCAGAGTGAGACAGAGTGCAGCTCATCAACAGACAACAGTCTCTGCAACTGTGTGTGCACTGTGGCCTAGAGGCAGAGTGGAAGTCTACTGACCATGAGGTTGTGGGTTCGATTCCTACCTTGGTCAAACATTTGTATGGTGATCACTGCTTGCACTATTTGCTAATTCTGCACAGCATTCAGCTGCTGTCAGCAGTCACACCATTTCCATTCTTGGAAATGCCTTTTCTAGTTCTATTATATCGGCCATTTTCAACAAACGTGCAGAAATAAAAAATCTATTTGAGGGATCTCTATAAGTATCATTAGATAACAAACGGCTTTGGATTCTTATTATTCGTGACTGAAACATTGATTTTTTTTTTTTTTTTTTTATCAAATGGTGGAAAAACAAAACTGGGTTCTGCTCTTTGGATCTGATCGATATGATTGATTATTGATTTTTTCCTTTCCAGGCGTTAGTAGCTGAGATTGAACAGAATCAAACCAAACTGGACGAGTGTCAGACTCACTCCAAACAGTACTGCACCTCCGTCAAGGTGAGACACAACATCTCTTTATGTTTATTCATTAGTGTCAAAGGTTTTTTTCCAGTTTATCAATAAAATACTTGATATGAAAATATATGTAATAATAATCAGTTTGAAATGAAACTAAACCAACGCTCTGCATGGCTGTTGTTGCCCAGGACTACGAGCTGCAGCTGATGACGTACAGAGCCTTCGTAGAGTCGACACACAAGTCAACGGTGAAGAGGAGGAGGATGCACTCTTCCTCTGACGCCATCACTCAGGAGGTAACACACACACACACACACACACACACACACACACACACACACACACACACACACACACACACACACTGTTAACCTGTGTGTCTGTTATTCTATATATCATAGTCTATTACTGTCTGTTAATGATAAAACACAATTTCAGCGTTTGCAGTGAGGTCGTTGTTATGAGAGAGACGAGCAGGTTTAAACCACCTGTCGTCCAGTTGTAGTAAATCTTGTGTTGCTGTTCGTTTTTTCCACAAAAGTCAAAATATATATATATAATTCATAGTTGTGTGAACAAACCTAACTCTGTGCAATCATTGTATAACTACTAAACAACACGAAAGGAGGACAAAAACTAACTAAAAACAGAATAAAAGGGAATAACAAGGGCCTCATGTTGCCACAGTCCCATTTCAGGTAAAAGGAAGTTGTTAAAACCGAGTTGTGTAACTCTTTGTGTCTCTGCAGTTTATGGACTTGCGCACACGCTACACGGCCTTGGTCACCTTGACAACCCAACATGTGAAGTACATCAGCGACGCACTGAGGAGACTAGAAGAAGAAGAGGTGGGAATTTGTGTCACAATAAAAATCACCATCTGAAAGTTTAATTTTTTTTTTTTTTTTGATACTTTCTTTTTATTGTTTTTCTTTAGCAGAGCATAAACATTATAAGGGGGTGGGGGGAAAACAAATTTAAAAAACAAAAATGTAAAAAAGAACATGTTGGATCACCATACTTCTACTTTGCTTCTACAGTTTGATCCTTTTTCACTGTCAATGTGATGGTCCTTGTCCTGTCGTTTTTATGTATTCAGTCCATTTCTCCCACTTCCGGCAGCATTGATCCTCTTGAGTCATTATTTTATAAGTCAGTTGTTCCATAATATGAATTTCGTCCATAACTTTCAACCAATCTTCCTGTGACGGTGGGTCTGTCTTGTACCATTTTCTTGTAATTGCCTTTTTACAGGCTGCTAACATCATTTTCAATATGTATCTATCATCTTTCAACACAACATTTTCCATAATGACACCTGAAAGTTTAATTTTTTATATATTTCTGGCATTAACAGGTGTAAAAACAGTGAGTTTATTCGTGTTAAACATGTTTTTTGCTCTTGTCTGTGCAGAAAGAGGTGGAGGAGGAGAAGCAGGCGCGGGTGGGACAGGTCTCAGATCTGCTGGGCTGGGTTCAGGGCCTGAAGGGCCGCAGCGCCGGCCGCAGCGCCGAGTCCTCGCTGGCGGCTCAACAGGTACAACACACACTTTAATTAATACACATAATCACATAGAGTTGTGTAATTAGTTAATTAGTGCATCGAGTGTGTTGTTAATATGTGTGTGTGTGTGTGTGTTTGTGTTGTTCAGGCCATCAGTGAACAACTGGCGGCCAAGAAGGATGAAGTGGCCGAAGCCATCAGGAGCACACAGGTGTTCCTGCTGTCCAAACAGGCCAGCAAGTGAGTTAACACACACTACACTACACACTAATACACAATACACACTAATACACTGTACTACACACTGTACTACACACTAGTACACAATACACACTAATACACTGTACTACACACTGTACTACACACTAGTACACAATGCTTTCAGCTGTTTTCTATGAGAAAATTGTTCATTCATCTATTTATTCTTCTACAAAGTCAATAATATTAACAAACCAGTCTGGAAAACTTGAATGAAAATGAATTTAATTCAGTTAATTTTGTCTCAAACATCGCTCCATTCATGATTAGAATGTAAATATTTTACTTTAGATTATTTTATTATTATTTTTAAAGGGACAACGAGGAGTTTTGTTAAAGCGAAGTGTTTCCACACTACATTTATGAGCCTCCGCACCGTGAAATTCTTTGACCGGCGCAAGACAGACTCATGTTTTCATTCATCAAGAATTAAAGTCAGAGGTTCGAAGACGATCACATACCGTCCTAGTTAGAGACAAAACCATAGATTTATCTAAAATGGGCCCATTAACCAGTGTGGGTAACGTAGATTCATCCACATTAACATGAGACTTTTTTATTGTCGCAAAATTTTTCGTTCTGCCGCTGGAGAAACTCTGCGTTGTCCCTTTAAGTATCTTTTATGGTATTTATCTATTTACAAATATAATATAATTGATTTGTATTTATTATTGAGCTTTTTATTCCTTTGTTTGAAAAATATATCTATATACAAAATGAATACCTTTATAATTAATATAATATAATTAATCAAACCAGGTTGTCCCCGGAGGAGCGGTCTCAGGTGGAGGCTCAGCTGGACGAGCTCACGTCCACCTACAACCAGATGTGCGACAGCTCCAGTCAACAGCTGCAGCAGCTGGAGCAGCAACTCGCCAAAGAGGAGGAGAGAAAGGTAAAGGAGGAGGAGGAGGAGGAGGAGGAGCAGGGGGGTCGGGCTCAGGTGGAGCAACAGGTTCTAGAGGTCGATGACACAAAAATGTTGTGTTTGTGTTTTCATTTCATTCTTTGTCGCGAGCTTTTCGACAAAACTGTGAAGGAACTTTTTATTTTATTTTATTTTTTTATACACAATGTCGCTTTGAGTCCGAAAACGCTTGCAAAGCTCAGCGAGAGGTCACGCGCGTGTGTTAGTGTGTGCGCGTATGTGTGGGCCAGCGAGTGTATGTATGTATGTGTGTGTGTGTGTGTGTGTTTTTTTTACAGCATGTTGTGTGTTCACAAAAAGGAGCATTTTTGACAAACATCTTCACTGCTGTTGATGAATCTCACTGACTCATTGACTTGGTTTGGTTTTAACAAAAAAAAACACATCCCAGACCCGGTTCAGACGAGTGATCACAAGCATGACCCAAAAAGTAAAAATCTCATTTTCTATTTGTAACTAAACGAAGTCTTGAAACACGTTGCCATGACAACCTGCGGACCGACAGGGTGACGCCGTCTGAACCGGGCCTCAGCATGGAGTGACCCACTCTCACGTTGGTTGCAGTCATGTCATTAACTCCTCTCCCCCTCCCCCCTCACACCTTTTTAGTTTTAGTTATTGTCACTCAATGCATCGTCATCATCATCATCACCACCGTCGTCATTATCATCATCATCATCATCAGAAAACACATCTGCTGAGCTGCTAACAGTTAATACACGGCCGTCATGGTGCCGCAGAACTGTAGAGCAGCGAGGTCCAAGCTTCAAGTAGAAAAAAACATAGTTATAAGTGACAGTTTGAAACAAAACACCATATTAAACATGAGTTAATTCATCATTATTTATAAAGCATTGCTCCTACACTGACACTAATTAATCTGTAAATTATAAACACAAGTATAAATGGATGAATAAGCTCATCTATAATGTGTAATAAATGGTCATTTATTCATTAGATCGTTCATAAATGATGATATTTTATTACAGATGTGATGTTTCATTACAGATGAGCTCATTAATCCGGTGTTTATTTAACATTTATAACTGTCTTTATGAATTACAGACTAATTACAGTCGATGTAGGAAGAATTAAGATTGATAAATGATGAATTAAGTATTTCATAATGTTGCACATCCACATTTTCATCTCCGTAGCTGCACTTTAGCGTCATTTTATGTTTGTTTTTTTTTATTTATGTAGCGCCCACTACATAAAGTCAACACATTTATTTATTTTACTGCTCATATATTTGATCCCATATGAACATTCACGTACATTCACAGTCAGCTCCACTTTGTCGTTTTCCTGAATGTGTCTGCGAGTTTCAGGTTTCGTGATGATTTCTTTATGTGAATGTTATATTATATTATATTTTATTATCATATATAATGTTTTTCAGGGGTTTGTTGTGTGACTAAAACTTAGAAAACAAAAACTCACTGAGGTTTAGAAGTTTGGTTTTCAAAACGTCTGAACGCACCAGAGGCCAGCTACGCAAAAAAAACCAACAACAAAAAAACCACTTCACCGTTTGAGCATGTTGTGTCCAGATCACAGTGTGTGCGTATGTGTGTGTGTGTGTGTATGTGTGTGAGAGTTAAACTCTTATGTTGTGTTTGTCCTAATGCATTCTATTAATGTGTGAAATTTTAAACCAGCATTTTGCTTGGAAACCACTAACAGCAACCAGAGGAGAGAGGAAGGTGGACGTCGAGCTCTGAGCCGAGGGTCAGAGAGTGGAAATAATCTGTTCAGTTAGTTTTTAGAGGGAATCATAATAAAGTGTCTCACAATAAAGAAATCTGTAATTCAGAGCAGTTTAAACACACCTATAAAATGGCGTGTGTTGCTGAGGTATAAATAACTCAGAGGTAAGAGGTGGTGATGGATCGATAGTTAGATTTCCTGAGGTCAGGGTCAGAATGAAGAGCGGCATGCAGAATGCTAACAACCAGCTTCTCACCTGTCGCGCCTCGCTCTGCCGAGCCAAACGCTGGCCCGTTAAGTGTGTGTGCCACGGGACGAGCCCGTACGGTAAGTGGCGCTCGCTTTCTCTCTTACCGTTGTTGCAAGTAAGTTTGTTTTGTTTATTTTTTCCTCATTTAGACATTTTCTTTCTTTCTTCTTCTTCTTCTTCTTCTGAATTCCTGTGTGTTTGCTTTCCTCTACCTAGAGCTTCTTTTTGTTTCCTGTTGCTTCGTTGCATGCTTAGTGCTTGTTTTAGTTTAGCAGTGGTAAGTATAGAAGCGCTGTTTGATATGAAAGAATTAAAATATGGGAAATAAAGAATCAAATTCCTAACATGGAGAAATACAAAAAATTGTATTAATCGTTTCTGTGGTTGTGGATTTTCTTCTTTTTCCGATTCTACCATCTAGTTCTGCCTTTAATATTCTCTTAATAATATAGTATCAAATAATCAATAGTAACATTTAGTTATGTTTCACATGAAACCAGGATAAACGTCGACTGAAGTTTTGTTTTGTTTCTTGTTGTAGAACCAAACTGCCATCTCCGGAGTGATCGACCTGGGAACAGTGGAAACGTTCCCGGTTTTCCAAGCGGCCCGACGAGGTCTCATTGACCAGGACAGCTGCCGCGTCCTCCTGGAGGCTCAGCTCGTTCTGGGGGGGCTCGTCCAGCCCGACTCCCCCCTCGCGCTCTCTCTGGAACAAGGTCTGGCTCGAGGCCTCGTCGACGCCCACACCAGAGAGTCGCTCCGGGAGCTGGAGAACTCCCTGCTGGTGGTGGGAAATACAGAACCTGCTGGTGATCTGTTGCCAGTGGCGACGGCCATGCAGTCCGGGCTCATCAAAGAGGAGGTGGGACTCCGTATCCTGGAGCTGCAGATCCACACCGGAGGCCTGAGGGCATCGACAGGGAAAATGCTGAGTCTGGAACAAGCGGAGGACATGAAGCTTTTGACTCCCAGAACCGTCTCCAGGCTCCAGTCCCGGCTGCAGTGCCGGGAGCTGATCGATCCAAACACGGCTGAGAAGCTGAACCTGAACGAGCTGCAGCAGCGATGCGTCTTCGACGACGAGTCCGGCTTCCTCCTCTTCCCTGTCAAACAGCAACCCGGAGGAACCGTCTGCCTCCGCTCCGGAAGGAAAGTCGGCATCTTCCGTGCCGTCCAGGAAGGTCTGATTGACCGGAAAGTGACCGCCCGACTTCTCGAAGCTCAGCTCTTTGCCGGTGGCATCGCTGACCCTCGCTCTGGCCACCGGCTGACGGTCAACGAGGCCGTCCGACACGGGCTCATGGACCAGGATCTAGCGTGTGCCATGTTGGCACGTCAGCTGCAGAACGGCGGCATCCTAGATCCTCTGAGTGGAGAACGTGTGGACGTGGAGGAAAGCATCCGCAGAGACCTTCTGTCCTCTCGTTTGGCTCTGTTGGTCCTCGAGTCTCTTTGGGCTTTCATGGGACTGCTCTGGCCCGAATCTGGAGAACTCCTGCCCGTCGCTGAGGCTCTTCAACAAGGAGTGATCTCAGGGGAACTGGCCAGGAACATTCTCCGACAGCGTCACGCTATCGGGGCTTTGTACGACCCAGAAACCACCCGGGTGCTGCCCCTGAACCAGGCGGCTGAGGAGGTTCTGGAGCCCAGTGTGGTCCGGTTCCTCAAAGACACCCACATCCCTGATGTTCTGCCCAACATGAATCAGTCCGGTACCCCGTCTCTGAACCGCTTGAGTTGGAGCTCCACCAGCTCCTCTCCACCTCCGTCTTCTCCACCCCCATCATCATCATCATCACCATCATCTGCAGGCCTCATGTTGGATGCAACGCCGGCAGAAGGAATGAATCCTGAGGAACAAGCAAAACACAAGCTGCTGTTTCACCTCATGACCCACAGCTATGTGGACGCTCATTCTGGGAAACGGCTGGTGCTGCTGGACTCTGAGCTCCTGGACTTGGTCAAAGCTTCTGAACCAGGTCGAGAGGTTGAGCCTCTCAGCGATTCAGCTACAGATGAACAGAAGGTGGAAATGTTGAGAGACATTAGTCTGACTGAGAAAGGAGTGAGTGATAAACAAAGTGAAGTAGAAAAAGAAAGTTTCAGTGGAGTCGCACCAAGTGAGGATGTCGAGATCTTTGCTACAGATAGACAAGAAGAAAGGTATGATGGAGATAATGTCAGTGGATTGTTGGAAGAACCATCAGTGATTGAAGAAAGTGATGTAGCCTTTGCAGCTGAAGATGAAATCAGTGTAGAAGAAGCTAAAAAGAAAGACACCTCAATTGATGAAAGTTTAATGGCTTCAGAAAAAGGTCCAGAGGAGCTGGTAGGAACTGAATCCAAACCCAGAGACAGTGATGGTCCAGAGACCAGTGTCATGACTACAACAGTAGATCCAGAAACAGTTAGAGTACAAGAGGATGTGGCAGAGACGATGGTGAAAGAACCCGTCCCACTAAATGAGGATATTCATCTCACAGAGTCTGACGAACGAAAAGATGTAAAATATGAAAAGGCTCCCGTGATAGAAACTGACACAAAGATTACTGAACCTAAGGTTGATGTTCCTGAGTCGGCAGAGGAGGAGGAGGGAGGGGAGGAGGAGGCTGAGTTGGCGAGTTTAGTGCTCGAGCTAAGACAGGGAGGACTGATGTCAGAGGATGGGGAAAAGCTGCTTCCAGATGAGGCGGTGGCTCAGGGCGTCCTCCCCGGACACACTGCAGTTAAACTAATGGCTAAGGCCGGTCTGTTCGGGGGTTTCCTAGATGCCCGAACCGGTGAGTCACCTAGCATGGAGGATGTGATGCAAGAGGGTCTGTTAGATGAAGAGCTGATGTGGAATGTCTTGAAGGCAGATAAAACTCTCTCAGGGGTTGTTGACGCAGAGAAGAAGCAGATCCACGGGGTGAAGGAGGCAGCTCAGGCCGGGTTGATCGACCCCAACACCGCCGCTCGACTTCTAGAAGCTCAGGTGGCGTCCGGCGGGATCGTCGACCTACGTAGGGACAAGAAAGTCTCGGTCACTCTGGCAGCAAACCTGGGGCTGATTGAGGAGGATCAGAAAGAAGATCTAGTGGCACTAGAAAAGGCGTGCAAAGGAAAAGATACAGATTCAGCAACAGCCTTCAGGAAGGCCAGTTTACAGCTGCAGATGGAAGGCGTCATCGACCCAGAAACTAAGTCTCCGGTTCCTCTGGAGCAAGCCATCCAGAAAGGGTTCATTAAGTCAGAGGAGGCCTATCAGGTGTTGGCACGGCAGGTGGCAGAGGGTGGGATAATACATCACGCTTCAGGAATGAGGCTTCCAGTCTCTGATGCTGTAGATAGAGGATTAGTGGATCGGTCTGACGCTCCGGGTCTGGAGGAGCTGGAGTGGGTCTACCAAGGGAAAGTCAGTCCTACGTCTCACCCAGACGCCGTTGTTCTCCAGGCGTCGACGGGAGCTGTTTCAGACCCTGACTCTGGAGATAAACTCACATTAACAGAGGCCGTTTCTAAAGGTCTTCTGGATGAGGACGTGGCCGATGAGATCATGGCTTCTCCCACAGTGACACAAGGGACATTAGACCCTCAAACTGCCCGAATCGTGCCCTATTCAGAACTCGTGAACCAGGGTAAGATAGACATTGAAACGGGTAAACGTTTCTTGGAGGTGAAACCATTCAGAGGCGTTCAGAGTGAGCAGGCAGGAGACAGTTTGACACTTCCTGAAGCTGTCGCATTAAAGCGAGTCGACCCAGTTCCTGCACTGAGGCTCCTCCAGAGCCAGGCAGATAGTGGAGGCATCATCGATATCAGGACTGGAGAGAGGCTTCCCCTCTCTGAAGCCTGTAGCAGAGGTCTGGTTGCAGATGACATGGTCAAGGTCATAGCCACAAACCAGATGATGAAAGGAGGCCTAGTTGATCCTGCAACCGGACAACGAGTCTCTAGTCTCGATGATGCTGTTGCAGAAGGACTCATCTCCAGAGACACAGCTTCAGAGATTCAGGACAAAGTTGAGGGCGACAGAGATAGTTCCACACCTGTGGCCTCATCAACCAGTACCTACAGCCCCTCTATCGTAATGTCTGTGACCTGCCCTGATAGTCCATACAGCACTGAGGTGTCTTCAAGTTCTCCACTGTCAGAGAAAGGTTTAGGAGTCACACAGGACGATGCAAAGACATCAACGTCCGTAGCATCGGAGTCGCCTTTCTATGACACTACCACAGAGGAGGACAGAGCAGAGGAGCCGGTGTCTGTAACCGAACCAGACCAGTCCATGGACCTCCTGTGTAGCTTTGCAGCCAATGTTGAGAAGAGAATTCAGCAAGCCATAGAGGAGATAGAGCCACAGACAGAAACCAGTGAGATGCTAATGAAACAAGAGCCTGGTGAGATTACGATTGATGAAAAACTAAAGGAGAGGGATTCAGTCGAAGAATCTGTGGATGCAGCCGTCCATGAGATTGACAAAGACTCTCAGGTAGAAGCTGCTACTGAGAAGTCTGATAGGGAACCCGTGGAGGTTTGGGAGAAGGTTGTTGAAAGCGGATCAGTGGTTCACCATGATCCTGTAGGTGAAAAACTGATGGGTCCTCCTCAGGCAGCAGAGATCAGAAAGGAAGGTGAAAGCAAAGACAGCAGTGAAGTGTCAAAACTAAGTGAGGAGGAAGATAAAAAGAGAGATGTGGCAGCACAGAAAGATGATGGTTTAGATGGTCGAGGTGAAGCAGCGGAGGAGCCTTCGAAGACAGAGATCAAATCGAGCACTGATGCCGAGCAGTCAGACCAATCACTGACCGTTCAATCGAAAGAGGCAGAAAGCAAAAGCAAGAAAAAGAGGAGGAATAAAAAGAAAGGAAAGGGTAAAGAAGCAGAGGGTGAAACACAACCTGCAGACACAAAACGTCTGTCTGAGGTTGACCAAGCCGAGGCAGATGTCCAGAGGCAGCCTGAGGCTACAGATGCAGCTCCAGATGAGTTTGCATCACAAGATAAATTTGAGAAATCACAGATCGAAGGGGAGACAGCTTCCCTCGGCCGTCCCGACGGAGAAAGAGAAGAGAAGATTGACAGGAAAACTGAGGCTAAGAAAGATCTGTTAAAACAGGGAGAGGATTCAGTTCCAACCACTGTGGAGTTCACAGAACAAACGATTGAGCCACAAAAGGATGTAGTGTTTTCTAAGGATGTAGAGAAAAGTGATAAGGAAGAGAAAGCAAAAAGAGAGGAGCAGAAAGAGGAAGTTGAAAAGAAAGACAGTGTCTCTCAACAACCAGAACAACCAGAACAACAAGAGAGCATGCAGGAGGTGAAGAAAGGCAAGGAGCAGGAATTACCTCAGAAATCAACTCTACCAGAAACTGAGAAAGCAGCGCTGGTACTGAAAGCCAAAGAGAGCATCCTGAAAAAGGTGTTTGAGAAAGGCGTGAGTGAGAAGCAGGCGGCCGAGGAGCTGCAGGCGCTTCGCAAGGAGGTCGGGAAGAAGGAAAGTCAAGGAACAACTCTGCCGGCTGCCGGTGACGGACAGGAGAGCCCTGATGTCAAAGATGATGATGATGATGATGGCGTCCAGAGACTGAATGGTTCTCCGAAAGAAAGCGAGGAAGAGCCGAGTGTCCAAGAGGATGAAGTGAAACTGACAAAGGTGAAAGAAGATGGAGAAACTGTGGAGAAGAGTTCTGTGAAGGAGACCAAACTCCAGGCTCCTTCAGCAAAGATCAAGAGCTCTGGGAAGGAAGACGTGGAGAAAGACGTTGAGACCGCTCCATCAGTCAAGCCCAAAGAGCCTCCGCAAAGCAAACGCAGCAGGAAGAAGAAGTCCAAAGGTCCAAAGGTGTCGGAGAAACCTGAGCCCCAAACGGAGAAGTCAACAGCTGATAAGAAAGTGGAGTCTGAGGTGACGACCAAAGACATTTCTACAATGGAAAAAGCAGCTCCAGATGTTTCAGCTTCGACTGAGCAGCAGAGGACGGAAAGAGACGCTGGTGCTCAGACGATCGAGGACGTCATCAAGACTTCAACTGGTGGTGAGGAAATCAAGATGGAGAAGTCACCTGCAAGTCCTGTTAAAGCAACTGACACGGAGCAACAACGACGTCCAACAGAGGAACCCAAATCTCATTCTGAGGAACCCACACAAGCTGCAGAGGAACCAAATGCAAAAACCACAAGTGGAGACAAATCCATTGACAAATCCATTGACATTTCCATTGACAAATCCATTGACGTTCCCATTGACGTCCAACCTGAGGCTCAGTCTGAGACTCCTGACTCACAACCAGATAAAACAGCCGATCAGAAACCAACGGAGATTGAAACTACCGATGTTCCTGAACCAGAAATCCCAAAAGACCAACAGCAGCAGAAACTTGAGTCTCCCGAGACGCCAGCTGTGCTCCAAGAAGAAGCTTCAACTGAGTCTGAATCAGCCGGAGTCCCAGAGTCCGATACGACCACTGAGAGCTGGGGGGAGGAAGAGGAGGAGGACGAGACCAGAGAGAGACAAAGACTCACGTCAAAGAAAGAGGAGGCGACGTCCACAACTGGCAAGGTAAGAACGAGGAGAAAAACTGGGAACATCTTCTCTTCAGTGTGTTATTAATTGGATAGTTCAACATTTTGGCACATTGGCCCATTGCCATAATCCCTATAGTCATAGCAGTAGGTTCGTTACCTTTAATTGTCGGTGCAAGCTATTTTTAGAACGGCGGAGCAGAGCCGTGAGCTGCTCAGAGCTACACTACGGAGGCTCATTATGGGATTTCTTGGTTTCCCTCATCAAACTCATCAAATACACAATCCAACAAGTCCACAACGCTCTGGTGGACAAGTTGTGACCTGCACATTCACCACGCTATGAGATAATAACACAACGTTACCACACAGAGTTGTTTTAGAGGGAAATTCATGCAAAACCGCTGATGGGCGTTGCCTTCAGGGACAGTTTTTCATCCAGCAGTCTCTGAATTTCCCTCTAAAACAACTCTGTGTGGTAACGTTGTGTTATTATCTCATAGCGTGGTGTATTTGCAGGTCACAACTTGTCCACCAGAGCGTTGTGGAGTTGTTGGATTGTGTATTTGATGAGTTTGATGAGGGAAACCAAGAAATCCCATGAGCCTCATGAGCTTGCACCGACAATTAAAGGTAACAAACTTACTGCTATGACAATAGGGATTATGGCAATGGGCCAATTTGCCAAAATGTTTAACTATACCTTTAGGTCTTAGCTCACTTACATCTGTTCTTGCTCCTGTTTCTGTTCCCTCAGTCCTCACTGAAGCGTCAGGAGTGTTTGGAGCACGACCAGAGGATCGTGGCCCTGGTCTCCATGGTGCGACACCTCGAGGTCCGACTGAAGCAGCAGCAGCAGCAGTCGGTCGGCCGCAGCCTTGTTGCCCTGGACGACATCATCAGACAGACAGAGGTAATGCGCTGATGCTTGAGTTATTGTTGCAGTTTTACTTCTGCAGGCGGTTTCTAACAAAGAAGCCGATTTAAGGATTTTAGTCTGTTACTCAACAGCATCAAGAGAAATTGTTTGCTTTCTTTGATCCTAATCTCTCAGACTCTGGACCTTGAGCTGCGCGACTTGGAGCCCGAGATCACGAAGGAGGTGGAGGCGGCCGAGCAGCTGCTGAAGCCCCGACCTGAAGATGTTCCTCCACAGCTGCTGTTGGCACTGGAGAAGGACGGACGCAGCTTAGCCCGAGGCTACGAGGCTGCCACGGCGCTCTCTGAGGGAATCCTGCAAAGTCTGCGCGACCACAGAGACTCGTACAAGGTAACGCAGAAAACACCGAAGAGGGAGAAGTGGATTATATTAGATCGGATTTTAAAGATTAGTTCAGAAAACTCCCTTGTTGTTTCGATGTTTGTGTTCATTAGCGTGGACTTGTGTTTTCAGGAGGCGGTGATGGCTGAGCAGAAGTCACTGGGAGGACAGGTGGACGGTCTGCTGTCCTGGCTGAAGGAGACAGAGGCTCAGATGGATGGAGGGATGGAAACAACGGAGAAAGCAGAGAAAGACGACGGTGATCCGCTCACACAGCAGCTGGATCTCTGCAGGGCAAGTTCTCTGAGCCACGCATGAAACTTTACTGAAGTATTTGGTGACCGAATGATAAATTAATAATGATAATAGATCATTCTCGTGGAAAAAAAAGTGTATTTAAAGGTCCAGTGTGTAAAATGAGGGGACAATTATGACATCTAGGATTCTGATTCTATTATTTATCTGTTAAATAATTATATTGTTTATTTATAAATGGAAACTCTTGAAACGTGCTCTCTGGTTGGCTGGATTTTCCATTCTGTACAAACATGGCGGCGCAAGATGGCAACACTCTCTAAGCAAGACCCTTGCTTTATGTATATACAGTATAAAAGAAGAATTATAAGGCTATGAAAACCAAACAGATTTTATTTTATAGTTATACACTTATACAAATATATTCATTGGTAGTATATTCGGATTTTGCCATTAAACCTTGACAAATATTACACACTGGACCTTTAAAGAGAAAAGGGCTTGTTCAAAGCTTGCACTTTTTTCTAAAAGAGGCACTTTCTTATTTATATTATTTAGAGGTTTCTGTCTTGTTCTCTTTACCTTGAAATGCAGGCCTTAAATTCATATTTATGATAAAAAAGATAGTTGTTAAGTGACATACAAGTGCACTATGTTTGAAAATTGACAAGAAATATGAAAATGTACGTTGCTGATTTTATTTAATGGACATAGGGGTCGGCTATAAGACACAATTTAGACTGTATGCCGCTATTCCCTCCTTGGGACTCTCTAATTATCTCCATGTGTAGCTGAGCACCTTTTTAAGACCAGAAGATGTGCACCTGCTCCACATCTTAGACTTCATGAGGTTTGGACCTTTTACTTGGACGAAAGATTAGTAGCTGGACCTCATTGAATTTTAATCGAATTCCCCTGCTGTAGATGTTTGCAACAACTCAGTGTGTTTCTGCAAGAATAACACCCCCTCTCTCTTTGTTGTTGCAGGATCTCCAGTCGTCTCTCTCGGCTCGCTCCAATGAGGTCAACACCGTGGCCTTGGACATCCAGGTGTTCATCTCGGAGCGGGCGGCGGACCTGGCTCCGGAGCAGAGCCGGCAGCTTCTGGGGCAGCTGCAGCAGCTGCAGAGGGCGTTCCACCGCGCGTCGGGCCGAGCCCAGGCCTGGGCCGACGCCCTCTCCGCCCAGAGGGAGAGGGAGGAGGAGAGGAGGCGCAGGGAGAGAAGAGCCAGAGAAGAGCAGGAGGACAGAGAGAGGCAGAGTGCCAGGGAGAGAGAGGTTTGGAAACAAAAAAAGACCACTGAGTCCGATCGGTTTGAAAAAAACGCTGAGCGACTTCTCACTAATGCAGCGATTAGCTTCATTATCCTTCATCATGATCACAGCTTTAATCGTCCTGCTCTTCACTAGTCCTGCTTCTCTACACCAGTGTTTTTCAACCTCATTTGAGCCGCGGCACATTTTGTTCACTAAACAAAAATGTTACAAAACGACACAGTGCAGCCTAATACATTAAATAGTAGGTCTGGGACGATACGCTTTTCTCCCGATTCGATTCTTCTACGATTTTTTGGATGGCGATTCGATTTAAATTGCGATTCTACGATATTGCCGACTCTCTCGATTTTTAATCTGCACTTTTAACATTTATCTGCACACAAATACTGTAGGAGCCTATAAATTAACATACTCCATTATAAAGTGAACTTAAACCCTTTTCAAAACCTGGACTTTCTATTCTGTATGTAAAAAAGGTGAACAAATGCACATTGCACAATATTAATAAATAAAAAAATTAAACCAAAAAAAATCGATTTTTGAAAAAAAAAAAGATTTAAAAATCGTCAAAAAAGATATTGCGATATTTATGTGAATCGATTTTTTCTCCCACCCCTAGTAAATATAATACAAATATTGTCTCTTACAGTGTAGTTAGTTTGTTCTGTACTCAGTATGGTCATTGCTAAGGCTACACCCATTGATATAAAAGAGTCCTATTTTATTAGCCAACTCTGCCAGACAGTCACTATTACAGACACAGATGCTCAACAAAGCCACATTATTTTTAGGAGCTAAATAATATTTGTTTGGACTTATGCTCACGACTAACTGTTAACCGATAACAATAACTTTGACCGATTCTTTACAGAGGGGTTTGTTGATATATCATTCACAGCCTGATTTATACAACGTTTTGTTCCTAAAAACAGGGCGAAATTTGGGTTTTTTTTAGGGCTGGTGACAGTATTTTCTCATTTACAAAGTGATAAAAAGAGATATCCAAAATCCTCCTCTGTAAAAACTTCTGACTCTAATATGTCAATAGAATAAAACAAGAATTTTGAAAGGGGCTTCATCCGTTGTTCAGATTTCGGTTCTGGAAGTGTATGCAAAATAGCCCATATTTCATTAGATATTGCCTCATTTACATATTTAAACATACGATTTGACAAAACTTGTAATACAAAAAATATTTGTCTTAATGTAAGTGATAAACTTGGGAAGTTTCATGGTGAAATCTGTTAGTTAATTTTTTTCCCCTATTCACCTGTAGTGTCTCCATCGCTTTTGTGCGTCAGTTATCGGTCTAAAAAAAAAAATTCAAAATGTGCATCCCTAGTTTGAATCAATTAAGTTAAATTTGATGATTTTCCACGGCACACCTGACGAACTCTCACAGTGGTTGAAAAACACGGCTCTCCACCACATCTCAGTCACTCCAGCTAACCTGCACCACAGTGAAACCCCCACACGTCATCATCAAACCCCCTCATCATCTCATACTGTCTCATAGGAACACACTGCTGCTCTTTCACTCCTACAACAGGCCTTTAATGCTGGTTTGCTCCTCTGCATGTCTCTATAACGTGTGTTTATTAACCTGTCTGCCTGTTTGCTGTTCCAGATTGCCACTGAAGGAAATCGCTTGTGTCACGGCGGTAAAAGGCTTTGAGATCTGATAACAGACGCAGCAGTCGCGCCGCTTCACTGTTTTTCCTCTGTTCTCCTCTGAACACAAGAGAAAGAGGAAAAACAGGAAATAAAACAACATTTATATATCTATTTGTATGATTTCTCTTGTTGTTGCTTTTACCAACACGTTGATGTGAAGGTATTATATGTGTGTGTGTCTGCCTATGCGAGTGTGTGTGTGTGTGTGTGTGTGAACTCTGGACACAATCTGCTCAAAACTTGGGAATTTTGGTTTTAGGTGCAAATGTGTTTAAAAACAGGTTTTTAGATGAAAACAGACTTTTTCTTGCTGTTTTTTATAAACAGATAAACAGAAACTCACATCAGTGTCAGGTTTCCTCACATTTTTCTTCCTCCTCTGGCTCTTTGCTCTCCGTCCTTCCTCTTCTTTCCTCTCTCTCCTTCGTTCCTCTCAGGTGGTGCAGCAGCAGAAAGCCGAGTGCTCTCAGAAACTGGAAGGCCTCACCATGTGGTTGGCTGGAGCTGCCAGCTTATTGGCCAGTCAGAGCGCGGGAGCAGAGTCAGGTGACGTGAACGTCCTGCAGGAGAAACAGAAGAAACTAAAGGTACGAAGCTCTGGATGAACAAATCTGCATCTCTTTCTTTCTTTCTTTCTTTCTTTCTTTCTTTCTTTCTTTCTTTCTTTCTTTCTTTCTTTCTTTCTTTGTATTTGTATTTGTATTTTTTTTGTTGTATTTTTTTATTAGCACATGAAAGATATATAAAACAGTATAGGGTACAGGGCTGGTCAAGTCAAGTGGTCCTCCTAAAGATATCAACATAATTCAACATACATTTAATTTACAGTAATGTGAAGAACAACATAAAACAATTAGAAAAGAGCGAGAGAGAGAGAAAAACAATATTGTGTGGTGATGTAAAGGAAATTACTGTATGTGGATTATGCATTGCTCAACTGGGCCAATAGAAAAGTGAATTATTCGTTACTTAAATTAATTTATGCTTGTGCAGTTTCTAAGGTGAATTAGTAATGAATTCCAAAAGTGCGGATCTCTAAATCTAATTGAGAACTGAGAGAAAGTAGATTTGAATAAAGTGGGATGAAGATTATTTGCTAGTGTTTTTTATTATTAAATTATGAATCTGGGAATTGAACTGAAATACAGTTTGAAAACAGATTGGAAGTAACTCGTGAATGGATTGATGAACAAAAATACATATTTGAAAAGTATTTACAGCAAAAATAATAATTTCACAATTTGACAATATCATGGTAAATCACAGCATTTCTTATTAATTGGTTGGAAAGGAGCAGGGAGAATGTACATCTTATATTGCCTGTCCCACACTCAATATCTAATTATTCTAGTAATCTGTCACTGAGCACTGAGTTTCAAGTTGACTTATCAGTCACTGAGCGATACTATAGTCTTACCATGAAGTAAAAAAAAAAACAAGCATGATAAAAAATAAAAAACAGCATTTCAAGCCGACTTTTCTGCAAGAATCATTGGTTACTTTTGTCATAATTAGTGTGAATGCTCCCTGAAAGCATACTACCCCCTTTTCTCTGTCTTTTACTTATTTCTTTCTTTCTTTTCTCTACCCCACTCTATCTCTGTCTACCTCTTTCTATCTATCACCCCCTCTCTCTGTCTCTTTTTCTCTCTTTCTTTCTTTCTTTCTTTCTTTCTTTCTTTCTTTCTTTCTTTCTTTCTTTCTTTCTTTCTTTCTTTCTTTCTGCCCATAGAAAGACATTCATCTCTCTTGCAATTTCCTTTAGCATTTTCTTGTACAGGTCTTCAATTCATTACTTTGTGAGTTCCATAGTCCATCTGCACATATAGAATCAGCCGAATCTCATGTTGTTGTGATGTTGTGTTTTCTCTCTCTCTGCAGGAAGTGCAGAAGGAGCTCCAGAGTAGAAGAGAGGGCGTGGCCGAGGCCATCCGCTCGGTGGAGGAGCTGCTGGCCGAGCGCGGAGAGAGTCTGAGCCCGGAGGAGAGGGAGAAGCTCCAGGAGACGCTGAGCAGGTTGAAGCAGCAGTACGGCGCCATCACAGAGTCGGCCAACACCTCGGTGTCGGAGCTCGACACGGCCATCAACACCACGGTCCAGCAGAACACACAGAGGGTAGGAACTAGACCACGGTGGCATTCGTATAGTTATAAATAATAATACTTTTTATTTATCATGAGCTTTTACAAATGCTCAAAGACGCTTACATAAAAATAAGAACACGATTAAAATACAGAAACAATGTAGAAGGCAAGGCATCTTTATTTATATAGCACATTTCATACCAAGGTAACTCAATGTGCTTTACATAAAGACAAAACATTAAAAAAAAGAAGCATAAGACAGAATAAAAACAAACAAAACACTAAAAACAGAGTTAAAAGCAAGAGCAAATAAAAGTAAAATAAAAGAAAATAGATAAAGTTTAAAGTTCTCAGCTATAAGCACGTGAAAGTTGTAGTTTACCCCCCTAAAGAGTATCTATCTTTACTCAAGTGGACATTCAACTCTGATATTATGTTAAGCCTCTTTGTGTGTACTCTGGGTCAAGTTTTTTATTTTATTTTATTCTTTTATTTTTATTATTATATATGTGTATGTTGTGTCCCTGTTCCCCCAGACCGGGGCGTAACAATTGTATGTTGCTTCAACTGTTAAGAAATTTGACAATAAAAATATTTGGAAAAAAATTTGAAATGAGACAAGATAGAAGAACAGAAAATTAGACATAGAACAGAAAATAAATCTACAGTAAGAACAGTTTTTTTTATTGTGTAATAATCGTCCTCTGTCCTGCAGGCTAAAGCGGAGGAGGAGCTGCAGGAGACCCGGGGGCAGATCGACTCTCTGCTGACTGAGCTGTCGTCTCTGAACCAACCAGGCGGCAGGAGAGCGGCGGCTCAGTCTGCAGCTCAGGATGTTGCAGATACGTCGTTGTCGCAGCCAGAGGGCGCCGTCACGTCACACACAGAGACGCTGCAGGTCAGGACCCCTCATCTTTCACATAGTGCACCTTAGGGATGTCACCATTATAGATTTTCTTGTTACTCTAGCAACTGAGGTAAACACCACCCCATATTTTAAGTATCAATTATATTCCTCAGGGGAATTAATTGTCATCTACACCAAATGTTTAAGTTTATTTTAATCGTTTTTTTTTTTTTAATTACACATGACACGCAAACTTTTAAATTCCTACTGATTCAATGTTACATTAGATAAATGGACCAGTATCTGTGCATTTACCTTTACTTTGGCGCACATCTGTCGAGATGGTTCCGACATAATCTTTTTTGGAAAGTGACGGTATTTAGGAATCTTTGCAATAAATTAAATGTGCCGTTTAATACAGCGAATAATTGTGAAAGCAAGTAATCGTGACATCCCTAGTGCACCTTCACTTCAGTGTCTTGTGCCACCAGCAGCTTCTGACGCTGTGAGCTTTGTCCCTCTGCACCAGGCGGAGCTGCAGCAGCTCCAGGCTCAGCAGGCGCAGCTGCTGCAGATCTCCCAGACCACTCGATCGCTGCTGGAGCAGTCGGACGCCACGGTTCCTCCTGAGGAGAAGCAGCGTCTCCGAGCCGCTCTGGACCAGCTGCAGGCCCAGCACCAGGACAAGCTGCAGAGCTGCCAGGTCAGAGTGGTTGAATATATATGCTCTGTACAGTCAACTTCCACTAGTTCTGCTCTCTGGAGAGATTTCTGCTGGCAGAATCTGGTTAGATATTTCATAACCCCTAAGTTCCAAAAGCAAGTGAAGGGTCTCAGCACACCTGAAGATGCAGGTGCGTAGGAGGAGGGCATAACCCAAAATACAAAGTTCAGAAAAAGCTCCCTAAGTTAAAATGTGTGCAGACAGGGCAGACAGCCAGGGGACTTTGTTGGAGAGAGTGTGGTGAACAGCTAGCAGACCATTTTCATATATTCTGGAGCTGCCATATTGGCAAAAGATTACGCAAGTAGTACAAAACATTTTTGGTGATGAAATTAGTAGCTCCTTTTCTACAATCTACCTGGGTAATATTGCACCCCATATATTGGGGCGAGACAAATACCAAATACCAAATAAAATATTATTAGCAGCTAGTAAGAAAACCGTAACTGGAAGCTGGCTGCAGACCGTCACCACACCTCCAGCAGAGTCAGACTGGATCAATATTGTGACTAATATCCAAAATATGGAAAGGATGACCTTTTCGTTAAATCTACAGACTGATAAATATTTGCACTATTGGGAAAAATGGATTGTGTTCATGTCCGAAAGAGACGCTCATTGAACCATCATTGTATTGTATTTATTAAAAAAAAAGTAAAAAAAAAAAAAAAAAAAAAGAGTTGCCAGGTCAGATGCATGGACGGTTTGTTGGTCGGTTGGATGGATGGGTGTGTATCCTCATCGCCTCACAGTTACCTGACTGCTGCTGCATCTCTTAATGATTTCCTCCAGGATCGTCTGAGGAAGTCTGAGGCTCTGAAGGACGAGTTGACCAAGTTCCTCCAGGAGCACGGCGGCCTGGGTTCATGGCTGGAACAGAGCGAACAGGAGCTGCGTTCCCTGGGGGAAGGAGAAACCGACGCACAGGGACTGAAGAGCAGGCTGGACGAGCACAGAAAGGTCGGTTAGGTCACACCAAACATTTAGTTTTCATGTGCAGAGTCGATCACCTGCAAACAATTGTGCAAGATGATTTTCTAATGTTCCAAATGTGCAAATCAACATGCGCTGTCCATTTAGTTGCTGCAGTTTCATTATAAACCAGTTTTTCTTTTATTCTCAGCCTGTTTTCTTGTCTTCTTCATCTTTTCATCTTTTCTTCTTTGCTGCAGCCCAACAACAATATGTTTTATTTTGCCCTTCCTATTAAAGCAGATATCAGTGGAATGTTTTTGTTAATATAAGTCCTAAATAGTCCTATTTTCCGTCAGCAATCACTTACATGAAGTGTTTCAGCCTAAACACGAGTCTCTCCGTCACTCTGCTCTGCTGTAACCCGAGGAGAAAATTTTCCTTGTGGGATACAAGTGTTATCCAATGAGGAGAGAGAACGGCATGAAGGGCTGTGTGTGCAGCCAAGGGATGCGCGTGAATGTGGTGACGTAGCACGAGGACCAATTGATGCCTGACAAGGGCGGGGGCTGCTAACTCATGGTGCGTTCAAAGAAACTCGTACTTTGTGTTTTTCCTTCCTGTGAAGTCATACCAGTTCGATCTGGTACGAGTTCACGGGTCGGAAGTTACGAGTGGCCGTTATAGGGAACTTTCACAGACAACAGGATGGTAAAAACACGAGCTACGGGTTACCTGGAACGCTACCAAGTCGTAGTTGTGACTTGAAGCTGTAACTTACGGTTTCAAAAGCCTGCTTTGAACGCAGCATTAGCCGAAACGGCCGTGAAGCTGATATCTGCTTTAATCCATCAGATCACATTTCATGTTGCATTTGTGGCCAAACTCTCCGTGGCAGGAAACAATCCCAACACAGATAACTCTTCATTTCAATGTTACAGTTTGCACGTGTTGCACATGCACTCTTTATTTGGCCATTAAAGTTCAATTCAATTCAATTCAATTTTATTTATAAAGCGCATTTCATGCACAGGGCAAACTCAATGTGCTTTACAATAGTTAAACAATTATAATACAATGCAATAATAGTGCAAACAATTAAAGAAGTGCAAATTTAAAACAAAACAAAATCAAAACAGTATCACATACGTCTACATATACATGTACATGCTCGGGGAGACACATTGGTATTTTCATTCACTTCCACTTGTTGCCTGTAGGTGGCGCTGACAGGTCACTTTGGTTTAAATCTCAGCTGCTTTGAAGTGAAGTGAATGAGCTGAGAAAATCTGTCTCTCTGCATCTGGGCCCAGATTTCAAAGCAGATAACTGTGGAGCTGTTTCTCTTTCTTTTCCTTTAATCATCCGTGGAAGATCGAATTTTCCGTCACAAGTTCTGGGAAACTCCACAGAAGCAGTTTGGAATAATTCCCTCATTAAGAGTTAGAGTCCGCTGGTCTCAAACTCACACTGCAAAAACTCAAATATCTTACCAAGAATATTTGTCTTATTTCTAGTCAAAATGTCATTTCTAGTCAAAACAAATCTCATTCTACCTAAAATAAGACTCATCACATTAAAAAGTAGCTTGTTTTTAGACACTTTTTACTTCTTTCAGGCAGATTTTCACTTGAAATAAGTAGAAAAATCTGATAGTGGAGCAAGTTTTTCTTCCTTATAACAAGCACAAAAGACTAGCTTTCACTGGCAGAATTTTCTACTTATTTCAAGTGAAAATTAGTTTGAAACAAGTGAAAATGATCTAAAACAAGTTAATTTTTAGGTGATGAGTCTTATTTAAAGTGGAAAGAGTTTAGTTTTGACTAGAAATGAGACATTTTGACAAGAAATAAGACAAATATTCTTGGAAAGATTTTGAGTTTTTGCAGTGCACACGGAGCTGCTGGGTAGTTTTTTTTTTTTTTCCATCTCCAGTGTCTTGACGTCACTCTGTATCTGTGTTTCCAGCTGGCGGAGGAAGTCATCTGCCACAAGGCCGACCTGCGCTTCGTCTCCATCTCGGGGCAGAAGGTCCTGGACTCGGTTCAGGGATCTCTGGAGCAGCTCGGCGGTCCGGACCCGGCTCTGGAAAGCACCAAGCAGCTGGTGACGGACAAGCTGCAGGACGCCAACCACAGATACACAACCCTGCACACCAAGGTGAGAGAGACCAGAGGACAGCGGTGTAGTCTATGTGATACTCAGGTAGACTCAGTATAGCCACTGAAAATGCATAAATATTTCAGTATATTACCCAGTACAACAAAACTATCCAACTAAAGTAAATGTCAATGGTTCTCAAAGTGGGAGGGTTGACAGGGTTCAAGGGGGTTCACAACTTTTTCTTGAAATTTTACCCCTTTTTTAATTATTGTTTTAATTAGTTTTCTTTTCTCTTTTTGAGAAATATTTACCTGTTTCTTCTCAATTTTTCTGTTCCACTTATTTTTCCACTATTTTTTAAAGATTTTTTTTGAGAAATTTGACCACATTTTTCTACAATTTTTTTAATTTTTTTTACCACCTTTTCTAGAATTCTTGAGTAATTTTACCAGTTTATTTTTTTTTTTTACTATTTACTAATATTATATATATATATATATATTTTTTTTTTTTTTTTTTACTATTTTTTTTTTTACCACTTTTTTTTTTATTACTGTTTGACTTTTTTTTTTTTTTTAAGAAATTTTACCATTTTTTCTGAGAAATTTTACCAGTTTATTCTCAATTTCATTTCTTTTCTTTTTTTTTACTATTTACTAATATTATATTTATTTATTTATTTTTTTTACTATTTTTACTAGAACCACTTTTTTTTTTTTTTTTATTATTGTTTGACTTTTTTTTTTTCCTAAGAAATTTGACCACTTTTTCTGAGAAATTTCACCAGATTTTTCAAAAAAAAACAACAACAAAACAAACAAACACCTTTTTCTAATATTTTTTAAACTTTTTTGTTTATTTTTTTGTCAGAATTTTTACCACTATTTTCTAGAAATGTTTCAACTTTTTTGGAGAAATTGTACCTCTTTTTTTCCCCAGAAGTTCTCTATAATCTTTCAAAAATGTACGCCTAATTTAAACGTACATTGATTGTTTGTGTATTTCTGGTGTTTGCTTCAAAATTTTGTCCAATGGGGGTTTGTGGTCTAATTTGTGTCAATTTTAGGGTCCTTGATATAAAAAAGTTTGAGAACCACCACCGGTCTATGTGATACAAGTATGAACAGTTTACCACCTAAAAAGCAGTTTACCCACTAACTACAAAACATCAGACTACACCACTGCCAGAGGATGTTTCTCCGTCTGTCACGTCGTTGTTGTCTGTCTGTCTGTCTGTCTGTGATCGGTCCGCTGAGGTTGTGTGTGGGTGTTTCAGTCCTCAGAGTTGGGCGGCCGGCTGTCGGGGCTGTTGGAGCGCTACCAGCAGCACCAGGATGAGGTCGTCTCGCTCCACTCCTGGCTCAGCACTCAGGAACAGAACCAGAGCATCGCCAAGCCCAGCGGCGACACCGACCCACAGAACCTGCAGAACACGCTCAGACAAGTCCAGGTGAGACACCGAGACACCGACCATGTAAAACCAGTGAAACCTACGTCAGCTGCTGCATCGTTTAAAGGGGTAGTTCACCCAAAATTCAAATTTCACTCATTATCTTCTCACCCTCATGTCGACAATGAGTCCTCCGTGGCTTCTCTGAGTTACGGGGGGGTCAGCGCAGCAGTATTTGTCCATATAATGGTTTTGAAAGGTGCTAACTTTTCTACGTCCAAAAAGACACACCAAAAAACATCCAAATACCTCCATACTGCTCGTATGTAATGTCCCTCTTGTATTGAAGCTCCGACATGAGAAATTGTTCCGCCGAGCAGTGAACCGAGACACCGGGAGCTTCCGCTACAAACAAGCTTAAAATATAGACTTATTTAATTTTTTTCGGAACAATTTCTCATGTCAGGGCTTCAATATAAGAGGGACATTACATACGAGCACTATGGAGGTATTTGGATGTTTTTTGGTGTGTCTTTTTGGACGAAGAAAGTTGGTATCCATTCACAACCATTATATGGACAAATACTGCTGCGCGGACCCCCCCCCCCCCCGTAACTCAGAGAAGCCACGGAGGACTCTGAAACTTCTCACAGCTGAACTATCCCTTTAAATCCAGTCCTGTAACTTAATCCCGGAAAAAAAATAAAAATAAAACATGTGTAATGTTGAAATGGAAAATATGAATGTACATTGTCTGAGTTTTATATTGAGTTTGTGTGGTGTGGTGTGGTGTGTGTGTGTGTGTGTGTGTGTGTGTGTGTGTGTGTGTGTGTGTGTGTGTGTGTGTGTGTGTGTGTGTGTGTGTGTGTGTGTGTGTGTGTGTGTGTGTGGTCAGCTGCTGCAGGATGAACTGGCCGAGCGCTCGGTGCAGCTGGAGAAGGTGAAGAGAGCAGGAAGAGACCTGGTCAGCACCGACGAAGCCCCGTCCCTCAAAGCCGTGGACATCCTCTGTGCTGCAGGTAACTAAGACTTCTTCTTATTTTGATCTGGATTTTTGAATATCACACATTACAAGTATATCTCAATCAATCAATCAATCAATCAGGCTTTATTTGTACAGCACTTTTCATGCCCACGGCAGCTGAAAGTGCTTCACATGATAAAAACAAGGAACATACAGTAGGAGACACATATTGGGAGACAAACACATACATTCACATACACATACATACAGTTAAGGTCAAAATTATTAGCCCCCATGCAACTTTTTAACATTTCCCTAAAATAATGCCCAATGTTAGCAATATTCATAAAATTTTATTTAGTAAATCATTCATCAATGATATGACCCCATTTTGGTACACTTTGGAATGTGAAATAAATATTCAAGATTTATTTATGAACAATTTGGTAAAAATTGAGATGGTCAAAATTATTAGCCCTCTATGGGATTTTTTGCTTGCTTTTTCTGCTAACTCGGTTTGAAACCACACCTGAGCAGTCAAAAAACACAAGATTTCCAAAACTTTGGAGCGCAAAATAATCAGAGATGTCAACAAGAAACCCTGGAGCTCTGCAAAGACGATTGTTGCTGAACTGGCTTCATCTGGACATGATGTTTCATGCAAGACTGTTGTGAGGGCTCTTCATCGTGGTGCATGCCCGAACAGCTCATGTGTAGTTTCATCAGACCAAAGCACAGACTTCCAAAACTCACCCTAATGTTTCAAATTGTCTCTGGCAAAGTTCAGTCCGACTTTGATGTGCTGCCGTGAGAGCAAAGGGGTTTTTCTTGGACGATGACCATTAAGTCCACCACGATGAAGATCCCTCACAACAGTCTTGCATGAAACATCATGTCCAGATGAAGCCAGTTCAGCAACAATCGTCTTTGCAGAGCTCCAGGGTTTCTTGTTGACATCTCTGATTATTTTGCGCTCCAAAGTTTTGGAAATCTTGTGTTTTTTGACTGCTCAGGTGTGGTTTCAAACCGAGTTAGCAGAAAAAGCAAGCAAAAAATCCCATAGAGGGCTAATAATTTTGACCATCTCAATTTTTACCAAATTGTTCATAAATAAATCTCGAATATTTATTTCACATTCCAAAGTGTACCAAAATGGGGTCATATCATTGATGAATGATTTACTAAATAAAATTTTATGAATATTGCTAACATTGGGCATTATTTTAGGGAAATGTTAAAAAGTTGCATGGGGGCTAATAATTTTGACCTTAACTGTACATAATATATATCCTAATTAGTAGTATCGTTCCCATTTCAGATTAAAGCTTTCCACTTGTTACTAATTTTTTTTTTTCTTTTCATTTCTCCAGATGGTTTGGAGAAGCGGTTCAGCTCTCTGTCTGCCTCGGTGTGTGAGCGGGCGGAGCAGCTGCAGACGGCCGTGGCCCAGTCGGTCAGCGTGCAGGAGGGGCTGAAGGGTCTGCTCGGCTGGCTGGACCACCTGGTGCTGAAGCCCGGACCCGTGGAGCCCACGGCTCAGGCCGTTCAGGACGCGCTGACCCAGAATCAGGTAGAGTTCCCACGGGAAAAATGAAAATGCAGGAGTTTGTAGGACGACAGAAAATGTGAAAAGTTGGGATGTCATGATTATAAAATTTCTTGGTACGATTATTGTCGGAGAAATAATCACGGTATTACGATTATCATGATCATTAAGCATTAAAGGGACAACGAGGAGTTTTGTTAAAGCGAAGTGTTTCCACACTACATTTATGAGCCTCCGCACCGTGAAATTCTTTGACCGGTGCAAGACAGACTCATGTTTTCATTCATCAAGAATTAAAGTCAGAGGTTGGAAGACGATCACATACCGTCGTAGTTCCCACCATAAACGGTGATTCGGCGGCGTTATTCTCATGACTCGCCACGAAACCGAAAGTAAAGAACGCTAGTCGGCTCGCCCAGCATTTCCACCACCACTAATAATAACAAAATAACCATAGAGACAAAACCATAGATTTATCTAAAATGGAGCCAGTAACAAGTGGTAACGTAGATTCATCCACATTAATATGAGACTTTTTTATAACCAAATAGAAACTCCTCGTTGTCCCTTTAATTAATTTCACAATACTATGAATGTGTAAAATCAAATGTAGTCAAAATATAATTAAATCACTTGTTGTTTACACAAAATATCTCAAGTATCTATTAATATATGACCAATTATTAACCCCCCAGGGGAAGTGTTTGAAATAGTTAAAAGCACGAGCAAATAAAAGTAAAAGAAAAGAAAGTAGATTTAGATAGAAAGTTTTAAGTTCTCAGCTATAAGCACGTGAAAAGAGAAATGTTTTTAACCTGGATTTAAAAGTGCTGACAGTTGGGACTGATCTCAGTTCTGCTGGTAGTTTGTTCCACTTGTGTGCAGCATCACAGCTAAATGCTGCTTCACCATGTCTGGTTGAATTGTGAATACCACAATTCATTGTGAAAACAAGTAATGGTGACATCCCTAGTGAGAAGTTGAGCCTCCTCTGTCTTTGTTTCCTCCTCAGAAACTTCGCCAGGAGCTTCTGTCCCGTCAGGGCAGCGTGGAGGCGACGCGGGACTCGGTGTCCAAGCTGCTGCAGAGCTCCGACGCCTCCACGGCCTCGGGGCTGCAGGGCGCCGTGGACCAGCTGACGCAGCGCTACGCGGCGGCGCAGGCCAGCCAGGCGGAGCGCGAGGCCGAGCTCCGAGCTCTGCTGCCCCGACTGGAGAGCTACGAGCGGCTCGGCACCGACCTGCAGGCCTTCACCCACACCCGGCTGAAGGCTCTGAGCCCGGCGGGCCAGCCCGACCGCAGCATGGACGACTACAGACAAACCATCGAGGTCACTTATTCATTCATTCATTTATTCATTTATTTCGGACATGTTAATTGAATCAGACTTCAAAGTCAAAGTCAAAGTCAGCTTTATTGTCAATTCCACAATATGTACGGGACATAAGAGAATTTAAATTGTGTTTCTCTTAGACCAAGGATGTCAAACTCAATTTAGTTCAGGGGCAACAAACAGCACAATTTAATCTCAAGTGGGCCGGACCTGTAAAATAATAGCGTAATAACCTTTAAATATATTTTAAAAATTTAGATTTTCCTCTGTTTTAGTACATTAATAAAATGTTTACAGTTACTGAACTATCCCTTTACAAAACATATTATGAACCACCTGAAATTTCTTGATAAAAATATGTGCAATTTCAAATTTTCACACTTCACTTCACAATTCATCGTGAGGGCCAGATTGGACCCTCTGCAGGGCCGGTTCTAGAATCTAGAATAAATATGAATAAAAAAACTAAGCTAAACTAGTGATAAAAAATTAGTAGAAGGCACAATAGAAGCAGTAGTAAAGTGCAAAAGACGGTAGTGCGAGTATTGTCAACACACACAATTTCAGTTACACAATACAAGCAACATGACCGAAAGGGAAACAGGAGAAGCATAAAGCTCATCAGCTCCCGCCCTGATTACCATTCAGAATACATTCATTTCATCACAATGTTTCTTTCTTAGCATAGGTGATACAACAGCAGAATAACGTTAAACCCCTTTCTCTGGGTTTAAATCAATTTATAATAGTCTAGAATAGAGTTTTGTATTTCTTTTTTAAAAGTCCACAAGTTTCTTGATTTTTTTTAACCTCATCATCTAGTTTGTTCCACTGTTTGACACCAGTGACTGAGATAGAAAAGCGTAGTTTCAGCCTAGTTCTCACTCTCCTCTGCCTAAATAACATACTTCCTCTCAGATTGTGTGTCACAATGAAAAAACCTTGTACTGTAAGTTATGCAGAAGGTCCCTGTTTGCAGCCCTGTACATAATCTGCAGAGAGTTGTAGTTGATTAAGTCGTGTAGTTTGAGGATTTTTGCATTGATGAACAACTGGTTTGTGTGTGTGCTCTGTACTGGGCAGAGTGTAGAATCCTTACGGCTCTTTTTTGAAGTGTGAACAGGGGGTGCATGACACTTTTGTACGTGTTTCCCCACACTTCTGTACTTCTATCTTTATCTCTGTTTATTCACCACGTGCGTCTTGTCTCTTCTCTCCCTTTAGGAGGTGCGGTCGGAGCTGGAGCAGGAGGCGGGGCAGCTCAAGTCCTTCTCCAACCTGGGCTCCGAGCTCAGCCACTCGCAGGCGCTCGGCAACACTCAGAGCTTATTGGATAACGTCAGAGGAGTGTCGGACGACTTCAGCCAACTGGAGGCCAACGTCAGCAAGAGGTACCAATATATGAGGCCGGCATTTTTATTTCTTTCATTTTCATTCATTAATTTATTTGTAATGGTACTCTGTATATTCATGAACACCCCCCAAAAAATAATTAGTTGTAAATATGCCAGATTTAGCTCAAGAGCTCATTTCCATCTGCAGTCCCACCGTCCACAAATAAAATTACAGTGAGACAAAAACAAAACAAATGATGAGCATAATACAAATATAATACATCACACAATAGTTGCATCAGTCGGAAGGAACAAGAGTGGTGAGATATTAAAGTGCATTTATCCAACAGAAAATGTCATAAAGTGCTATTTTTAAAGGGATAGTTCAACATTTTGCCATAATCGCTATAGTCATAGCAGTAGGTTTGTTACCTTTAATTGTCGGTGCAAGCTGTTTTTAGAACGGCGGAGCAGAGCGGCGAGCTGCTCAGAGCTACGCTACGGAGGCTCATTATGGGATTTCTTGGTTTCCCTCATCAAACTCCTCAAATACACAATCCAACAACTCCACAATAACGCTCTGGTGGACAAGTTGTGAGCTGCACATTCACCACGCTATGAGATAATAACACAACGTTACCACACAGAGTTGATTTAGAGGGAAATTCATGCTAAACCACTGATGCACGTTGCCTTCAGGGACAGTTTTTCATCAAGCAGTCTCTGCATTTACCTCTATTTACGCGTTTTGGAGTTGTTGGATTGTGTATTTGATGAGTTTGATGAAGGAAACCAAGAAATCCCATAATGAGCCTCCGTAGCATAGCTCTGAGCAGCTCACGGCTCTGCTCCGCCGTTCTAAAAATAGCTTGCACCGACAATTAAAGGTAACGAACCTACTGCTATGACTATAGGGATTATGGCAATGGGCCAATTTGCCAAAATGTTGGACTATCCCTTTTAAAATGCATGGAGTAAAGTGCCTACTGTTGTAAATAGGAAATAAAAGTTCACAGAGCTGGTTTTTATTGCTCCTCTTTAGTCAGTTGTGCAGTTCACCATTACAGCCACTAGGGGGCGCCAGATACAAAGCTGTTTAGGGTCTGATCTTGAATTATATACAATAATATCTGACTGGTCCTATGTGATGAAACAGTTGGACGACGTGGTCACTCTGACCCCAGACCAGCTGAGTCAGAGTAAAACAAACCTCCAAACACACTAACTGAGACAACTGGTTCAGACTCAGACCTGCTGCTGCTGCTCGTGGCGTTTCCAAAATTTCATTTCTAAATCCGTATCCTTCACCAGTTGCCATGCCGACCCCGTGTGATGTCATATCAGTGAATAGCCACACTTGAAGCCTGTCAGCATAGAGGAGGAGGAGGAGGAGGAGGAGGCTTTATAAATACCATCAGACTGGTTTAGTTTATTGGATTATTCTTTAGTTTGTTGAGTAAATGATGAATAATAAATGGAGATTTATAATAACTGTCCTGTTCTTGATTTAAACAACAACTCTGTGAACTAATATAAATAAAGGCCGAGTGGACGTGGCTCATTGTCCGTCCTATAAACGTCTAACCCTCTTCCTCGTATTAACTCTCAGCCCCCGACCCCCTGCAGAGGAGAAAATAGCAGCGTGATAATGACACGGCTCAGTGCCAGAGCTGTTGTGTCTACACAGAGAGAGAGAGAGAGGCCATGATGTTAATGTGTGTTTCTATTTTACAGAGCTTATAATGTAAAAATAAAAATAATAGCCTATTAATAAACTTTATTTATATAGCACCTTTTTAAACAAAGTTACAAAGTGCAGGACAGGAAAAAATGGTTTAAGATACAGGAAACAGTTTGAAATGACGACCCAGATAATAAAATAATTAAATCCTGTGGCTCGTTGTATTTAAAACCGGAAAATAAAGAAAATTACAATTAAAAAATTTAAAAAAAAAAACTTGTGGTTAAAAACGGGGTTTTGTAAAAGATGAATCCTGTTACTGCTTTACTCTGTCTGGAAAATGAAATAATAAAGGTACATTTCCTCTTCCACCTCCTCCTTTCCCCCTCCTCCTTCTCTTCCTCCTCCTCCTCCTTTTCCTCTTCCCCCTTCTCCTACTCCTCCTCTTCCCTTTCCTCTTCTTTCCCCTCTTCCTCTTCCTCCTCCTCCTCCTCCTCCTCTTCCTTTACCTCCTCTTCTTCCTCCTCCTCCTTTCTTACTCTTCCTTTTCCTCTTCCTCTTCCTCCTCCTCCTCCTCCTCCACCTCCTTATTTCTCCTCCTCCTCCTCTTCCTCCTCCACCTCCTTATTTCTCCTCCTCCTCCTCTTCCTCCTTCTCCTCCTCCTCCTCTTCCTCTTCCTTTACCTCCTCTTCTTCCTCTTCCTTTACCTCCTCTTCTTCCTCCTCCTCCTTTCTTACTCTTCCTTTTCCTCTTCCTCCTCCTCCTCCTCCTCCTCCACCTCCTTATTTCCCCTCCTCCTCCTCCTCTTCCTTTTCATCCTCTTCTTCTTCCTCTTCCTCCTCCTCCTCCTCCCCCCTCCTCCTTCTCTTCCTCCTCTTCCTCCACCTCTTCCTCCTTCTCCTCCTTTCCTCCTCCTCCTCCTCCTCCTTCTCCTCCTTTCCTCCTCCTCCTCCTCCTCCTCCTCCTCCCTCCTCCTCCTCTTCCTCCACCTCCTCCTTCTCCTTCTCCTCCTCTTCCCTTTCCTCTTCTTCTTCCTCCTCCTCCTCTTCCTCCCCCCCCCCTCTCCTTCTCCTCTCTCCTCCTCCTCCTCCTCCTCCTCCTCCTCCTCCTCCTCAGGTTCTCCTCCATCCAGGCCTGTGAGCAGCAGCTGCTCCTCTTCCGTGGTCTCTCCGGCTCGTTGCTCCGCTGGCTGCAGTCGGCTCAGGACCAGCTGCCGCCCAGAGAGGCCAACCTGGACACCGAGGCTCTGCAGAGGAGAGTCACGCAGCTGCAGGTAACCAGGAGGAGAGGAGGAGCAGGAGGAGCAGGAGGAGGAGGAGGAGAAATCATTCTATAACATTATTATAACATAATGACACTATAGCGATATAAGAGTGCCGAGGCGGAAGCAGGAAGTAACGGCGCCATGGGTCCTCAATTTGAAAAAAGTCTCTCTTTCTCTCTCCAAGTTTTATTTCGTGATCCGATTGAATTGTGCCGTGAGAAAATAATATGTCCTCTATCTGTTTAAAACATCACGTTTCATGCCGAGAAATCAGCAGTTTGTTGTAAAACTATTGTAAAATGTCAAATGTCAAAATGTCATAAGTAAAAGAATGTTATATCAAAATGTAAAAAAAAAAAAAAAAGAAAAGATTATGATAAATATTTTTATTCTGTGGGTAATGGGGGCGGGACTAGATAAGCTTTTGCTTCTCCCGCTTTCCCTTTCGGCCATGTGTATTGTATTACTTGAACTAAGATGAAGTGTGATGATGATGATTTAAATTGACATGCCCGAAATAAACAAATTGATTGATTGATTGAAAATAAAATTCCGAAGAGTCCGTAACCATAGAGACTCCAGGTGGCGTAGGTGACGTCACCACATGGCGTCCTTCCTTTCCCGTGTCAGTTGGTGACGTATTTTTTGTGGGACACCAGATCTGTAGTCCGTAGAGCGGTCTTCACACTAAATACATTCATCTGTTTCCGTTTTACGATAAACGGCTGATTTCTCTTCATGAACGGTGGTGTTTTAAACAGGTAGAGGTCATATTTTTTTCTCATGGCGCAATTCAAATGGATCACGAAATAAAACTTGGACTCCCTTTCATTTGTATGGAGATTTTTTTCGAATTGAGGTCCTATAGACCAGAGCGGCTTTTTTATGCAAATGAGAATGACTGATGCATCCTGGGTAATTTAGGGGCAGCGCCCGGCATTTTTAAATTGCACTCAGTGGCTTTTTGTGTTTTGATGGAGCGTAGACTAACTAACAATCAATCTGAATGTTTTATTTTTTGTTTCTTTTGTAGCACTATGTCTCATAATTATTTTGACTCCCTCTTTGAAACCCACCGTTCACGCTATCTTGAAAAATTACAATGAATGAATCTAGCGGTATGCTCCTTTAGCCTCCCACAGTGATCAATGACTCCACACAGTGGCCAGACATGTCTGACCCAGACATCTACACGTATTTGGTGGAATCACCGGGGAGGTTTTGGCTAAGTGTTGTCTGTAAATAGCCTGTTAATAGACAACTTTTTGTTAGTTAGTTTGTCAAGCCAGTTAGGCTGAACTTTTCAATGGAGGGATGCCGGTAGCTGCCCCTAAATTACCCAGGATGCATCAGTCATTCTCATTTGCATAAAAAAGCCACTCTGGTCTATGGCGACGTTATTTCGGCTCTCTATAACCGGGTGTGTTATCGTCCCTCAGGACCTGGTGAGCGACTGGGAGTCTCAGAGCTCCAGAGTCCAGGAGCTGAACAAGACCGGCTCGGAGCTGGAGACGCTCATCATCGACGTCACCGCTCCGCAGAGCAAAACTGGTGAGAGCACACGCTGTCCTCACACACACACACACACACACACACACACACACACACACACACACACACACACACACACACACACACACACACACACACTCCTCCCTTCAGTTCCAATGACTTATTCTCCACATGAGACCGTTTTACAGGCGCGTTTGGGGGAAATTTGTAAGAGGAATGATGTCGGAGCGAGAGGCAGCAGGAGGTTTATAAAGTTACATGACCTCAGAAAAACAAGTGAGGAGCCAGAACACGGAAAATAATCCTCCCTGTTATTACAGTATTCATTCTTATGTTGCATATAGATATAGATGTAAAAAATCTATAGATATATGTGTAGATATATAAATAGTTTTTTCATTTATCAGAAAAGATGTGAACAGAATCATGAATCTACAAGTATAAATGTGTCCAAGAACATTGGAACAATGCAGATAAGATCTATCTATACATATATAGATATCTCTATCTCTCTATATATGAAGAGTTCATTTGCAAAAGCAGATAAATGCCATTTTGAAAAAAATGATGCTTTTGAATTATTCTTTGCATAGTGTTGTTTTCAATAAAGCTTTATTTTTTTGAGCTACATCTGTTTTGTTTTGTTATGTCTCATCTCCTTGGTCAAAGCCACTCAACTTTGGTTTGACTGGTGTAAATAATAATTAAAAAATAATTTATCAATTATCAAATTAGTTATCTGCTTTTGCAATGAACTCTTCAAACTCTTTTCAAACTCTTCATTCATACATAATTTATAACAAAATATGAAAAGGACAAAGACGATCACACAAATAAGCAAAAAGAAAGAAAACGAAAATGAAAATAAAATTGGAAGTCACCAAAAAACATGTCTAGATTTAGTCGGTTGTTTGATGGATCAGAGAACAAGTTGTTTTAGATCTGACGTGAGTCTGCTCCTGTCGTCTGTTTCCACGGCTTCTTGTCCAGCGTCTGTTGTTGTTTCTCCTCAGATCTTCATCATCTTCTATCTTCTGTCTGTCTGTCAGCTGTGGGTCCATCGCTGCTCTCTGCTGTGTGGTTGTGTAACTGTGTTGTAGTATCACTGTGTCTCAGTCAGGTGTGTGTGTGTGTGTGTCTCTCTCCCAGGTGCTCCTCAAATCAATGGCTCCTCAGGTCCCAGCAGTGTCAATGGCATTCACACCTGCAAAGGTGAGCTCTTCCTCCTCCTCCTCCTCCTCTTCCTCCTCCTGCAGCTCTGTCTTACCTAAAGCTTCAAGATCTAAAACTAAACACAATAACATCCTTTATATGAAGAGATTGTATTGTTTATTGTATTATTTGGATTTCCATTAGTCTACATAAAGATGGAGACTATTCTTCCTGGGGTCGACTCCACCTTAAAGCAAACACTTATTCCAACAATACAGCGTTTATACAAAGAATTACATAAAATCATTTATCCTGAATATATTAACAAGATTATAGAAATGCATATTTAGTAGTACAATGTAAACTAGATAAAGTAGCATTTCCTGATGGAAATGCGTGTGAATGCTGAAAGCAGCTGAACGCTGCTCAGCTGCTGCAGAATTAGCAAATAGTGCAAGCAGTGACTGATCACCTTACAAATGTTTGACCGAGGTAGGAATCGAACCCACAACCTCATGGTCATGGACTTTCACTCTGCCTCTAGGCCTGTGACTATTTTTTGGTGAATTAAAACGAATTAAAAAGCACTTAACAGCAAGTTACAAAGTTGAGCTCCTTCTCCTGCTGCTGTGAAAAAAATGCATTGGGGTGAATGAGAGCAGAGAGCTCCCTGGCTGCATTTAAAAAATATTTTAAATTATTATCTAAGTCTCTTTGCATTTTTGACCAGAATTTTAGCCAGAAGACAAGTGTGGCTACAAAACTGGAAAAAAATCAAGTGTCTAGAGTTTAATTTGTGGCCGTGCTGACAGTTTAGACAGAAAAACTCTAGAATGTTTTTTTTTGCCTCTCTCCACTCTGGCTGACAATGTCACCACTCTAGCTCTGCTCGTTAGACGCAACACACACCCATTATAAAGCTGGATTTTGTCAAAAAACTTAATGCTTTTAAAACTGCCAAATATCAGAAACTGTTGAAGATATCAATAAGCTGAGTCATAGAGGAACACTTAAAAAGTTTGTCTACAGCTTAGAATTTGAATGAAGTCTCTAGCAGAAAGTATGGTGAAGCTTTAGTGACTGAAAGAAGTAAGATGATTTGAAGAGTTTGAAGACTGTTGAAGACAATGCATTCTCTATGGGGGAAAAAAAAATCAGAAATAGTTGAATATTGCAAAAAGTATGAATATTTGAAAAGAGAAAAGTAATTCCGATAAAGTCCAGAAAAAGCTGCATGATTTGATGTATGAATTGTTGAAATAGCACAAAGTATGAAGGACTAGAAGAAGACCGTAAAAAGGTGGAAGAAAATGGGCGAACAGAAGAACAATAGTGTTGCTTTCAGCATTCACACTGAGTTAACATGATCTAGAGGAATAATATAGCTTTTTACATGATTATAAAATAGTTACATGATTATAGACATGACATGATCAGGAGGAGTAATACCGTTTTTTTTTACATGATGATAAAATAGTTACATGATTATAGAAGAGTATACGTGAGATAACGCAGGTGTATTAACATGCTTGAATTCAACTTAACATGATTGCCTAATTTAATAGTCGTCTATTGCAACATAATATTATGACCAAACACAGCTTCTCTCAGTTTCATTTTAAAACTGGACATTCCCGTGGTTGTGATTAATGTTGAACGCTGTTGTTCCTTGTTTCTGTGTGATGCCGTCGTGTCTCTGTCGGCTTCTGTTCATGCAAAAACATCTGTCACTGTTAAATATGTCTGATATGTCTGATAAACGCTCCGGTAACACTTTACTTGAACAGGTATTCATAAGATTGACATAACACTGTCATAACCATCGATGAATACTTATGACAGCTGTCGTTAAGTGTCATTCGGTAAGTTATGTCACTTTTGATGCAAAGTTGACATTGTTTGAGATGTTCCTTGTTATGAGAACTTGACATCATTTTTTAAAGTTTGGCCATTAGGTCTGCTATGACAGTTTAAATTGTCTTTATGTCAAGTTGTCAGAACAAAAACATCTCAAACAATGTCAACTTTGCATTAAAAGTGACATAACTTACCGAATGACACTTAACGACAGCAGTCATAAGTATTCATTGATGGTTATGACAGTGTTATGTAGGGATGTCACGATTACTTGTTTTCACAATTAAGCGTGGTATTAAACGGCACAATGAATAATCGTAAAGATTCCTAAATACCGTCACTTCCCAAAAAAGATTATGTCAGAACCATATCGGCAGATGTGCGCCAAAATAAAGGTAAATGCACAGATACTGGTCCATTTATCTAACGTAACATTGAATTGATAGGAATTTAAATGTTAGCGTGTCGTTTGTATTTAAAAAAAACAACAAAATTAAACAAAAAATTATTAAAATAAACGTAAATTTGGTATTGATGACAATTTATGACCTGAATATTTCAAACACTTCCCCTGGAGGGTTAATAATTGGTCATATATTAATAGAAACTTGAAATATTTTGTGTAAACAATGAGTAATGTAATTATATTTTGACTATATTTGATTTTACACATTTATAGTGTTGTGAAATTAATGAATGCATAATAATCATGATAATCGTAATACCGTGATTATTACTCTGACAATAATCGTACCAAGAAAATGTATAATCGTGACATCCCTAGTGTTATGTCAATCTTATGAACACCTATTCAAGTAAAGTGTTACCAACGCTCCGTATGAGTCTGAGTCCACGCTGAGCTGAGCTGAGCTGAGCTGAGTCCACGCTGAGCTGAGCAGCCATCTTGTTTCTCCTCCTCAGACCTGACGGAGCTGCAGGTGGCCGTGTCGGACGTGAACGGCCGCTACGAGGCGCTGGGCGGCGAGCTGAGGGAGCGTCTGGGCCGGCAGCACGCCGCTCTGGAGCTGAGGCAGAAGGCCTGGCACGGCGCCGAGGAGCTGAAGAGCTGGCTGAGCAACAAGGAGCGCAGCCTGAAACAGGGCCAGAGCGCCGCCTCGCCCTCCAAACCCGAGGCCGTCCGCGCGCAGGCCCAGGAGAACAAGGTAATAATAAACTTTATTTGTATTGCACCTTTCTTAACAAAGTTACAAAGGTAGAGGAGCTTCTGGTTGTCACGGTCACACCGACCGACCGTCCTTGTGGAGGACGGTTCACTTTTAACTGCCCCACTTGGATTTTTCTAAACTTCTAAACTCGTCTTCATGTATTCGACTTGTTGCATACATTTTTTATTTATTTATTTAACCTTTATTTAACCAGGCAGAATCAATTAAGAACAAGTTCTTATTTACAATGATGGCCTGATGAGACATAAGCTTCTTGAGGGGAGGGGGAGGGGGGCTGTGAGGGAGAAAAGATAGGTTAAAAGACGATAGCAAATATGCACAACTATACAAACATTCAGCAAAAAAACAAGCCATAAAAGTTAATAACAGGGATATTCAAGCATAAAAAGACAAGATTTTTACAAGCATAAAAGAGTAAATAGCCAAGGTTTTTACAGACATTACAGGATTCTTTAGAGAGCCTAAAAGTTGAGAGAGGGTAAGGGACAGGGTTATCAGTAAGGATTATTTACAAACATAGAAACACTAAAAGACAGAGTTGGTTTCAGTAATTAGTACCAACAGTGTGTCACAGAAAGTGGCCTATAGGCCGACAGCGGCAGGTATGGGCATGCAACAAGCAGAAAACTGAGGAAAAGGGTTAAATAGTTAAATAGTGGGGAAGGGAAGCAGCTGCAAGAATCTGTAAAAAGGTGTGAGATGGCGTCTTTGAAGGCCGGGATGGAGATGAAGTTATCCAGTTTAAGGTGTTGTTGTAATGCATTCCAGTCAGAGACAGCAGCTGACTGGAAAGATGCAAGGCCGGATGTAGATCTGGTTTTAGGAGTTGTTAACAGAATGAGATGAGAGGACCGAGTGCTGTATGTGACAGGAAGTCAGTGCAGCAAGCAAGACAGGTAGGGGGGTGTACGTTGAAGGAGGGTCTTGTAAATGAGAGTGAGCCAGTGGATCTGACGGCGGGTGTGAAGTGATGGCCAGTTTACCAGAGAGTAAAGACTACAGTGGTCTTTACTATCTTTAATTTGCATCGTCTCCCCGTGCAGGCGCTGCTGTCGGAGCTCGCCGAGCATTCTGGGAAGGTGGAGGAGCTGAAGAGCACGCTGAGGAAACTGATAGCTGACAACCCCGATTCTCCAGAGGCCGACAGCTGGAGGCAGCAGCTGCAAGAGATAGGTACGGTGGCCTGCAAGGGGACAAAGAGGAGAGAAGTGATACAGAGTCAGCTGAAGCACATGCACAAAGAAAAAAACATAAATGTGAATGAAGGCTACGGCTACACAGCTACTGGAGATACTGTTCTGTTTAGTTGCTGCTGCACAATAAGATAAGAGACTTCAGTTTATCCCACATGTTGGAAATTCACTTGCTACAGCAGCAGTAAAAAAAACAAAAAAACAGCAAGAGTAAAGATATAAAACGTAAAATAGAGACGCACTATATAGTTTAGTACAAAAAATATAATAATTTCTTTTTTTTTTTTTTTTCGTAAGCGCTTTTACAGATGCTCAAAGACACTTACACTTTAAAAATCATAAAATAGAGCAAAGTCAGAGTGTAATTCAATTAGAAAACAGCAATAAAACAGTATAACACACAAAAAAACAGTATAAAAATGTGTTTTGAGCATGGTCTTGAATGTTGGGAGGTGTGTGCAGAGAAAAATATAAAATATATACACTGTTCTGCACTTTAAATTATTTGAGAAGATAAAATATATTATATATACCATGTTTGTTTAGTGTTAAAATATTACACAGTGATACTTTACTCTAAAAATATATATACATAATAATAATAATGAACAAATTGAGATGTGTGAAAAGTGCTATAACAAAATGACCTGCACCAAGTGCTTCACATAAAGAGACATAAAATCAGCTTTAATGATAAAAAATATATATATATTTGACGTGAAGGTAAAAAAAAAAGTAAAATGAGTTGGAATAATAATAAAGAGAAGGAAATATATATGAAATGCATACATCGAAAGGATGAAACCATTAAGACATTGAAGTGCAACATGTCAGAGGTTAAAGCCTCTGTGAATAGTAAACGGCTCAGAATGAACACGTAAAAAAAAAAAAAAAAACCCAGAGCATTTGAATCCGCTGTGAAGAAACTAAATTGAAGATATGAAGATTTCTAAGATTGTGTAAGAATCCGAGGTCATTATGGGGTTCAGGTTGGATGTAACGTAATCTTAATATGAAGAGTCGTCAACCGAGAGGAATGTGAATATCAGTCTTTCCACCGCTCTTCTATAAAAATGTGAGAAAACAATAAAAGGATGGAAACTGAAAAGAAAAAAAGGGAAAAGGATGAGTTGTTTTTACTGAGGCATGTTTTTGAAAACTGTCAGAGAGAGAGAGAGCGTGTGTGTGTGTGTGTGTGTTAGTTCTTCAGAGAAATGGAGAGATCAATATTATCCTCAGAGAGAAAGAGAGAGTGGGACGTGTTCCTGTCAAATCCATTTGTTCCTTTCTCATACTTGATATTTTTACCACCGGCCGCTGTGAGGTAACTGAGACCGAAATATTTAAGGTTGAAATCCAAGACGGAGGCTTTTATACCTCTTCATTTCATAACACACACACACACACACACACACACACACACACACACACACACTGCAGGATGCCCAGAACATGAGTCAGAGAGGAGGAGGAGGAGGAGGAGGAGGGAAGACAGAAAAGAAAAAAGAAAGTCTTATTGTTTAATAATTTCAGATTTCATCACCGTCACTGATCTGATGACAAAAAACACACTTTTTTTTTGTGTGTGTGTGTGTTTTTTTTTGCAGAGTCGCGCTGGCAGACGGCCAATCAGACGGCAGCTCAGAGGCAGACGGAGCTGGAGACCTGCGCCGACCGGTTGGGCAGCTTCGCCTCGTCGGCCAATCAGCTGGGCCCGTGGCTGCGGGAGAAGGAGCTGATGATGAGCGTGTTGGGACCGCTGAGCATCGACCCCAACATGCTCAACACACAGAGGCAACAAGCACAGGTACTGTAACACGACTCACATCCACTCTCATCCAACTGCTTCCTTTTAGAATAATAATAATTAGAAGTTTTATTTATAGGACAGGTGCAAAGTGTTTAACAAGACAAGGTAAAACTGAGAAAGAGCATTTAAGAAACAGTTCAAGGGAGAGAAGAGTGATAATGAGGTGCAGAAAAACTAAATTAAAAAGTCTAAAATGATTTAATTAACTGATAAGAAACTTATGGAGGTAAATTAGATACTTTATTAATCCTTTGCAGGAAATTACATGAAAAAACCCCCACAACAGATCTGTAGAAATAGATGACGCTCTTAATTAATACTATTTAATACATAAGAATGATCAAAACAAATTTTAAAAAATCTATCTATCGTTCTATCTATCGTTCTGTCTATCTATCTATCTATCTATCTATCTATCTATCTATCTATCTATCTATCTATCTATCTATCTATCTATCTATCTATCTATCTATCTATCTATCGTTCTATCGTTCTATCGTTTTATCTATCTATCGTTCTATCTATCTATCGTTCTATCTATCTATCGTTCTATCTATCTATCGTTCTATCGATCGTTCTATCGTTCTATCGATCGTTCTATCTATCGTTCTATCTATCTATCTATCCATCTATCTATCGTTCTATCTATCTATCTATCATTCTTTCTATCGTTTTCTATCGTTGTTGAAGTTGTTTATTTATAGTAGGATAAGCTACTCGTTCTTTCTATCTGTATATCGTTCTTTCTATCGTTCTATCTATCTATCCATCTATCTATCTATCTATCTATCTATCTATCTATCTATCTATCTATCTATCTATCTATCTATCGTTCTATCTATCTATCTATCTATCTATCTATCTATCTATCTATCGTTCTATCTATCTATCGTTCTATCTATCTATCGTTCTATCTATCTATCTATCTATCTATATTAATGTGTGTGTTTCTTCACTTCCAGTTCATGCTGCGTGAGTTCGAGACCCGGCGGCCCCAGTTCGACCAGCTGACGCAGTCGGCCGAGGGGATTCTGTCCCAGAGCAGCGACGGCGCCGCTCAGGACCCCAAGGACCTGGCGGAGGTCCGGGCCGAGCTGGGCTCCATCTCGCAGCAGTGGGAAGACTTGACGGGCCGCCTGACGCAGCGGTCCGACCACATCGACCAGGCCCAGGGGACCAGCCAGCGCTACCAGGTCAGGATGAGATCAATTATATGTGACCCGTTCTATCAAAATGAGCCCGTTTTTAGATAATCAGCTGATAACGTGGAAAACCCATAGAAAAAAAAAAAAAAATTGCCCTAATTTCAAAGCAATGACATTCAAAAACAATCTCCCAAAGTTTCACAGTCCAGATAATTGAGAAAAGGCACGTAGGCTAAATGATGATTAAAGTTGACTTGGAACTTAAACCCTCTGAAAATGAGCGTTGCATCGGTGCAAAACATGAAATATCTTCTGAACCGTTCACGATAGAGACGAGCTGTAAACTGCATCTGAATCGTGGGATTCTCCGTTTTCCGACGGTCATTGAATGTTGCCTCTATGAGGAGAAGGGACAGGTACAGATCTGTTTCTGTACCTGTCCCTTCTCGTCCTAGAGGCACCATTCAATGACTAAACTAAATGGCTAAACCGAGTAGCATCGATGCTAAACCGAACGTAGCAACGATAGATGGATGGATAGATAGATGGATAGATAGATAGATAGATAGATAGATAGATAGATAGATAGATAGATAGATAGATAGATAGATAGATAGATAGATAGATAGATAGATAGATAGATTTACTTTATTAATCCTGAAGGAAATTCAGGTGTGGTCAACTGCTCACAGAAGAATCAGTCACACACACATATGATAAAAACAGATTATAAATATCTAAAAATAAATAATAACAATAACTAATAACTGGAAAACCGAACGTAGCATCGATGCTAAACCGAACGTAGCAACGACACAACGCTTGCACATGTTTTACAAAACATCAACAAAACATGACAACTTCTGAACCGTTTATGATAGAGACGAGCTGTAAACTGCATCTGAATCGCGGGATTCTCCGCTTTCCGACGGTCATTGAATGCTGCCTCTATGACAACAAGGGACAGTATAGGGAGCGTGTAATCACGTGGTACAGGAACAGATGCCAGAGTCACTGGCAAAAACTTTAACTGCAATTTTCTCAGGTTTTAGAACAGAATAAGAGAGTGAAAGAGAGGTATCATTTTAAAGCTTATTTTCTAATCTTCCCATTGATACCAAAATCTCAACTTTTAAATTTGGGTCACTGTGACTCATTTTGATGGATCAGGTCACATATGTGTTTAATTGCATGTTAGGGCGTCACCATGACAACAGTGTCATAACCTCCTCCCCCTCCTCCTCCTCCTGCAGGCGCTGCTCAGAGACCTCTCCTCCAGCGTCTCTGCGCTGGGCGAGCGGCTGGATGCTCAGGCGTCGCTGAGCGCTCAGCCCGAGGCGCTGAAGCGGCGGCTGCAGGAAACCGGAGAGATCCGCTCGGAGCTGGAGCGGCGGCGCGGCGAGCTGGCCGAGGCCGGGGCGCTCTGCCGGGAGCTGAGCGCCATCGTGGCCGAGCCGTACCTGAAGGAGGAGCTGAGCAAGCGGCTGGAGAGCGTCAGCGCGCCGCTGAAGAGCCTGGAGGAGCGAGCAGGTCGGTGTTTGGGTCTGGGTTTCACATCCTCGTCTCATTATCAGGGTTCTTACTGATCCTTAAAAAGTCTTAAAAGGCATTGAATTCATTAATCTAAAAACAAGGCCTTAATTGGCGTTAAAATGTCTTAAATCGGTTTTTCAAACGTCTTAAAAATTTTAACACTCGGTAAGTGGTATTTTATGGTTGTAATTAGTCTCAAATCTCAAAATAATTGGTAATATTCTGACATGGAGAAGTTAGTGGCGGCCGTCAACGCTAAATTTCTTACCGCCACCAGCTCCCAAATCAGTTTTTTTTCCCCCCAATCATTCATGTAGCAGTCACTTTACCTTGGACCACATAGGAAAGTGGGTAAAATTGTCCCTGACCCTATGTAATAGATGTGGTGACGTTTTTTGTTTTGTTTTTGCATTTGTGTTTATTGTGAAGTCGGTCTTAAATTTCATTTCAAGTGGCTTTAAAAAAGTCTTAAATTTAAGTTGGCTTAAGCTGTAGGAACCCTGATTATGGAAGTGTTTTCTGCTGGAGCTGTGATTCTTCTACACACAGAGAATTGTTGGAGATTAACTTGATCCGTGAAGCTTTAACTTTGTTTTGATTACGACTAACAAAAATCCAGAGAAATAAACACAACAGGGTCCTGGCTCAGTGTTTATGTCACTAATCCGTGCTCTCTGCTCTGCTCTGCTGCAGCCGACGGCCTCTCCCAGCTGCAGGCCGCGCTCTCCTCCACGCAGCAGTTCCAGCAGATGTTCGAGGAGCTGCGTTCGTGGCTCGACGAACGGTCCGACCCCAGCGAGCTTTCCTCCGACTCGTTACCCTGTCGGCCCGACGCCGTGCGCTCGCTGCTGGCCCGGACCGACGAGCTGCAGCGCTCCATCGCCGGCCAGCGAGGCTCCTACGAGCTGATCCAGGCGGAGGGAGCGTCGCTGCTCGCCACGCTGCCCGCGGGCGGAGACGAGCGCTCCACGCTGCAGTCCCGCCTCGCCTCCCTGAGACAGGACTGGGACGGGCTGAACCAGAGGGTCTCGGAGCGGGAGAGCCGCCTGAAGAGCACGCTGGGCAGAGCGGAAACCTACCAGCAGCACAAGGCGGAGCTGATCCCCTGGCTGTCGGACTGCGAGGGGAAGGACGAAGACATCCGGCCGGCGCTGGACTCGGCCGCTCTGGACGAAGCTCTGCAGCGAGCGCGGGCGCTGAGCCTGGACCTGGAGAGACGGCAGCCGCTGGTGGAGGCCTTCAACACGGCCGCAGACCAGCTGCTGGAGCGCTGCTGCATCGGAGACGACGAGGTGCGCAGTCTGGTGCATCGTTAAATAAATATAAATCTCACTTTATCTGCTTTATTAACTCATTGAGTGCCGCGCTCCTTTAGTTAAGTTTTAGTCAAGTGTATCGGCAATTTAGACGATTTTTGACGATATTTGTAGAGCCACAGTGTATTCTATATTATTGCCACCAACACACATAGTGGCTCATTTGAAAGGTGAAACTTTATGCTTCAAATGGCCACAAACTGTTTGTTTCTACGTGCCTCTGTTCCTGAGAAAAGTCAAGCTAAACATGGCTGGGTTTCACCAAAATCCCTGCTTTTTTTGTAGAATAGAGCTGTCATGAGTTTTTATCGTCATCTATTTCATTTCTGCTCGTCGTAGAGTCCCCAAATTTACACATAAAGGTGTGTTAAAGTGTCTAGTTTCATAATTTAATTAAAAAAAACGAGAAATTACGTGGTTGACACTCAATGAGTTTAGTGAGTTAGGCTGAATGTCACCAGCATTAACCCTCTGGGGTCATGGCGTCTTCAAAGCGCCGTAAGAACGAAACGAGAGCACCTGCAGCGCTGCTGTCAACTTCCATCGAAAGTGCAGTTTTTAAACTCTCTTTGTCTTTGAAAGAAGATATGATAGTTGTAACTTGAAAACACAAAACATATTATAGAATATATATTTCCATATATTCGGGAACAAGTGGTCAAATCAGTTGATGAACACATCAGAGACGTCTAATGTGGATCAGGGGGTGAGGGTACATTTTTAAGATTTGTATTTGGTGATTTTCGGGCCCAATGTGTTAATAAAGTAGGTTAAAGTGTAAAAATAATGATCAGATCATAAAGGTGAACTTGTGCTGGAAAAAAAAGATACTAAACCTGGGCACGTGAAACATTTTCTTATGTGGTTTATACAGTACAGTAATGGCAAAATTAAAAGTATTCAAAAACAAAATAGGCTCAGACCCCTAAAGGGTTTAGAGTGTCTGTAAAATGATTGAAAAGTCCCAAATGAAGTAAAAGTATTAGAGTTCCCTGATGTGATGTAACTTCGTGCTGCAGGTGCGGGATGAGAAGGCCCAGCTGAACCGGCGGGTGGAGGCTCTGGGCGAGCGGCTGCACGGCCGCTGCTCCCAGCTGGAGGAGCTGTCCGGACGCCTGAAGGAGTTTGAGGAGGGACGGCAGGCGGTGGAGCGCCGGATGGAGGCCGCCAAGCACCAGATCGAAGTCCAGGAGGCTCTGGGACCTCAGGTAGCCTACTGACAGAGACCACGTGTCTGGGATTTTAATGCACAGTCTTTTTTTCTTTCTTTTTTTTTTTTTACTTTATTAGCAAATATTGTATGTACAAAACCAACAAGGTATACATTCATGTGGAACAGCACATCAAATATGAAAGGACAGTACAATGATGGAGTAAATTATAAAATATAGTCATAGTCATAAATATAGTATATCAATAATAATTAAAGCCGCAAGCGGCTATGACGGGCCCTCGCTCCACGCCACTCGGCGTCTCGCTCCCACGACCCCCCGGTCCCCGCCACCCCCGGGGCGCTCTTTGAAACCCCCGCGCGCCACCGGACGTCGGCAGCTAGTAGAGGGTCGTTCCCTCATCAAACACGTGAAATTTCGAGCAAATCGGACAATGTACGATGGAGTTACGGCAAGTTTACAGTTCGTCCACCAGGGGGCAGTAACGGGATGTGGGTTGTTGCGTTCTGGGTCGTGACCTCATCACACATGTGAAGTTTCGAGCAAATCGGACAATGTCGATGTAAAATATGGCATTTCCTGTGTCCACAAGGGGGCGACTTGAGCGAGCTTGCGTACGATCAAATGGAGGTGTAGAGGGCGGGTGTCTGATCACGTACATAAATTTTGAAGCAGTTCGGACGAAGTACATGGGAGATAGAGCAGCTCGTGTATGCATGGCGAGGCATCAGAAATGGCGGCGGCCACAGTGGCCACGCCCTTTGACCTACCGACCTGCAGAGCACAAGCTGTAATCAGGGCGGTCTGAGGATGATGTGTAGCGAATATGAAGTCGATCGGGCGAAACCCCTAGGAGGAGTTCGTTTCTGATGGACCGCAATACGTGGCGCCGCCACACGGGGGCAATTAGCCGTAGCCTCAAAGCGTTCATAATGTAGCTTCACCGATTTGTTTCACATGTATCAGAAGTGGAACGAAGTTGCTGGGGTGAACTATGTACGATTAATTCATGTTAGCGTAATCTGTGTCGACTTCCTGTTACCACCGGGGGGCGCTATGAGTAACGTGGGAAGTTAATATGTCAGATTGTTCAGGAAGGACCCATCATCATGTCCACCAAGTTTGAAGCGGCTACGATCAAGTATGTCGGCGTGAGAGCCGTTCGAAGTGAAACGGCGCCGAACACGAACAGTCGCCAAAATGTCTTGCATCATAGCAGTCACGCCCTTTGACCTACAGACGCGCGGAGCACAAGATAAGATCAGCATGGCATCTCGATGGTCCATAGCCAATTTGAAGTCAATCGGACGAAATCTCTAGGAGGAGTTCGTCCAAATACGTCAAAATTTCAATTCAAAATGGCGGACTTCCGGTTGGGTTTAGGGCGTGGCTCCAAGAGGATTTTTTGTGTGTCTCCCCATGTTCTATAACCCCACCAAATTTCATGCATGTAGGTGAAACACAGAAGTGGGGCTCGCCGTTTCCAACTTTCTAGGGGGCGCTATTTAGCCATTTTGGCAAGTCCATTTTTAACGACTTTATCAGACAAAACTTTTTGCCTGTCTGCATGTGCGTGCCAAAAATCGTGAGTTTTTGAGCATGTTCAGGGGTCCGTATTTGCGTTTAAAATTGGGTAAGAATAAGAAAAAAAATAAACATTACAATATCTGGGGTTTTTGCTGCCAGGTCTATGCAGTACTTGGTTACTTGCTTGCTTACTTGTTGTTACTCGTCGGCTGGCACGTTGACTAATGTGCATGTCGAATTACAATAGGGTCCTCCCTGTGACGTTGTCACTGGCTCGGGCCCTAATAATACATTTAAAAAAAGTTGAGTAAATAAATATATAAAAAAATTTAAAAAAAATAGATAAAACAGGGATGAGGAATAAAATACATACACTTACACATGTTTTAACGGGTTGTGCAATGTTGTTGTTATTGTGTATTTTTGTGGATGATGCGTGTGTGTGGTCTTGTGCTGTCGTCTGCTGCTGGTAACAATAATGTAATTTCCTGCAAAGGATTAATAAAGTATCTTTAACTTTAACTTTAACTTAACATAGAAAAAAGTAAAAAGGGACAAGGCAGTTATAAATAAAAATTAAATCAGAGGTTTCAAGGGATAAGCTTTTCATAATTACTTAGAAATGTTTTGCTTTTTTTGTTGTTTATCGAGTAAAGTAGTAGAAAAGGGGCAAATTTAGGAATCGAATTTGCAAATTTTTGTTTGTGCATAAAGAATTTTGCATAAATAATGATAAAGTTCATTAGCGATCTTTTAGAATGCACCATCGTTCAGTTACCTGTGCGGTGCTGATGACTCTCCCCTCCTCTCCTTCCTCCCTTCAGGCCTGCAGCGCTAAGAGTCTGGAGCGGCTGCGGAGCCAGCAGGAGAACCTGAGGTCTCTGCAGCCTCAGGTGGTCTACCTGCGTGACCTGGCCCGGGGGCTGGTGCAGGACGCGCCGCAGACACCGGGGGGCGCCGCCGAGGGGGCGCAGAGGCTCCACGACCAGGCCAAGGACACGGAGAAGGAGTACGACGACGTCACCGGGAAGGTGAGGAGGAATAAAGAAAACACAAGGAGTCAGAGGAAGATGATCAAAAACATACAGCTCTGGAAAAAATTAAGAGACCACTCGCAAAATAATCAGTTTCTCTGGTTTTACTATTTATAGGTTTAGTTTAGTTTAGTTTAGTTTATTTATTTATTTCATTCATTTATTGAGCATAAAAACAAAAATTAAAATAAAACTCATAAAAACCAATGACAATACTGTAACTCTTGAATGAAAGGGGGCAGAAAGAAGCAAACCTTTATTGTCTACCCCTTGTTACAAATAATTAATTCACAAATTAGATAATACCTACTGTACATCCAAGCAAAGAAGTGTAGTGAAGAAGTGGTGTGTGTGTTTGAGTAAAATTTAATTAAATTTTTTTTGTTTTATTCTGTCAACTACCGACAACATTTTTCCCAAAATTGAAATAAAAACATTGTCATTTAGAGCTTTTATTGGCTGAAAATGACTAAACTAGTCTAAATAACAAAAAATATCAAGTCTTTTCAGACCTTGAATAATAATAATGCAATAAGAAGCAAAGAGCACATGTTCATATTTATTCCTAAACAACACAGCAGGAATATTTTAACTCAGGAAGAGTTTATAAATCAGTCTTTTTTGTGGGATAATAATGTCAATGTTTAATCCCAGCAGTGGTTTTTATTTATAATCTTCCTATAAAACCAGATGTGGTTCAGAAAAGAAAAGAATGAGTGTCATACATGTAGAGATGCTTTTAAGAAACATTTGTGATTTGTGGTCTCTTATTTTTTTTTCCAGAGCTGTACAAGTCTTTATAATATATGATCTTTATTTATGGAGCAGAGGTTGGGAAACCAAACAGAAATATAAAGGACATATACGTACACATCAGTTCATTTCCAAGCAGTTTAATTCCTGATGAGATCCTGAGTCTGTGGTTTGTAGCTCGGTGTCATAAATGAAATCTGGTTAATATAACGACAGAAATAAAACTTGACCCATATATCAGAACAGAAACGTCCAGCGTTTATTCAGTCTGGAGCGAGGAGCTGTTGTACAACCACAGCAACTATTTATACCGAGGGTCAGTGTGTGAGAGGGTGTCTGTCACGTCTAAAGTGTGTATTTGTGTGTGTGTGTGAGCTGAGAGAGAGCAGAGCAGAGCAGTGTCGTCGGGCCGTTACCGTTAGCACTCTTCATATATGGTCACTGTGGACATCGGACACTTCATCACAGTTTGAAATGTAAACTTTGAGGCTTTGTGTCTATATTTTCCAACAGTTCAGCCTCTGAATAGTCCATGTAAGGTTCTCTGTCTCTCTGAGCTGAGCTTTTATTTTGAAATATTGATCTGACAGAGCTGCAGCGGACGATGCAGATCTCTCTCTGCTCTTAGATAACTCTCTGTGCTGCACCGACACTAAGTTAGTTTATTTTTACAGGCTGTTGTGTTGCATCACTTCCTGCTCTGGTTTCACATTGTTCTGTTTCCACTCGTCCGGCGTCTGTTTGTCTGATTCATGTGTTTGAAGGAACTCCACAAATATCATCACGGATGAAATGATGCGCGTGTTGAACCGATCAGAGCCAAATGAAACCCTTCTTCTTCCACCTGAATAAAAAGTGTTTCCATCTGTAGCTGCAGGTTTTCGCAAAATGAAACCGATATTTCTGAAATTACGAAAAAGTATATTTGGTATTTGCAGATGTTTCCATTAAAGGGATAGTTCACCCAAAATTCAAATTTTATCTGTGGCTTCTCTGAGTTACAGCGGGGCTCCGTGCAGCACTGCATGTCCATATGACGGTTGAGAACGGAGCTCACTTTTCTTGGTCCAAAAAGACACCAAAAAACATCCAAACACCTCCATAGTGCTCGTCCATAATGTCCCTCTTGTATTGAAGCCCCAACATGAGAAATTGTTCAGAAAAAAATTAAATAAGTCTATGTTTTAAGCTTGTTTGTAGCAATACAAGAGGGACATTACATACGAGCACTATGGAGGTATTTGGATGTTTTTTGGTGTGTCTTTTTGGAAACTTCTCGCAGCCCTTAGTTGACATGAGGGTGAATAGATAGATAGATAGATAGATAGATAGATAGATAGATAGATAGATAGATAGATAGACAGATAGATAGATAGATAGATAGATAGATAGATAGATAGATAGATAGATAGATAGATAGATAGATAGATAGATAGATAGATAGATAGATAGATAGATAGACATACTTTATTGATCCCAAGCTGGGAAATTGCAGTGCAGTAGCAGCATTACACAGACACACAGTGACGATAACAACATATAGTATAAGAATATAAAGAACTAGAAAAAGCATTTCCAAGAATGGAAATGGTGTGAATGCTGAAAGCAGCTGAACACTGTTGCAGAATTAGCAAATAGTGCAAGCAGTGATCACCATACAAATGTTTGACCGAGGTAGGAATCGAACCCACAACCTCATGGTCAGTAGACTTTCACTCTGCCTCTAGGCCACAGTGTACACACAGTTACAGAGACTGTTGTCTGTTGATGAGCTGCACTCTGTCTCACTCTGAAGTTAACGAGCCCAAAGCTGCACCTGTTGGAAACACACTGTGTCAACACCAAGAAAGCTTGAGAGTCAAGCTTGAATGACTTACAATGAAAATTTCTGTGAATTTCAGGCTGAGAGCAGCAGTTTCAACATGAAGCAAGTTATCAGAAGTCAACAGAGGACGACTGGGAAAATAATTCACTATAATTGTTGTTGAGGCAAGATTTGAACCAGGAATCGAACCCACCTCATGATCACTAAACCTTTACTCTGCCGCTTCGCCACAGAGAGCACAGACATAAACATGTTGCCATTGTAATGTGATGATGTGCTGCAAACGGTGGCAGTAGCAATTAATGCCTCTCTTAACGAACACCTGTAACCAATTGAGGGTGGGGGAGGGGAGCAGAATTCAACATCACATAACAAGATTGCTCAGCCTGGATTCGAACTAGTGACCTTGGGGTTGGCAAGCGGCCACCTTACCAACTGGACTACAGACAGAGTTGTGGAGAAGAGAGGTTGAAGAAGATTTGAAGAGTTTCAAGACTGTTCCAATGCATTCTCTATGGGGAAAGAGAAATAGTTGAATATTGCAAAAAGTATGAATAGTTGAAAAGAGAAAAGTAATAGCACACCTGTCCCGAAAAGGCTGAACATTTTGATGTGAGAATTGTTGAAATAGCACAAAGTATGAAGGACTAGTTAAGTGCCAAAAGTATAAAGAAAATGCTTTCAGCATTCACACTAATAAAATGTGATGTACAAAAGTATATACAATAACAAATTGGCAGCGTTGATTTTAGTGCAAAGTAGAAAATGTGCGATGTGTGTAACTGTGTGTAGAAAAGAGAGATGTAGAGTAGATAATGAGTGAAATTTGAATTTTGGGTGAACTATCCTTTTAAAAGGTGTTTTTGCGAATGAGCTGTAACTCTCAAAGTCTCACAACATCTTCATCTTCCTCCTCCATCAGATCGAACACTGCTGCTCGTCCCTGGAGTCGCGGCTGCAGGGCGTGGGCGAGGTCCAGTCGCACGTGCGCGACGTCTTCTCGCGCCTCGCCGACCTGGACGACGAGCTGGACTCGCTCAGCCCCGTGGGGCGCGACGCCGACTCGCTGGCGTCTCAGGCGGACGCCCTGCGCGGCTTCCTGTCCCGTCTGTCCAGCCTGAGGACGGAGCTGGAGGGACACGCCGCCGACTGCACCAACATGCTGCGGAGAGAAGGCTCCTCGCCCGACCTGCTGGCGCTGCGCAGGGAAACCGAAGCTCTGAGCCGCCAGGCCGGAAAGGTGAGGAGGAGGAGGATGATGATGCATTAACGTAGTGGTTCTGAAACGTTTTTACATCAAGGACCCCTGAAATGACACAAATTACACCACAGACCCCAATGGGCTCTTTGCACAGCTCCACTACTTCCAGAACTTAATGCTGCTCCTTTGTTTCCTGTCTTACATTATTGGACAAACTGATTAATCCAGGTGTGTCTGACCATTGTGACTACTCGGACACACCTGGATCAATCAGTGTAAAATTTGTCCAAAACAAGTAAAGAAAAATCTTTTTAAAAAAAAAGGATCAAACTTTCCAGAAAGAAAGTTTTTAAAGAAAAAAAAAAGTTTTTAAAAATTCTAGAAAAAAAAATTAAATTCTTAAAAAAAAAAAATGTAATTCTAGAAAAAAGAAAAAAAAAGTTTTTAAAAGTTCTAAAAAAAAAGCTTTTAAAAAGAAAAAAAAAGTGTTTTAAAATTCTAGAAAAAACTGGTACATTTTATTTTAAAGTTAAAAAAAAATTATTTAAAATTTTTTTTTTAAATTTCTCCAAAACAAGTAAAAAAAATCTTTAAAAAAAAAAGTATCAAACTTTCCAGAAAGAAAGTTTTTAAAGAAAAAAAAAAGTTTTTAAAAATTCTAGAAAAAAAAAAAAAAAATTTAATTCTAGAAAAAAGGAAAAAAAAGTTTTTAAAAGTTCTAAAAAATAGTTTTTTTTTTAATTCTAAAAAAGAAAAAAAAGCTAAAAAAAATTCTAGGAAAAAACTGGTACATTTTATTTTAAAGTTAAAAAAAAATCTAAAAAAAAAAAAAGTAAAATTTCTCCAAAAAAAAATTGTATAGGAAATCTTTTTTACATTTCTTTTAAAAAATTCTAGAAAAAGTGGTAAAATTGAAGAAAAAAAAAGTTGCGGACCCCCTTGAACCCTCTCTAGAGAACCAGTGCATTAACGGACTCGTTGTTTCCTCTCCAGCTGAGCGAGCGCGGTCAGGCCCGGTTGGACCAGATCGAGGACGCGGCCGGGCGGGTCGGGGAGTTCTACCGGCTGGTGGCGGAGCTGCAATGCATGCTGGGACGGGCCGAGGAGGGGCTGAACGCTCAGGGCGTCGTGGGCTCAGAGGTCGAGATGATCAAACAGCAGCTGCACGAGTTCAAGGTAGGAACGCTGCTTTATCTGTCTGTGTGTGCACATCGCCGCATGTGCTGTGTGATTTCTTTATCTTCTACTGTCATTCATACCTGAGCTGTGTGTGTGTGTGTGTGTGTGTGTGTGTGTGTGTGTGTGTGTGTCTGTGTGTGTTTGTGTGTGTGTGTGTGTGTGTGTGTGACTGAAAGCTGCAGAGGTTCTGACAGTTCAGGGTGAAAATGTTTTTCAGTTTGTTCAGACTCGTCCTTTTCACATCCTCCAAACTAATTCACACTGAAAATCTTCATCATAGAGCTGCGTGTGCGTGTGCAGGGTTGCATGTGTGTGTGTGCGGGGTTGTGTGTGTGTGTGCGTATGAGTGTGTGTGTGTGTGTGTGTGTGTGTGTGTGTGTGTGAGTGTGAGAGATGAATAGTGACATCCACTACTTGCAGAGCCTCGGTGGAGGTCTGAATCCATCATTTCCTCTCACTCATACCTCCAGAGACCATGAGGTAAGGGTGCGTGAGTGTGTGTGTGTGTGTGTGTGTGTCGGTGTGTGTGTCGGTGTGTGTGTGTGTGTAAGGAGCTCCTGTTGTGTGTCAGGAGTCGGAGACTGTGATTAGTTGAGTCACGAATCTCTTTGAAATCCTCTGACACGCTGCTGAATCATGCAGCTCTTTCCCCTCTAAAGGACACTGATGATGATGATGATGATGATGCTGCTCTGCCTTTTCCTCAACATTTCCCATCAACACACACACACATATACACACACACACACACACACACGTGGCCGCGCCCGTCCAGCTTCAGGCTCCTTGTTGTGGTGATGGACGATGGTTTAAATTTGATTCTGGAGCGAATCACATTTCTCTGTTTCCTCTCTCTGTTTATTTACCTCAGTTGGGCGTCTGTGAGGCGTTTGAGGACACTGCGGTCATCTGGCTTTTGCACCGTGTATTTATACTAAGTCAATTGTCTGAGGTGCAGTTACTGTAGTTAGTTGGCGGCACAGAAACTATTTTGTATTTCGTTGTATGAGAAGTTACATTACATTTTTAGAACGGCGGAGCAGAGCCATGAGCTGCTTTCTTGGTTTCCCTCATCAAACTCATCAAATACACAATCCAACAACTCCACAACGCTCTGGTGGACAAGTTGTGACCTGCACATTCACCACGCTATGAGATAATAACACAACGTTACCACACAGAGTTGTTTTAGAGGGAAATTCATGCAAAACCGCTGATGCACGTTGCCTTCAGGGACAGTTTTTCATCAACAGTCTCTGTATTTCCCTCTAAAACAACTCTGTCTGGTAACGTTGTGTTATTATCTCATAGCGTGGTGAATGTGCAGCTCACAACTTGTCCACCAGAGCGTTGTGGAGTTGTTGGATTTTGATGAGTTTGATGAGGGAAACCAAGAAATCCCATAATGAGCCTCCGTTGCGTAGCTCTGAGCAGCTCACGGCTCTGCTCCGCCGTTCTAAAAACAGCTTGCACCGACAATTAAAGGAAATGAACGTACTGCTATGACTATAGAGATTATGGCAATGGGCCAATTTGCCAAAATGTTGAACTATCCCTTTAACTACATGTTGAACAGCTGATTAATAAAAAAAAAAAAAAGAAATCCAGTCAAACCTTCTCCTCAGTGTTTCTACACCAATGTAAAACAGAAAAGCAGCGAATCCCCACGTCACAGTGAGTCAGTGAACGCATCGCACCGTAAACTACTTAAACTCTGTGTGAACTTGAACTGGTGGTAAATAAACAGCAGACAGAGAAAAAGCTGCTGCTGTTTATTCAGACTCTGTCTTTGTGTCTCGTATGTTTACAGTCGGATTTATTTTTTTCTGAGCCGACACTGAACGCCTCGTTACATAAATAAAGAATAAAACAACTCGTTGTGCTCGTTAGTTAGTGTTCGTCCTTTAACTCACCTGTGGAATCACACAGTGAACTCTTTTAAAAATAGACTCGATCAATGTTGGTCAAACAAGGACTTTTTATAGAATTACAGGGCAAAGGTATGAATTATTTTTGGGGATTATTCTGTCATATGTATTTTAGTGATTATGTAGCCTATGGGTTGGTATATTTGTGTTTAATTTTTGTATGTTTTTATTATTTATTTGAGTCTGATGTAAAGGATTTATATCCTGTATCAGATATTTTTCATTAAATTTAATTAAATGTCATTAAATCAGCTCCGCCTCAGCACCAACACCAACACCACCGCCACCGCCGTCCTTAAAGAGCGCATTGTCTCGCCATGATGTCACTTCCTGTCCACTTTGGAAAACTAAACTATGCATGAGGACGAATCCCACGCTCCCTCTCTCTCTCTCTTTCTCCTTTTTCTCTCTTCTTTTTTCTTTTTTTTTGGATGGAGTGATTGGTGACTCATGAGATTTGAGCTCTGATCATTTTCATGCACTTGTAGGAGTTCTGCCCGTTTCCCTGGAGAGCGCTCGCTCGCTCAGCTCCGAGTGGGCGGATCAAAGCTCCTTTTTTTATTTTATCTTTTTTTTTTTCTTCCGTTTAATGAGACACCTTTTTACTTCTGTTTCTCTTCATCCGTGCTCCTGCTCTTTTATTCCTCCTCCTCCTCCTCCTTCTTATTTTTCTTCTTTTTAATCTCTCTCCGTTTTGATTATTATTTAGATGTTTAGTGAAACATCTTCACTCACCCTCTTGTCCCACTAACCTCTCTCTCTCTGTTTCTCTCTCTTGTTATAATGAGAGCAAGTGGAGTGCATGTGTGGCAGAGAACAGACAGAGGAGAGAGGGAGGGAGGGATGAGAGGGAGAGGGAGAGAGAGAAGCGGTGAGAAGATAAATAGGCTGCAGCACTTGAAACAGTCCTGTGAAGCTGTAACATGTGATGTGTCTGGTTCTGCAGCAGCGACATCATCGTCACATTTTCAGGTGTCACACGATCAACAGACTTTCACCTGATTCAAAGAGAAGCAGCAGGTTTCTGTGTTTCTTAAAAAAGAAAGAAAAAAAAGGGCGTTTAAGATAAAAAAAAAAATCCTTCAAATCTCTTCACTTCCTGTTTGAACAATATTTTCAAGTTGTAAATGAAAACGGGCTGCAGGGAGGTGAGTCAGCAGAAAGAGACTAAACATCTGGATGAACAAGTTAATAAACATGACATCACAATATTCTATCAATACACAGACGTGCAGGTTTGGATCTTTTATTATTATATAAACTGCAGATTTAAGGAATTAAAGATTTTATTGCAATAATAATAATAAGAGTAGATTTTAAAGCACACTGTTTCACAATATCTTTAAAACCATAATTATCTCATACTGTGAGTTTAGATTGCCAAAAGCCAAATCAAATAGACTGAAAAACTCATTCATAACACAAGCCATTACCCAACTTAATTCAAATTCTAAACAGTCATGATACACTTACTTATCTATTTATTTATTTACTTACTTATTTATTTTCGATTGTATGGAACAGCTCCCAGTTTGCCCTCTGGGATACTTGTCATTTAAATGTTGTGTGGATGTGCTCTATATGTTCTGAGGGTTTTTTTTTTTTTTACCTTTCTGCAACATGAATTTCCCCTAGGGGACAATAAAGCTGAAGTTGAAGTAATGCTGCGTTCAAGGCGACTTGGAAGTCGTAACTCCAACTCTGCAATTTACAACTTCTAACATCACAGTGTTCACACCACAGGTTAACGCCCGAAAGAAGTTGCTGAACACGAAAAATATATGCAGCAGCCCTTTTTTATGTTTATTTTGGAAGCAGATGAAGATGTGTGAAAACATCGACAAATAATTGTTACAACTTCAGTTTTACCGTTAACCGTGATGATTCATCCATCATTTTTCATAAACTCTGAGCTTGTTTTTACCAAAATGTGATTGTCTTGAACGCAGCCTGAGTCATTGTGATAAAACCTGCAATATAATAACTATTTAAATGTAATACAAAGGATAATTATAAACCACGTTATAACCTTATTTTGGTTTTGGATTTAAAAACATTTGAATCTGTCGCTGTGATTTAAACAAAACAGCTCAGATGTTTTTTATTAGATTTAGATGAAAAAGAAGCAGAAAATAAGTTTCATTACGTTTTCGAAGACGTTTTCTTCTTTTCTTTTAGTTATTTCACCAGAATATCGACATTGACACGTTATTTTACAGTGTAATTTACCATTTTGTGTCTATTTTTGCTGATTTTTTTGAAACCAGAGGGAGAATCGTGAGCCAAAATAAAACGTATGATTTCCTCCAGTCGTTGTGTAGAATAAAGAATAAAGAAGAAGGAGAATAAAGACGAAGGATCAATGAGAAGGAGCTGGCGAGGGGCAGACAGACGGGCTGCAGGGGTAATAGCAGGGGCAGGATGGATAATAGCTACTGTCTGCGGGGTATGTGGAGCTCTGCCGCTCTATTTGGGGGCAGAGGGGGGTATTTATAGTGGAGGGGAGGTGGGAGGGGGTATTGTGGAGTTAGAAGGGCAGAAGATAGATAGAATAAAATAGATAAAGAAATAACACGTTTCTCCTCTCGTCCTCCATCTTTACCCCCCCCTTCCTCTTCTTCCTCCTCCTCCTCCTCCTCCTCCAACTGTCTGAGGAGCGACAGAGCAAAGAAAAGACGTCAAAACCTTCCACCTCTCCCTCCCTCCCTCCCTCCCTCCCTCCCTCCCTCCCTCCCCCTCTCCTCCTCTGTAACTGATCCAGCTCGGCTCATTTCAAACCTAAACATGTCGTCTGGCTTTTTGTTACATTTTATTGTTGCTGTCTTTAACTTTTATCTTTTTAAGATGAGATTAGATATGATTTTCCTTTATTCATTCCATGATGGAAGAAATTTACAATATTTCAGTAACATACAGTAAGTGGAGGAAAAAAGAGCACAAATAATAAATACAAAGTTATAAAAAGCAATATATACTGTACATATATCTGCAGTCCAGCAGTATGTACAGTACAAGAAGTGATTGATTTCAATGAAATGATTATTAGGGCTTAGGACGATATGCTTTTCTCCCGATTCGATTCTTCTAAGATTTTTTTGGATGGCGATTCGATTTAAATTGCGATTCTACAATATTGCCGATTCTCTCGATTTTTAGTTTTAGCATTTTTAACATTTATCTGCACACAAATACTGTAGGAGCCTATAAATTAACATAGCCTACTCCATTATAAAGTGAACTTAAACCCTTTTCAAAACCTGGACTCTCTGTATGTAAAAAAGGCGAACAAATTCACATTGCACAATATTTTAAAAAATCCACCCCCAAAAAAAAAATTTCAAAAAAAAATGTTTTTTTTTTCTAAAAAAGAAATCGATTTTTGAAAAAAAAAAAATCGATTTAAAAATCGTCAAAAAAGATATTGCAATATTTATGTGAATCGATTTTTTCTCCCACCCCTAATGATTATAGTGCACTGCATTATCCCTTTATTTATTCACTTATAACTCGTATTATTTCAACTATTCACTTGTATGACCACATAGACCACTCCTCCTCTGTAACTGATCCATCTCGGCTCATTTCAAACCTAAACATGTCGTCTGGCTCCAAAACAGATCAGACCCCCCCTCCCCTCCTCCTCCCCACCCTCCCTCCTCTTCCTCCTCCTCCCCTCCCCCATCAGACCCCATTTCCCAATCCACAGGGATGATGTCATACCGATGCTTAGAAAGACGAGGGGTGTGTGTGTCTGTGCGTGTGAGAGTGTGTGAGAGAGTGTGTGTGTGTGTGTCTTTGTGGGTTTGGGTGGTGGAAGTGGACCAGAGGGGGGAGAAGGGGGGAGGAGGAGGAGGAGGAGGGGGGGTGAGGGGTCATGGGAGAGGGAGGTGACGTTGTCAGATTATTGTTTAAAGTTTCCAACAGTGATCTCACAGAGAAAACACTGTCTCACACACACACACACACACACACACACACACACACACACACACACACACACACACACACTCTGTTCCCACTCTCCCATTGTAGTAAATATGTTAATTCATTAATCTGATGTTTCCTGAGGTCAGAGCTCAACTCTGACGACCTGTCACATCCTATAATGTGATTTATACTATAATTAAATATCACACGTGGAAGGTTTTTAACTTTTTATAGAGTTTCTCTTTCACACTCACTCTGCTTTTATTTCATTTTACAAGCAGGAGGTTTGTTATTATACGATCAATAACAACTACACTTCTTTTTTCTTTTCATTTATTTTCCATTTCACTTTATTAACTAGATTTTTCTCGGGAGGATTATGAGTTATTCTCTGTCCGTCTTGTTTGGTGCAATAATCTGTTTTGTAGCAAACATACATAAAAAACAAAAACAAAGACAATGTGTTAATGTGTCAGTAAGGAGAGGAATCATAAATCCTTGTTGTAACAGTTTAACAAAGGAAACTTTAAAAGTGTTTCTTTTCCTTTTAGTTTATTGAACCGTTGTGAACTTTAATAAAACAGCAACTGAGATCATTACGACAGAGTATTAGGGCCACATTGAGAAAAAAAACCCACAGACTTCGAGAATAAAGTTGTAAATTTACGACTTTATTCTCAAAGTTTGCGATTTTTTTATTTGTCAATGTGACCCTAATACTCCGTTGTAGATCATAAACCTTATGAAACAAAAGAAAACTCAAACTGAGACTAGTTTTATTGTCATTCGTAACACTTTGCATGATAGGAACAAAACACAGTTTCCCCGCCCGGTCTCGGTGTGTTCCTGCTAAAAAAAAAGACAAAATAGATAGTGAATATACTAATAAATAAATACTAAGATAAAAACACATTTTATTTTAGATTTTATTTATTTGCACAGTTAAAAATCACACAAGTAAAAGTAACAATTTAACTATTTAAAGTGCAGGAAGAGGCGAAAACTCACGGAGCTTATCAGGTTCCTCCACCTATAGCTAACAATAAAATATAATATCACACTAAAGAAAACAAAATATACAAATGAGCAATCAGAAATATACTATAGATGATCTGAAATAAATGAAAATTTACAAGGAAATGACACAAAAAGAATAATGATCGAAATATATGAATAACAGTTAAGAACCAAATAAACCAAAAAACAAGAAATAAATTCAAGGAGATTATTACACAAGAAGATAAAATATGTGTCATGTCAGTCCTAGTCCACAGTGTAATAGCCCAAAACTCAAGATGAGCAACACAGACGTTTACAAATCAAGTTTTAAATAAAGTTTAGTTCAAATCAAAGTTGATGTTATATAAATAAGAACAACAGCCCCTCCCTCTGGTGTTCATCATGTCTGTATGTTTCTATGTGGGCGTCCTGTCTGCACATATGTGCTACTGTGGAATCTGTGTTTGTATTTAGAGGTCGCTACGTGGGCTGATGAGAGGTGTGTGTGTGTGTCTGTGTGTGTGTGTGTGTGTGAACCGTGCATCACAGGATGCTTCTAATTCCTGTCTTTTTCGGGGTGCAACCGGAATCTCAGCTGTCTCTTCACTCGCCCCACCCTCACACACACACACACACACACACACACACACACTGTAACACACCGACACACACAGATATATATATGAGGGTGGGGCATCAACATCTCTCTACATGCCCCTGACTCCCTCTGTCCCTAAGCAGCTGACACAATCTCTGGGTGGGATGTGAAAACACACACACACACAGACACACACTAACACTAACACACACACTAACACACACACACACACACACACACACAGACACACACACTCTTGCTGGTGTTGTGGTGCAGCAGTGTTACGAGGCTTTAAAGCTGCAGATGGACATTCCTGTGAAGGGCTGGTTAGTCTGTGTGACAGCAGAACCAGGAATGTGTGTGTGTGTGTGTGTGTGTTCTTTTGTGTGTGTGTGTGTGTGTGTGTCTTTGCGTACGCGTGTTTGTCCTAAATCATGACAGCGCCCCCCCCGGTCCCCCCCCCCCCCCCCTCCCCCCTCGTCCTCCTGAGTGTTTCTAACTCTCCGTCCTTCCTGTGTCAGCGACTCTTTAACGATGTTGGTGAACTGGAGTCAAACTGGGCCGAGCCGGACCCAACTGGGCCACACCGGGTGTCCTGTCCTCCTCTGTCTCACCTGAGAAGCTGCTCCTGCTGCATTTAAAGGGATAGTTCAACATTTTGGCAAATTGGCCCATTCCCTATAGTCGTAGCAGTAGGTTTGTTACCTTCAATTGACGGTGCAAGCTATTTTTTAGAACGGCGGAGCAGAGACGCGAGCTGCACAGTATTTCCACGTTTCCCTCATCAAACTCATCAAATACACAATCCAACAACTCCACAACGCTCTGGTGGACAAGTTGTGAGCTGCACATTCACCACGCTATGAGATAATAACACAACGTTACCACACAGAGTTGTTTTAGAGGGAAATGCAGAGACTGCTTGATGAAAAACTGTCCCTGAAGGCAACGTGCATCAGCTGGTTTTGCATGAATTTCCCTCGAAAACAACTCTGTGTGGTAACGTTGTGTTATTATCTCATAGCGTGGTGAATGTGCAGGTCACAACTTGTCCACCAGAGCGTTGTGGAGTTGTTGGATTGTGTATTTGTATTTGATGAGTTTGATGATGAGGGAAACCAAGAAATCCCATAATGAGCCTCCGTAGCGTAGCTCTGAGCAGCTCACGGCTCTGCTCCGCCGTTCTAAAAACAGCTTGCACCGACAATTAAAGGTAACGAACCTACTGCTATGACTATAGGGATTATGGCAATGGGCCAATTGCCAAAATGTTGAACTATCCCTTTAAACTGTGCATTTTAGGTCATTAAACGTAGCGACTCACACACACACATGTTTGAACATCTGTCGCTCGTAAAGTTGCGGCTTTTTCCTCCAAGACCTGTGTGTGTGTGTGTGTGTGTGTGTGTGTGTGTGTGTGTGTGTGTGTGTGTGTGTGTGTGTGTGTGTGTGTGTGTGTGTGTGTGTGTGTGTGTGTGTGTGTGTGTGTGTGTGTGTGTGTGTGAGTCACAGAGGTTCAGGTCTGGGAACAATAAATCAGTAGCGTCCAGATTTTTTTAATGTTTCTCAGGACGACGTTCGAATGAAAAACGTGTTTTAGAGCTGAGACTCGTTTCCTGTCGCTGATAAAAAATCACATCAGTCTCCTGTAATTTCACAATTTTTTTAGTGTGAACACTTATTTTTGTTACATTTTATTGTTGCTATCTTTAATTTTTTATCTTTTTAAGATGAGATTAGATGTGATTTTCCTTTATTCATTCCATGATGGAAGAAATTTACAATATTTCCGCAACATAAGTGGAGGAAAAAAGAGCACAAATGATAAATACAAAGTTATAAAAAGCAATATATATATCTGCAGTCCAGCAGTGAGTTAAATGTACACAAGAAGCAGGGCCGTTGTATAGGGGAGAAAGGTGATGATAACTCTAGGGGCCCAGCGCCCAGTGGGGCCCATAAAAAACCCCAGTAGTCTAATCTTTGTATGACTGATTTATTCTGCATAAGATCCTGACTAATACTCATAGTACACTGTAAAAACTCAACATCTTTCCAAGAATATTTGTCTTATTTCTTGTCCAAATGTCTCATTTCTAGTCAAAACTAATCTCTTTCCACTTAAAATAAGACTCATCACCTAAAAATTAACTTGTTTTTAGATCATTTTCACTTAAATTCACAATAAATAGAAAAATCTGCCAGTGAAAGTAAGATTTTTGTGCTTGTAATAAGGAAGAAAAACGTGCTCCACTATCAGATTTTTTCACTTCCAAGTGAAAATATGCTTGAAAGAAGTAAAAAGTGTCTAAAAACAAGCTGCTTTTCATATGATATGTCTTATTTTAAGTATGATGAGATTTGTTTTGACTAGAAATGACATTTTGACTAGAAATAAGACAAATATTCTTGCTAAGATACTTGAGTTTTTGCAGTGTAATGCTGCATTAGCATCAAAACAAAGAAGGCTAGATAAAAAACGATAATACATACGTAGTCTAAGAAAAAAAAAAGGAAAAGTTAGGGGGAGGGGCCCACTTTAGTATTCTTTAAGGGGGCCCAGAATTCCTAGCAACGGCCCTGACAAGAAGTAATTGATTTCAATGCAATGATTATAGTGCACTGCTTTTACCATTATCCCTTTATTTATTCACTTATAACTCTATTATTATATTATTTCAACTATTCACTTGTATGACCACATAGATAAAGCTTGATTGATTGATTGATTAACTGATTGAAGTCTGATGGAACAAAAAAACTAAACAGACCCAAACATCATAGACACATGAATCGGTGTCTGGGTTGAAAACCTCTCGGCTACAACTGCGAGAAAAGTTTTATTAAATGTTGAATAAATCAATAAATGTCTGGTGTTGTTGATCAGTGATGAGAGAAACTGATTGATCCTCAGTTCAAACACAAACACAAAGTAGGAAACTCGCAGTGTGAGAGCAGAACAAAACAGATCTGGAGTCAGTTTAACGTCCCGACTACAGTAGTTTCTTTCAGCAGCACCGGTTCTGGAGCTTGGTTCAGACTTAATGTGTGTGTGTGTGCGTGTGTGTGTGTGTGTGTGTGTGTGTGTGTGTGTGTGCAGTGAGAGTTCAGTGGGTCAGAACCCACTCACCCCCCCGTGACTCCACAGCTCTAATCCAAGTCGTACGTCATCTGGACGGCACCGCTGTTTACGGCCGCTCTGGATTTTCCTGGACCTCTTTGTGTCTGCATACTCATGTCCGTTAGAGTGTGTGTGTGTGTGTGTGTGTGTGTGTGTGTGTGTGTGTGTGTGTGTGTGAAAAGTTTGATTTGATTTGTGTGTGTGTGTGTGCGTGTCTCTCTGAGGGGCTGATTGGATCATCGCTAACATAATTTCTGTAATCATATAACCTGATTCATCCGGACAAATTTTCCTGTAACCTGCTGGTACACACACACACACACACACACACATTCACACAGACACACACACACTCACATATGCACACACATGCACCCTACCCAACCAACCAATGTGTGTGTACTCATGCGAACACACACATTTTTTGCATCTTTGAAATCCTTGTGTGCATCTGCAACTGATCGAGAAAGTGATTGTTACGTCTTGGGCTTTTATGATCTAAATATGTCTGGGATGGTGTGTGTGTGTGTGTGTGTGACATGGTGTGTGTGTGTGTGTGTGACATGGTGTGTGTGTGTGTGTGTCTTAGCCTCTCTTGTATTGTTTCAGCTGTTGTGAATTAGAAAGGCATGCCGTGCCTCCCCTCTCTCCCTCTCTCCCTCTCTCTCTCTTCACTCTCGTTCTCTCAGTTCAGTGGAATTCAAAACACAGATCTGACATGAATTAGCACAAATACATTAACATAAATACGTCTATTAAGACTTCATATTATTGGATTTCATACAGCAGCGTCACAACACCGAGCCAACATGCAATCATTTCATGCTTTTTCTGTATGAAAGAGTTGTTGCGGTTTTTTGTTTTGCAGCTACAAATTCTAAAAGAATATCAGGATTGTGCAACAGAAACTGAGTCAAACGTTTAGTTGAACAGTTAAAATGAACCTGTAGAGAGACTTCCCCAGTGAAAACATCTTCCCCCACAGGAAGCTGCTGCAGACTTTCAACCACAAAACCAGTTTGTAACCTGCTGAGAGAGAATGTAAAAAAAAAAGGGGGGGGGGCATCATGGCTTTATGCTGCGTTCAAAACAGCAAATTCCGACTTCCGACATCATTGCATTCACGCTGCAGGAACTCGGAAGAGAAAAACATGGATACCAATATGGAAAATAGCCTATATGCAGCAGCAAATTATGTTTATTTTGGAGGCAAATGAAGAGGAGAGGAGATGCCGCACGAGTGCACCTATAACGTTATAGCCCTAGATAACCGTTAAACGTTATTTCCGTTACATACGAGGAACACAATTTCACACAATACAACAATCACAGCTTAATATAAACGTATTTCATATAGGCTACTGCAGTAATACACAAAAAAATATGCATTAAAACCTCAACAAAAAACTTTTTTTTTTTTTAATTCTAACCGTTTAAGACGAGGGCTGCCATGTTTTGATGTTGTCGTGACGTCAAGTTTCCGAGTTTCCGACCTGTAATTTTCCAGAGTTCCACGCCGTTCAATTCATTTTTGACAACTCGGAGCTCGTTTTTTTTCCAACTTACGAGTTGTAATGAACGCACCATTAATTCTGTCAATCAAGCTGCAGTTCCACTTTCCACCACTGTATGCGTTCCTATGGGGGAGTGGCGCTGTTCCTGTTTTTACTGGTCGACTGCCAGAGCAAAAGAAGAAGCTACAGCAGAAAACTAACAAGCTAGTTAGTTTCCTGGTAAAAAATACAAAAATAGAAACGGATGAAATGTGTTATTCAGTTAGAAATAAAAGTGAGATGTGTTGTGAAGTTCTTCAGTTTCTAGTTCCAGTTCTTTTCTTGGTGTCGTTGATCTGAAAGTTTGTGATTTAAATCCGGTTGGAAACTCAGTCTGGGTTTATTGTTGAACGTTCAGCTCAGTGAAGTTATAACTGTGACATCAGAGCCAGTTGTAAAAATCTGATAAAAGTCTCTTAAAGCACAAAAAAACATCAATAATTCATATGTTTAAAATCCAACAGTTGAATACAAAGTTTATAAATGTGGTTGTTTAATCACAACGTAGCTATGACATCATAAAACATGCAAAAAAAACTCCTCAAATGGTGTAAAAACCACCACAAAGAAGCTCCAACGTGTTTATAACGTGGAATCGTTAATCACACACACACACACACACACTGTTGGCTGCCAACTGAATGAAAACACACCACCCCACACACACTGACACACACACACACACACACACACACACACTGTGAGCCGGCCTGCATGGGGAGAGTGTGAAGGTTTTATTTGCTTAAAAGAATTTGTGTGTGTGTGTGTGTTCGCGAACTAATTTACCGTTAAATCGTAAAACACACACAGAAGAAGCAGCCCACCTGCACACACAGACACACACACACACACACACACACACACACACAGATCAGCCACAGAATCTGACAGGTGATTGAAGGTGTGTTTATTGAACTTATTGGTCTCGAAGAAAGAGGTGTGTATTTATTTGCACAGTCGTGTGTGTGTGTGTGTGGTTGTGACATTCAGTGTGTGTGTGTGTGTGTGTGTGTGTCTTTGTGTCTGAGGAAGGTTGAGAACAATAAAAGCTTTCACACACAAAAACACACACACACACACACACAGTCAGGCAGGTGAAATGCTCTGCTGGTTAATATAAAACTACCCCTGAGAGTTAGAGGGGGAGGAGGGGGGAGGAGAGGGAGGGAGGGGGGGAGGGATACTTCCTGTTAGGGGGGGGTGAAGGAGAGAGAGTGAAAAACAACCTTAAAGGGATAGTTCAACATTTTGTCAAACTGGCCCATTGCCATAATCCCTATAGTCATAGCAGTAGGTTCGTTACCTTTAATTATCGGTGCAAGCTGTTTTTAGAACGGTGGAGCAGAGCCGTGAGCTGCTCAGAGCTACGCTACGGAGGCTCATTATGGGATTTCTTGGTTTCTCTCATTAAAACTCATCAAATACACAATCCAACAACTCCACAACGCTCTGGTGGACAAGTTGTGAGCTGCACATTCACCACGCTATGAGATAATAACACAACGTTACCACACAGAGTTGTTTTAGAGGGAAATTCATGTAAAACCAGCTGATGCAGGCAGAGGAAAGTATATTTTCTTGGCCCGACAGGTGTGTTGTCACTTGTCACCCCCCCAACACACACACACACACACACACACACACACACACACACACACACACACACACACACACACCTCCCCCCCTCCCACTAGTAAATAAATGACCCAGAAAAGTCAATAACTCGTCCTCTGCTCCACTGGAGTTTGTGTTTATGTGAAGATGACGACGAGTCTCAGGTGAAACAGTGGTGGTGGTGTTGGGAGGGGGGAGGGGGGTGTCGTCAGTAAAGTTTTACCCCCCCCACCCCACCCCTCCTAATCCTCTCTGCTCTCTTTTTCTCACCCCACCTCCCCCCTCCCTCCTCCCATACGTCCTGTGGCTCTGCAGAGGAGTCGACTAATCAATTTAATTTTAAATAGATCACAGAGTGGAGGAGCAAAGTCTGGTCCTGACTGCATGAAGGAGGTAGAGAGGAGGGTGTGTGTGTGTGTGTGTGTGTGTGTGGGGGGGGGGGGGGGGGGGGGGGGTGATTTGATTGAACAAATTAACGAAGATTAATGTGTTTATCAGTCCCTCGTCTCTTCACCTCCGTCTCTTTTAATGTGTTTTTGTGTTGCTGCTCCTCTCTCCTGGTGGCTGCTCCACATCTGTGAACACTCCCTTTTAAATCTTGTCGTGGTGTGTGTGTGGGTGTGTGTGTGTGGGGAGGGAGAAGAGGGGGGGGTTTGGGGGGGGTCGTCAGTTAGCCGAGGGGGTCACGCGAGAGTTTGTGAGCTCTCTGTCTCTCTCTGTGTGTGTGTGTCGGTGTGTGTGTGTGTGTGCAGCAAAACCAGTGACAAACCCCTTTTGTTTCTATAAAGACGTTTGCCTTGGACGCGGCAATGACAGCTGCAGTGCAACTGACACAGAGAGGGAGGGAGGGGGGTGAGTTAGAGGTGGGAGGAGGGAAAGGAGAGAGAGAGAGGAAGGGGGGAGGGGGGGAGGGAGGTGGTGAAAAAGAAAGAGTGGAGTATTTAGCATATTTGACATGCAGGCCACGGGGCGGCTCGGTGCAACAGTTGAGAGACAGAGAGAGAGAGAAGCTCCTGTTGTCAGGTCGCGTTGTGGTTCAGATCAGACTGAAAACAAACAGAGGAGGAGGAAGAGGAGGAGGAAAGAGGAGGGAGGAAGGGCTGTGCAACTCTGGATAACAAGAGGAAAAACAAAGTGGCTTAAAGTTGCCTGTTCTGCTGCTGCAGGGCTGCTGGGCTGCAGGTTGCCATGTCTGCTGCTGCTATCCCCCCTTCTCCTTTCTCTCTCTGCAGCTCGGAGGATTTGTGTGGCATCTTGTAGAAACACCCCCACCACCTCCCTCTCCTCTCCTCTGTTTTTTTTTTTTTTTTGTGCACGGCCCCTTTTCCTCTTGGCCCCTCTGACACACATTCACACACACTCACACACACACACACACACACACACTCCCCGGGTGGATTGGGTTTCAGTGAAGGCGCAGACGGGAATGCACAAGTGGAGTCTGTGAATATCACAGACTTTAGTGTGTGTCTACATCTTTTCCATATTTATTCTTCACACCGGCGGCTCCTCTGTCTTCTCTCTCTCTCTCTCTCTCTGTGCTCCTCTGGAATTCTGGGAAAACTCTCGACAAAGGAGGAAATAATGGAGTGAATAAATAATAATAAAAGACGACTGGACTCACTTCCTCGTCCGCCTCGTGTGTGTGTGTGGACTATTGTTTTGGTGGAGAGAGAGAGGCAGCTCATTACTGATAAGCCTCTTTCTAACAGTCCCGCCCCCTCTCTTTTCTGCTTCTCTTTCTTTCTTTCTTTCTCCTTGTTTCTCTTTTCTTTTTTCCCTCTGACTCTGTATCGTTTCCCCTCTGGGAGGACTGTAGGGGTGGAGGGGGTGTGGGTCAGATTTTCGCCTCTGGAGAGTTAGAGAGTGGATTACAAAGCGGTGTTGAATGCTGTGTCCATCCCACAGACACTGAGTGATACTGTACAATAACATGCTGCCTACTCCTCCTCTTCCTCCTCCTCCTCTTCTCATTAAAGCTTTTTATTTAATTCGTAGTTTTCTTTGTCAGTTTCTGCAACAGAGAGAAAACAAAAAATCGTCGGGTGTCGGGTGATATTTGAGTTTTTATGTTCATGAAAAACAAAAAGCAAAAAAACAAAATCCTCCTCTGCACAACTCCTCTGTTCGTCTGTGGCTCCACGCCCCCTCTTCACACCCTGCCTCCTCTCTCTCTCGCTCTCTATCTACTGCTACTTAACTCCCCCACACCTCTCTCTCTTTCTCTCTTTCTCTTTTCTCTACGCGTCTGGTTTTTTTTTTCTTTTTTTTCTGGAGAGAGGAAACCGGCGAGATTGGAGCACTTCCTGTGTTTTAATACCGATGCAGGAAACAGAACAAACGGAGCTGAATTCAAACACAAACAGCGAGAGAGAGAGGGAGGGGAGCGAGTGAGTGAGTGAGTGAGCAAAGAGAGAGAGAGAGGACATGTGAGAGAGAGAGAGAGAGGGAGGGGGGGGAGCAAGCTGCATGCAAGAGAGCGAGAGTGAGAGGAAAAGAGGGAGATTTTTTTTAGCAGCTGCAAACCATTTCAGCTGTGTAGCGGCCTGAGAACAGACAGAGGCTGGGAGAGAAGGAGAGAAAGAAAGAAAGAAAGAAGGAAAGAAAGAAGGAAGAGGAGCACACGACTCGGAGGAAAAAAGAAGAAAAAGAAAAAGAAGAAGGAGCTTGCTGGGATTGCGTGGCACTTTGTTTCATTCTCAGTGCGGAGGAATAGAAGCAGCAGGAGAAGGAGAAGGAGCAGAAGGAGGAGGAGGAGGAAGAGGAATAACGGCAGCGAGAGAAAGGAGTGAATGTGGAGGCAGCGTGTCCGTCCGTCCGGGGATCGTCTGCTTCTGTCTGGGTCTTTGCCCTCTGGATACAGTCCCACGACTCACCGCTCTGCCCTGCACGGTCCACCACGATCCTCCTCCTACACCTACCCCTCCTTTCTCTCTATCTACCCCCAGATGCCCCCTCTTCTCTTCTCTTCTCTCCTCTCCTCTGCCTGCGTTCAATCTACTGTACCATCATCATCTCTCTCCCCTGGAGCTGAGGATGAGATGAGAGATAAAAGACAAGACTGACTGACACCGAGGAGGGATTTCTTCTTTCTTTTCCTCCCTTTGTTCTGGATTTAACTAGTTTTTTTTTCATTTCTCAAAATACCGGCGGACACTTTATGAGTTGAGTTGGTTTCCGTTTCGCTAATGATGACGGAGATGATGATGATGACAGAGATAGTGTCTTCTTGTCTTGTCGTGGTGCCGGCACAAAGCCCCGATTCTTTGTGATGGAAACGGACGACAGGAAAACAAGAAGAAGAGGAAGAAGAAGAAGAAAATCCGCGGACTGTTGCTCCCGAAACACTCACCGAAACCACAAAGTGGCAGTGACTCGGTAAAAAAAACAAAAAGGGATTTTCTATTTTCATATTTTTCTCAACTCAACTTGGAAAAAAGACTCTCTCACTCACTCTCTCTCTGTCTGTCGATCTCTGAGTGTTTTCACGTTGTCATTCATTTATTTCTTCCTGTGATAAAACGTTCCCGGAACAAAAGGAGGATAAAAGTGAAACAAATCCGTGGAGTATTGTACTTTTTCCTATTCGTTGCACCCCACGCAGCCTTTCTTTTATATAACACAGAGTGGGTTTTCTCACCTTAAAAGGAGACTTTTACACTTGCCTGCCTGCCTGCCTGCCTCTCACTGAGACAGACCGTTGAAGTTGTCCAAGCCTCTCGCTCTCCTGTTTCCTGTTGTGGCACACACACACACAGAGAGAGAGGAGGAGAGGAGGAAGGAGAGGAGGAAGGAGGCAGGAAAAAAAAGGAAAAGAGGTCAAGGAATGAGTCGCTGTTGCTGTCGCTGTGTGTGAATATGGAGAAGACGTCAGGCAAAACAAAGGGATGTTATCTGCACGGCGCCGCTCACCTCAGACCTCACCTAGACTTTGCACTTCTTCTCCGAGAGGGAGGTGACGACCCACTCCCTCCACCTCTCCCTCGCTCCTAAAAAAAACAAAAAAAAACCCACCACATCAGCAGCAGCCCCCTTTTTCAGATAAACAGAGCTGCTGATTAATATGGTGCCGAGGAGGAGGAGGAGGGCCGTCTCTCTCGCTGCCTCCCCGATGCCACAAAGCATCTCAGATGAACGACCGGTTGAAGTGACATAGTCGACGACGTCAGCGTTGCACGCCGGTGGAATGAGACTGTGGACGAGGACATTTATATAGTGTATAATGTGAAACCTGAAGGATTTTGTTGTTTGCAGCCAAATGGACTGTGTGAATTTGTGGATTATTATTATCGGATCGGGGACATTTGAAGGTTTTCTCGACTTTTTTAAATTTTGATTTCTCCACTCCTGCACCTTAAATCACAACCACTACAGGGTTTTTGTTGTGTTTTGTTTTTTTCAACCTGTGGCAGCACTTCGACAGGTGAATAGAATAGTTCAGTATGGGTAAACCGCTGAGCCGGCCGGACTGCTTGAGGCAGAACCCGCGCTGCCTCGGGAAGGGCGACGAGGACGAGGCGTACATCGAGGACTGCTACGTCCCGCAGAGATCCATATACGACACCATGCGCATCAACGAGCAGATCGACCAAGGGACCAAACTGTGCCAACCCTCCAGGAGCACGCTGGGATCGGGCGGCGAGGCGCGAGGCGAGGGGAGCACGCTGTCCAGCAACGGCACCATCGGCGCCGATTTGGGAAGCGTTTTCGTCTCCAGGAGCGCCGCCGACCACCACGCCGGTGGGGTGAAGAGACTGGACGAGAGGGTGATCTTCGACGCCTTGAAGCTCACCGGCGACCCGCAGATCATGTCGCCGCCCGTGGGCATCGTAGGCCCCGGTTTGCCCATCATCGCTCCGTCCTCGTCCAGCTCAGGCGGCGGCGTTGTGGCCGCGGTGGCCAAACGGCGGCACCACCACCAAGGCGGCGATAAGAAGGACAATCCCAACCGGCGCTCGTGGAAAGCCTTCATGCCCCCGAGTTACCCCGAGTTCGCAGAGAGACTCGAGTTCTCGTCGTCCGTGGACGGAGCGGAGAAGCGTTTGTCCGGGGCGGGGATCCCTCTGCCTCTGTCTCCTCTGCAGCCCATTCCCTCTCCTACCTCATCCACTCCTTCCTTACCTCCGTACACGCCCTCGCCGCTGTCGTCCGCGCCCCACACGCCCCCCGTGTCCTCCTCGCCGGCCTTGACGCCCGCGGTCAGCCCCGTGCCTCCTCCTCCCCTGCAGCAGCATCAGCATCATCAGCATCATCAGCATCCGCTCAGCCGGCAGAAGCAGCTTCATGCCGCGCTGCAGAAGCAACAACACAAACTCACAACTCACGCGCACATGCCGTTGTCTCCTTCTTCCAAAGAACATTTACCTTCAGCCTTCAGCCACAGCCAGTTGCCCCCGGGGGCTGGAAATACCCCCCAGCAAAGCCCCCGGCAGGTGGAGAGCAGACGGACCACCACCAGCTCCTCTACTAGAAGCGGAATCATCAGGCAAATCCCTGAGGAGGAGCCCGTTGAGTCGGTTAAGACCTCGGACTCGGAGCGGGATTCTCCTCTTCTGGACCAGGACCTGGACCAGGACCAGGGAGACAGCGCTCCTCTCATCCCGCCGAAGCCGGTCTTCTGCCCCCCCACCAAGGCCCGCACGTGGCCGCGCAGCTTAACGCCGGGGAAACGGGCTCAAACGGTGGGGCTGCTGAGGCACAACTTCCCCATGCTGCCCCCTCTGCCTCCGCTGATGATGGGGGGCGAGGACTGTAGCAACACGGACGAGGAGTCGCTTTATCTCCTGGATCCCCCGTCGCCGTTCCTGAAGGAGGACGAGGAGGAGCTGGTCTACGGCGGTCTGCCCCTCTCCCCCTGCATCAGTCAGGAGGGGGGCGACGAGGGGCTGCTGGGCTGGGGCGTTGAGCTGAGGGAGCGCACGGCCTCGGAGCTCAAATTCGAGGAAGACGAGCTCAGGATTCTGGCGGAGCTGGGGGAGGACGACGAGGGACGAGGGGAAGAGCGCAGGGAGGAGAGGACGATAATAATAATAAACGAGAGGGAGGAGGAGGAGGAGGAGGAGGAGGAGGAGGCGTGGAAGAAAGAACGGGACAAAGCGGAGAGAGAGGAGAGAGCGCAGAGAGAGGAAAGAGAGTGGGAGGCCGTTCTCAAACTGGAGAACAGGGAGATCATCGTCGACCACCAGGCGTGGGATCGGGAAACACTGGAATCGGAGCGATGGGAGTTGTCGGGTGACTCCTCCTCCGGCGGCGGCGGCGGCGGAGGAGGACACTGGCCCGTTCTGACGCCGCCGACCGGGTTCGGAGGCCCCCCCGGCCCGAACTCCACCACCGCCACCGCCTCGCCGTGCCCCAGCTCGGCCGCCGAGTCCGACGACCTCTTCCTGGAGCTGGAGCGCCAATGTCTCGAGGACGAAGACGGAGAGGACGGAGGAGAGGAAGGAGTGGAGATGAGCGTTGATCCCGAGCCTCTCGATCCTTACGCACTTCCTTGTTTAGAGGAGGAGCCAGAGGAGGAGGAGGAAAGTGGAGGAGGAGGAGGAACTGCATGGGCAGATTTTGAAGCGACTCTTCCTCTAGTTGCTGAAGTGAACTCTGCAGCGCCCGATGACGACGTCGCTCTCTCTCTGGACTTTGAACGCATTGCAACGGACACCACGGACTTCGACTTGATGCGAGCGCAGGACTGTGAAAAGGAGCACGGCCTCATCGACGAGGACTGCGACGATGAGGAAAAGGTCGAAGCACAGGAGGAGGAGAAAGAGGAGGTAGAGGAGGAGGAGATGAGTTGCCCGACGGACTCGGCTCTCGGTCTGCAGCAGGTGGAGTCGGACTCCTCGAGCGGTGTCCACATGTCCCAACCGGACAGGAGAACAACCGGTGTCAGCAGCGACATCACTCAGACAGACTGTGAACAGGAGAGACCCGTCGCACGGACGGAGATGGAGATGGACCCCGATAGCGGAGCGTCGTCGGACCGAGGAGACGTGGAGGAGGAGGAGGAGGAGGAGAGAGCCGCTACCCCCCGGTCGCACAGCCCTCTGAACCCGTACGCTGCGGAGGAGGAGGAGGAAGAGGAAGAGGAGGAGGAGGATGGAGGAGATCTGAAAGAGGAAGAGGAGTTGGGAACAGAGTGGGATGTATTCGATCAATCTGAGCCAAGTTTGGACAACAGCGAGAGCGCGGGAGTTCTGGTGGATCTCTCTCTTGAGCCCTCGCACACCACCGCCGTCGGAGGAGAAGAAATAGAAGAAGTAATCGACCATGATGAATGTACGCAGGATGTTGACGTTCAAACTTCCTGTGGAGACGAAGACCCGGTCCCCTCAGAGATCAGCGAACCGGACCCCGAGGGGACGGATGTAGGACTCTCAGGACTGGACTCGGATCTAGGAACATCAGAAGTGACAGCTAGCACCCCCAAATCAGACTCTACCCTCCCACATTCAGACTCTCCTACTCCCACTCCTCTTCCTCTTCCTCTTCCCGCCTCTTTACCTCAGTCTCCCTCCAAATTGGACTGCACCGCCGGCGCCGGGTCGGACAGTAAAGACTCGGAGGCCTTCGTGATATCGGACAGTTTCGTTTACCTGGCTGTATCTGCCCCTCCCCAGTCCCCCAGCGACTCCATCCCCCCGAGTCCCATCCCCAAAACCCTCTGCTGCTTCTCCCCCGACCCGAAAGAGGAGCGGGAAGGGGAGGAAGAGGAGGAGGAGGATGAGGATAGAGAGGATTTGGATGAGGATGAAGAGGGAGCCTTCCTCTCTCCAGACAGCTTTGTTTACATGGCGGCACCGGAGCGGCCGCAGCAGCAGCAGCAGCAGCAGCAGCAGCCGGACCTCCTCGTCGCCGTCGGCTCGGCCTGCTGCTGCGACGACGACCTGGAGGACTCGTACTCCGAGGGGACGCAGTCCGGGATGGACGGGGCCGAGTTCGTCCTCGGCTCCGTGACCGGCGACAGCGACTGGGAGTCGGACGGATCAGCTCTGGACTTCCCTCCGTCCCCTTCTTCTCTTTCCCTTCCCCTTCCGCTCGCCGCCGCCGCATCCGTGTCCCGGGACCAGGTCTGGGAGCAGCTGGAGCCCGGGCTGCTGCAGAGTCTGTTCACCCAGCAGACTGCAGCTGAGACAAACCAGACCTCCCGCTCTGGATCCCCGTTAGAACCGGGACGCAGCTCGACACCGACGTCACCGTGCTGCGACCCCGACGCTCAGGCCGAGGTACGCTCTCGCTCTCGCTCTCATTCTGAATAATACGATATAAAACACATCAGGGAGGCGGTTTACTTTACTTTTTTACATGCACAGTGTAGAAGATGAAATGATCTCCAAAAAGGCATAAAGTTACAGATGACACATTCCCTTTATTATTTATTTATTTATTGTCATCTTTTACTTTTTCAAACTGACAGAAAAGGAAAAGGGCCCGCAGCAAATAGTTATGTGATAGTTTGGAAACTATCAGAGTGTGTAAATAGTAAATATCTTGTCTGATACCTTGGTCAAAGTTCTCTGAGAGCTCAAGTCTCCTGGGTTTCCCATTCTTCTGCAGGCTGCTGCTTTGTTTCCCCTTTTTCACTCTGAAACTGCACAGTATCATGCAAAAGTTGCAAACAAGTGGAAGATGAAATGATCTCCAAAAGGCCTAAAGTTACAGATGACCCATTCCCTTTACCTTTTAAACGATATTATTTTTTCTTTATTGCCATCTTTTACATTTTCAAACAGACAGAAAAGGAAAAGGGCCCTCAGCAAAGGTTTGGGCCCCCTGCATAGTTAGTAGCTACTAGCCTCCCCCCTTTGGAAACTATCACAGCGTGTAAATAGTAAAGATCTTGTCTGATTCCTTGGTCAAAGTTCTCTGAGAGCTCAAGTCTCCTGGGTTTCTCATTCTTCTGCAGGCTGCTGCTTTGTTTCTCCTTTTTCACTCTGAAACTGTAGAAAACTAAAATAATACACTCATATTGCTCATTAAAATATTGCAAAAGAGTGTTTTAATGTTTAACTTTATGTCTTTTGGAGATCATTTCATCTTCCACTTGATGAACTGTTTCAACATTAACAGAAAGATTTTAAACCAGCGGTTGCCCAAACTTTTGCATGATGCCACTGTGTGTGTTTATTGTCTGGTAGCAGAACTAATCCCACAGTCCATAAACACAGTCCTGGATTAAATTGGACCAGTGAGACGTGGGTTTATTGATCTATTTAGCCTTAATGAGAGAAGATTGTGGAGGATGGAGAGTGTTAAGATCTGTTCTCAGCAATTAAAGCATTAAGATGTTGTTGGACATTGTGAACAAGCTGAGACACAGCATGGAAAAAGGAATTGGGTCAGGTATCTGAGCCTGGAGTTGAACTGATGTAGACATAGTAGCATGGAAAATGTATGTGAGGAGGGGGTTGAAGGGGGGGTTGGGAGGGGGGGTGGAGGTATGCAGACACCATAATTAGCTAGTTGTGTTTCAGTAGTGGGGCTTTAAATGATTGCAATACGATGCTCAGAGGGGGGTTTTGCTGCTTATGGGAAACTACCCTCAGGGTCGCTGCAGTGTGTGTGTGTTTGGGTGTGTGTGTGTGTGTGTGTGTGTGTGTGTGTGTGTGTGTGTGTGTGTGTGTGTGTGTGAAGGGGGGGTCAGTGCTAATCTACAGTGCATGCACATATTTGAGATTGATCACATGTTTTGTGCGAGGCTAAAAGAGCAGCGTGTGCCTGCAGCGGCCTACTTGTGATGTTGATCTCAAGTGCAGAGTTTAGAACATTTATCTCAAGGACGCGTCGTCACTGCTGCTGTTATGTTGTTGTGTTGTGTTGTGTTTACAGTGTGTGTGTGTGTGTGTATGGAGAGCTGAATGCCGTGTTTCCATCCATACAAAGTCATCATGGCTGCTGCTGCTGCTGAGAGTTTTTCCATCTCGTTTATTAAAGTAATTGGTGAGAAAAGGTCTCGGGGTTCTCACAGACTCCCGGTCCTGCTCTGTCTGAGTGTTTGGGGTTGATTTGAGTTTCTGAGAATGTAATCACTCACTGTCTCACTCCTCCTCCTCCTCCTCCTCCTCCTCCTCCTCCTCCTCCTCCTCCTCCTCCTCCTCCATCAGCAGCTCACTGCAAAAAACAAGAATATTTGTCGTATTTCTTGTCAAAATGTCTTATTTCTAGTCAAAACTAATCTTTTTCCACTTAAAATAAGACTCATCGCCTAAAAATGAACTTGTTTTTTGAGAATTTTCACTTGTTACAAACAAATTTTCACTTGAAATAAGTAGAAAAATCTCAAAAGTTTTTTGTGCTTGTAATAAGAAAGAAAAACTTGCTCCACTATCAGATTTTTCTACTTATTTCAAGTGAAAATCTGCTTGAAAGAAGTAAAAAGTGTCTAAAAACAAGCTGCTTTTTAATGTGATGAGTCTTATTTTAAGTAGAATTTAATTGGTTTTGACTAGAAATGACATTCTGCCTAGAAATAAGACAAATATTCTTGGAAAGATTTTGAGTCTTTGCAGTGCTTAACATGAAAATGGCCTGTTTTTGTCCATATTTTTCATTTTTGCACCAAAGCAGAATATTAAAGTCACTGTCTCCTCCTCCTCCTCCTCTGTGCACGACGGCGGTAACGCTTCGTGCACGATGTCGTACCGCTAAACGCTGCAGAAGACGGAGCTGTCACGGTGACGGCTCGTCTTGCTGCTCCTTCTGTGTCGCTGCTCTACCTCTTCTTGTGTTTGAGCTGAGTGAGTGTGTGGGCTGCATGTAAAGGTGTGTGTGTCGGTGTGTGTGTGTGTGTGTGTTTGACAGCCTGTCGTCGTGCTTTCTAGGAGTCTCGTCTGTCTGTGATTCACTGTCTGACCCAGATTTGTCTGGTTGTCTGAGATCTGCGTTGCTGCTGCACATGTTACCGTGCGTCTGTCTGTCCGTTATTATGTCGTTAGTTAGTTCCTCTTTTTTCTTTTTCTTTTTCTTTTTTTTTTTTGCATATGAAACATGCGACGTTTAACAGAACACAGTGTGAGTCTGTGGCTGAAATCAAAACCTAATGTTTGTCACAAGAGAGTCTTTAGATCGATGGATGACCTGGTTCCAGATCTGTTGTTGGTGGTGATGGAGGAGGTTTAAAGGGATAGTTCATCATTTTGGCAAATTGGCCCATTGCCATTATAATCCCTATAGTCATAGCAGTAGGTTTGTTACCTTTAATTGTCGGTGCAAGATGTTTTTAGAACGGCGGAGCAGAGCCGTGAGCTGCTCAGAGCTACGCTACAGAGGAGGCTCATTATGGGATTTCTTGGTTTCCCTCATCAAATACACAATCCAACAACTCCACAACGCTCTGGTGGACAAGTTGTGACCTGCACATTCACCACGCTATGAGATAATAACACAACGTTACCACACAGAGTTGTTTTAGAGGGAAATACAGAGACTGCTTGATGAAAAACTGTCCCTGAAGGCAACGTGCATCAGTGGTTTTACATGAATTTACCTCTAAAACAACTCTGTAGGTAAAAATGTAGCATAGCGACGGGAGAAATCCTGCTCTTTAATATCAGACACACGTAGATGATGAAGCTGCTGCTGTAGTTTCCATGTCACTGCTCGTCCACCCTGCGTGGGTTTACCAGTACACTTAACTATATTTATGTGTTTGTGTGTGTGTGTGTGTGTGTGTGTGTGTGTGTGTGTGTGTGTGTGTGTGTGTCTGTGTTTGTGTGTGTTATCAGGCCTCATATCTGTTTGTTCTCGGTCCAGTCACAGCTCTGCTCTGGCTTCACTTTAATGTAATCACATGTCGTGTTTACTCAGGCTCAGCTCTCTTACGGCTTCACTCAGAGTCCCGTCGTGCAAAACATTGAAAAGTCGACATTTCCCTTTGCTTACTTTAGCGTCATGTTGTTGGTTTGATTTCTGCACCAGTTAAATTCTTGTTTTTGCTACATTTATATCGTCATTTCTTGTTGGTGCAGACTTTATAACAACCCAGTGCATGTACAGTCCAGTCCAGTACTGTAGGTAAGATAAAACGATGATGAGTGACAGTCCAGTTGTTACCCAACGTCTGTCTCCATATGATCTATATCTGTACCGTCAAGCAGCCGCAACACAAGGACAAGCATGCACATCTATCTACACATCGACACACACACATGCACAAATGCACAGGAAGAGAAAAAAGGAAATAATTGTGCAGGTAAAGCAGTTTTAGTCACCATTTTGGATTATTTACTTATTTTTCCGTCTTCTTTTCGTTGTTATTGATTTTAAAAGTGACATTTTCCGCTTCTTCAGTTATTATTATGTTATTTTATGATTTTAATAATCCAAACTGAGTATAATTCCTTCATCTGCAGACTTTTGGAGGGGAAAAAAGAGAAAAGAAAATGTTTTATCTCGGTCTTTATCCTTCCTCGGGTCAAAGAGTCTTTGAACGCACCGTGGAGCGAACTTTATAGAGCAGAAGCTACAAAGTCGTTCACACCGCAGCCATCAGAACTGGGCTCCAATTAATTCCCTTCTCCTCCAAGAGAAGAAAAAGAAGAAGCAGCAGCATTTAATAATGCACACATCCTTTCAGGAAGAAGAAGCTTTAATGATGAGTGAGTCCTGCTCCGTTCATCAGAATCACAGAAACACACTGAGCCCTTTATGTTTCCTCAGTAATGAATGATGGATGACGACTCGACAAGAAATCTGAGCCTCCACTTTCTTGTGCACATTTCTGAAAGGTGACACATGCACTTTTGTTGTGTGATGATGAAATCCCCTTTCAGCCCGAGAGCCCAGACCCTCATTCTCCCCCCTCCCTCCCTCTCTCCCCCCCTCTTCCCTCCACTCTCCGGCCATGCTCGGGTGGGTTTGTTGCAGAGATAAGGAGGTGAGAGGTAAATACCGAGGCAGGCCGGGGGGGCAACACAGCTACACAAACAGTGTGTGAAGTTGGAATATAAACTTAGATCTCAGATAAGAAGGTGCCGGAGAAAACTCTGGACTCTGTTTCTCCTCCTGTCGTCCTCTTTATTTCTTTTTCCTTCCTCTCTGCTGCAATGGAGTTTAGTTTTTTTTTTTTTTTCTATGTCTGTGCTCTTAGTGTCCCCCCCCCCCAAATCCCCCCTCCCCATCTACTCTAACTTTAATATTCTGCTTTGGTGCAGAAATTAAATATGGACAAAAACAGGCAAGTTTCACTAAGCACTGCAAAAACTCAAAATCTTTCCAAGAATATTTGTCTTATTTGTAGTCAAAATGTCATTTCTAGTCAAAATAAGACTCATCACATAAAAAGCAGCTTGTTTTTAGACACTTTTTACTTCTTTCAAGCAGATTTTCACTTGAAATAAGTAGAAAAATCTGATAGTGGAGCAAGTTTTTCTTTCTTATTACAAGCACAAAGTGAAAATTAGTTTGAAACAAGTGAAAATTATCAAAAAAACAAGTAGATTTTTAGGCGATGAGTCTTATTTTAAGTGGAAAGAGATTAGTTTTGACCAGAAATTCGACATTTTGACGAGAAATAAGACAAATATTCTTGGTTTTTGCAGTGAGCTGCTGCTGATGGAGGAGGAGGAGGAGGACAGGTAGAGAGACAAAGACATTGTGACAGGCGATGGGGAGACAGGGAGGTTGGGTGGAGGAAGCTATTGTTTTCATTGGGGTGGAGGGTATGTGGGGTGAGGTAGGGGGCTGAAGGGGGGGGGGGCACCTTTTAGTGCAACACGAAGCTCTTTGGTGCAGCGATAAGAGAGCGACGCTGGCAGACACACACAGGCAGAAGGTCTCTGGATTAATATGGAGCTGGTTTTAAACAGAGAGGAGGAGAAAGAGTGTGTGTGTGTGTGTGTTAGTGTGTCTGTTTGTGTGTGTGTGTGTCTGTTAGTGTGTGTGTCTGTTTGTGTGTGTGTTTCTGTGTGTGTGTGTGTGTGTGTCCGTCCTATACAGACACACAGAGACAGACAGATGGACCCGCTCTGCTCTGCTGTTTGATGATGAAGCAGGGAACCAACAGTACAGACAGACTGACCGATGATGATGATGATGATGATGATGATGGAGAGGCGAGCGGCGGTGTGTGTGTGTGTGTGTGTGTGTGTGTGTGTGTGTTGGTAGCGGCGGTGGCGGCTCAGACAGAACATGTTTGATTCAGCAGCAGCAGCAGCAGCGTTTGTTCTGCTCCGACCGACAGAAACTTTAGAGAATCTTTAAACACGATGACGTCGTGTTTGTTTGCATCTTGAATATGAATATGATCCGTTGTCAGGGGCGTCTCCATAGCAACACAAGACTGATGATGATGCTGAGTCTGACCGATTTGCATTTATTTAGTTATATTTGTGCGTTTTTATTTGTATAGCCTACAGTCATCAACCTTTATTAGAACATACCGTATATACACTTATATATATATATACATGACTTCTATTAGTTTTAATGGACACAGCATCTTTAATGTTCAGTAAAAACATGAACATAAATACAAAATCGGTATTAATCAAGGAAATATTGAATAATAATAATGATCATTTTAGCTTCAGTCCTTGAGAAAATCATCCGATGCCTGTATTTTAATTTAAATCATTTCTTATCAGATTGAGCCAAGTTTAATTGCATCTCATTAAACATGTCCTGGTACGTCCCGAAAATATGATTTGTTGTATACAGGGCCGTCTCCATAGCAACATAATCCTGATGATGCTGACAGTGCACGTTTCACCTTTATACAAAAAAAGAAAAGAAAAAACAGAAAAACAACTACAGCTTTTTTTTGGGATTTGCATTTTTGCTCTTGATCATTGAGCAGCAGCAACGAGTGCAGACACATCACACAGTCTTATCTGCATGTGGCTGGTTTATATTCATATTTCTGACGTTTTCTTCTGCAGGTTTCTGCTTGTGACACAACCTGAACTCACATGCGATAAGAGTTCAGTGTATATTAGTCGTATCCTGTAACTTAACTAACAGGCTCATGCAGGGTATCCGCGGGGTCGTGAAATGTATTAAAAGGTGATAAATCAATTTTGGGAAAATTAAGACAAAAAGTCTTTTCACGACTTTATAAAGTCTTAAATATTGAAGGTATTTTTTCTGAATTCGCTGTCCAAGAGTTTGAGTTGTAAAACACATTGCGGAAGTGTGTGAATTTATTTGTTTTATTAAAAACAAACACTTTTTACTTCTTTCAAGCTGATTTTCACTTGAAATAAGTAGAAAAAATCTGATAGTGGAACAAGTTTTTCTTCCTTATTACAAGCACAAAAAACTTACTTTCACTGGCAGATTTTTCTATTTATTGTGAATTTAAGTGAAAATGATCTAAAAACAAGTTAATTTTTAGGTGATGAGTCTTATTTTAAGTGGAAAGAGATTAGTTTTGACTAGAAATGAGACATTTGGACAAGAAATAAGACAAATATTCTTGGAAAGATGTTGAGTTTTTACAGTGTACTATGAGTATTAGTCAGGGTCTTATGCAGAATAAATCAGTCATACAAAGATTAGACTACTGGGGTTTTTTATGGGCCCCACTGGGCGCTGGGCCCCTAGAGTTATCATCACCTTTCTCCCCTATACAACGGCCCTGGTTAAAAGTGTCACTGATGTAAATGGTTACAGCTTGAAGCGGCGGTGAGGTATTAAAAAATGTTGAGAAGGTCTTGAAAAAGTCTTAAAAAGGTATTAAAATTATCTTCAAGATTCCTGTATACAGTATACCCTGTCATGAAATCTGCACAAACTGCGTTTTTTTTGTTCCAAAACAAGACGAGAAACAAAATTAAATGAAAAAAAAAATATATATATAAAGGCAACAGAAGCCGAAGCGCTGAGAGAGAGAAGGAGGAGGATGAGAGAGAAACAGAAACAGGTGGCTTCAGGCCGACGGCGCCTTCATACGGTTGTGTTTTTGATTGATGTGATAATTCTGGTTCTGAACAAACGCCTCCGGGACAAACCTGTGAAAGAGCGAGGGAGGGAGGGAGGGAGGGGGGGAGAAAGAGGGGGAGGAGGGTGTGTGTGTGTGTGTGTAACATAGAAAAAGCATGAAAGCGAAAAAAAAAAGCGTAGATCAAATATTTGAAGCGTTTTTTTAAATGATTTTACAGATTTAGTGCCTGAGTCTGCTGCTGCATCACCCTCCTCTTCCTCCTCCTCCTCCCCCTCCCCCTTCCTTCCTCCCCCCTCTTCCTCTTCCTCATCTAGCTACATCATCAAAGACAATAGCTATTTATTAAAAACGGTGGAGCGTCGTCGTTCTCCTGTTGTTAGATTCAAACGTCTCGTCTCAAATCAGAGATTCCTCCTCGGTCTGTTCGTCTCACAGGGAGCTGATTCACAGCTTCTACGTGTGTGTGTGTGTGTGTGTGTGTGTGTGTGTGTGTGTGTGTGTGTGTGTGTGTGTGTGTGTGTGTGTGTGTGTGTGTGTGTGTGTGTGTGTGTGTGTGTGTGTGTGTGTGTGTGTGTGTGAGAGAGTGTGTGTTGAGAACATGAAAGAGGAGGATGAAGCCGTTTCTGATTTGACTGCCCGGCCACATTTGCATGAGATATTTGTGTGTGTGTGTGTGTGTGTGTGTGTGCTGCTGATGTTAAATAAGGACTCTCTGTTTTTTTCAAAATGGGGTTTATTAACCCGTTATTAACCTGTTGACTTCACTTTTTCACATTTCCTCCTCCAACATCAACAACTGGGTTTGTTTGGAAACAGATTTCTCTCTCTTTTTCTTTTCTTTTTTCTGGAGTTTCCTTCCTCGTTGCATTTAAAGGGAGAGAGAGAAAGAGAAAGGAGGAGTGAGGAAGGACGAGGGGTTGAAAGACAGGAAGAGAGCGAGAGACGAGGGCAGAGGCAGGAAGTGAGGGAAGAGGAGGAGGAGGAGGAGGGAAACATTTTTTCTCGGAGTAATAGCCACCTCATGATTTATATATTTATTCGTTTTATTCATGTGTATGTAAACTAGCACCGTCTTTGACCACTGCAGCACTTTAGTAAAACTGGGAAACGTACCTACACTGCAAAAACTCAAAATCTTTCCAAGAATATTTGTCCTTTTTCTTGTCAAAATGTCTCATTTCTAGTCAAAACTAATCTCTTTCCACTTAAAATAAGACTCATCACCTTAAAAATGAACTTGTTTTTAGATCATTTTCACTTGTTTCAAACTAATTTTCACTTGAAATAAGTAGAAAAATCTGCCAGTGAAAGCAAAGGTTTTTTGTGCTTGTAATAAGAAAGAAAAACTTGCTCCACTATCAGATTTTTCTGCTTATTTCAAGTGAAAATCTGCTTGAAAGAAGTAAAAAGTGTCTAAAAACAAGCTACTTTTAATATGATGAGTCTTATTTTAAGTAGAATGAGATTTGTGTTGACTAGAAATAAGACAGATATTCTTCCTGCTGCTCTTCCCATGAAGCTCTCCGGTCATGTGATCGTGTCGTTATGGAAATCCGTTCTGACCCAGCTCAGAGCAGAACGACTGCAGCTGCAAAATCCTAAATGATCCTGAACGTCACATCATTTACTTTGTCTCTGTGTGTGTGTCTGTGTGTGTGTGTGCGTGCATATTTGCGTGTCTGTGTGTGTTCGTGCTCCATGTTTCTCTTCCGTTCTGATCAGGAAATCGATTTCCTCTGAGTGAAGTTTTGGACGATCGCCATCGTCACCTCGGTGTCACCAGTCAGATGACAGATGACCACTAAATATAGAGCTCACACACATGTTCATGCACAGTTCACACACACACACACACACACACACACACACACACACACACACACACACACACACACACTCCTGAGAGGTCGTTGGGTCAGTATTTGCTCTCCTGGACCCTCTGCACTCAGAGTCATGTGTTTAACCTGCACGTATGTCGTTAACATGAAGCAGCTTCTCAGTCATGTGCTTTCACTTTCTCACACACACACACACACACACACACACACACACACACACACACACACACACACACACACTCTCTGACCTGATTTGCCTCCTCCACCATCGCCACCGCTGTCGTTTCGTCCCGAGGTCGTCACGCTTAACGAGACCGTGACCGACGCCGCTGCTCGAGAGTGAAACAGAATCCGTCACGTTCGACATGAATTTAAAATATTTAAAGGAAAGTGTCAGAGACTTTAAGAGACTCTCCTGATTAAATAACCTGCAGATCATATCTGGATTGCTCAGGTTTTGTCTGGTAAAAGTCAGAAAATAGTGAAAAGTTTCAGTAGAAGATGAAACATTTCTGCGTCCAGTAGGGGTGGGAATCTCACGATTAAATGCTAAGGAAATGGAGGCCGACAGCCGGCAGATTTGTTTCATTTTTCTATTCTTTAAAATCGATTTTGGGACATTTTATATCGATTCTGAATCGTATTAAATGAGAATTGCGATTCTTATGTGAATCCATTTTTTGGCACAGCCCTAGGATCCAGTCAAATAAAAGAAGCCGTTTGCAGAGAGAGTTTGATAAAACATCATCAGATTTCTCAGATTTACAGAAAGAACAAACATGCAACAAGTTTATTATGTTTAAAGGTTTCTAGTTTTAGTTTTATTAGTTTAGTTTATTTATTCATTCGGTCGATTAAAAAAAGAAGAGACTGACAAAATGCATAGATTGGTCAGTAATACATGCAACCAAAAGGTTATGCCTAGTACCCTTTGTACATAGGATTGCCATTTACATAGTGGAAATAAAGAGCATTAAAATAAAAACAAACAAAATAAGTAAGTTTGTCAAGGTATAGAAGCATCAGACTCGGTTTTTATAATAATGAGACAAAATTTCTCAAGTTTCATGAAGTAAAACGTCGACTTTCATCGTCTGCAGCAGCTTCAGCAGCGTCAGAACTGATGACATCACACACACACAGACACACAACCCTCCCAGCTTCAGTCAGATCTCCTCTGTCTCATCCCGGTGTTTTCACGGTCGTATCGTCGCTGATCTGCGGTCGAGGTGAGAACGAAACGCAGAAAAGAGTCGGTTTGGTTTGGTTTGGTTTGGTTTGGTGTCGTCGCACGAAGAGAGAGAGACAGAGAGGATGATGGGAGGAGAGAGGAGGCAGCAGGAAGGAGAAGAGGTAGAAGAGGGATGAGTGATGACACGGTGTGAGGGAAGAGGCCTGGTGGAGATGGTTAAGTTAGCTCAGCTCAGTCCGTGTGTGTGTGCGTGTGTGTGTGCGTGTGTGTTGCTGCGTGTTGGCCGAGTTCGGGGAGGAATGACAAGTATGTGGGACATTTTCCAGAGCTCTGGTTTAGTGGATTCAACCACTCAGAGAGAGAGAGGGAGAGGAGGAGGGGGGAGAAAGAGAATGTGACAGGAAGAGCACTGCAAAAACTCAACATCTTAGCAAGAATATTTGTCTTATTTCTAGTCACAATGTCATTTCTAGTCAAAACAAATCTCATTCTACTTAAAATAAGACTCTTCACATTAAAAAGTAGCTTGTTTTTAGACACTTTTTACTTCTTTCAAGCAGATTTTCACTTGAAATAACTAGAAAAATCTGATAGTGGAGCAAGTTTTTCTTATTACAAGCACAAAAAAACAGATTTTTCTACTTATTTCAAGTGAAAATTTGTTTGAAACAAGTGAAAATTATCTCAAAACAAGTTAATTTTTAGGTGATGAGTCTTATTTTAAGTGGAAAGAGATTAATTTTGACTAGAAATGAGACATTTTGACAAGAAATAAGACATATTCTTGGAAAGATGTTGAGTTTTTGCAGTAGTGAAGGTCGGAGAAGCTGTAACATACATTTCTATACTGAACATCCTACTGTATATGTTTGGATGATGGGTGGGTGGGTGGGTGGACTTTCCCTGTTGTTTCCTTTTTCTGCCCCCCTCCTCCCCTCTATCTATGACACACACACACACACACACACACACAGAGACACACACACACACCCGGGCAGGGCGGAGCGGTGCAGGGTGGAGCGGGTCATGGCTGCAGTCATTGTTGTTCTGGCCGACAGACTTCCTGTTCCAGGCAGCAGCTACAGTATGATGACGCCCGTCACCACGACAACACATCTGCGTGCAAACTGGACAGGAACACACACACATGCACACACACACACACATATGCACGCACACACACTTATATATGCACGCACACACACACACACACACACACACACACTATGCTGCTCATTCATATTTGATCTTGTGCAGAGATTTTCTACCTGTAGCGGACGGTGCTTCATCATTTCTTTCCACACACATATAATTACACACATTGATTTGCACTTTTGCACACACACACTCTTACACACACACACACACACACTCACACACTCTTACACACACACAGACACACACACACAGCCTTGGCCTGGATAACCTGCAGTCTGATGCTGTATTTAAACCAGATGAGCAGAGACCTGTAAAGCCTTTGATTATGAGCCACTGCAGAGACTCTCACACACACACACCCCTACACACACACACACACACACACACACACACACACACACACACACACACGTTCCAGCTGCAGCTACATGGACAAACTCACTGTGTTTCTGTGTGTGTGTCTGTGTGTGTGTGCAGCTCTGTAAACATCCACAACACGTCATAAACCACCGACACTTTTAAACACTCCCAAACGTGTGTGTGTGTGTCTGTGTGTGTGTCTGTGTGTGTGTGTGTGTGTGTGTGTGTGTGTGTGTGTGTGTGTGTGTGTGTGTGTGTGTGTGTGTGTGTGTGTGTGTGTGTGTGTGTGTGTGTGTGTGTGTGATGTAGTATTTTTAGCGGCTGCAGAGTGGAACCAGCTCGTTGTGATCACCAGAGCAGATGTTGTGATTTCAGTCTCGTCTGCTTCACTTTAGACAAACAGAAACTAAGCGATGTGATTGGACAGAATCGTCCCCGTGTCTCTGCAGCAGCAGCAGCGACGCACGTCCTGACCGCTGTGACTGTGATCTGTCGTCTCCACGGCAACACAAGCCCGATGGTGCTGACGCTGCACCTTTTCTACCTCTTCTACCTTTATCAGCTTCAGCAGCTCCTGTGATTTGGATTCTGCACGGTTTTGTGGTTCGAGGTTTTATCTGCTTGTTAATACAGATGTGCATCACGGTTTATATCTGTATTCTGTTATATAAATATTAATTTATATTTCTGACATTTCCTTCGATAAGCTGCTGCAGCTGCTTCCTGCAGGTTTCTGGCTTTCTGAGTGACATGGCTTTAACTCACCTGTGTGATGCAGAGAAACAGATTTATACTGTAACGACATGCAGGCTCATGAGATCTGCACATCGTCAACACAACCAGATGAAAAAATAGAAACAAACAAGTCTGTAAAAGACGAAAATCTGCAGCTTCTGCAGTCTGGGTTTTAGCATTTGGTCATATTGTGATTTCAGGTTGTGATTGATTGTGCAGCTTTAATCTTTAGGTTTTTATTTAGTTATTTTAGTGCATTTTATTTAACTCAATAATTTCTTGTACATCACTCATCTTAAATGGTTCCTGCATTTACTGAGTCTCATTGAGGTCTTTGAATGCATCAGGAGCTAATTCAACAAAATAAAATCTCTTATAGAGTTAATCATTACTAACAGAGGGACGTTGCTCTCTCTCGTTGTGTTTGTTTCTTGAGAAACACATTTATACTGTAACGACATGCAGGCTCATGAGTTCTGCACAATGTCAACACAACGAGATGAAGAAATAGAAACAAACGAGTCTTATCTGTAAAAGCTGAAAACCTCTGGGTTTTAGCATTCGGTCATATTGTGATTTCAGGTTGTGATTGATTGTGCAGCTTTAATCTTTAGGTCTAGTGCATTTTATTTAACTAAATAATCACTCATCTTAAATGGTCCTTGTATTAACTGAGTCTCATTGAGGTCTTTGAATGCATCAGGAGCTAATTCAACAAAATAAAAGCTGTTATAGCAGTGGTTCCCAACCCTTTTTTTGGCTCGTGACCCCATTTTGACATCACAAATTTCTGGCGACTCGGTCAATCAAGATGCGCCAGCTCAGATATTTTTATACGCTGCATTTTATTTGAACACGGTTTATATTTGAGTTAGTGAAAGTATAGAAATACAGTTGTTTAAGATTGTGTGTGGTGTTTTTAATCATAATTTTAAGAAGAAGAATTTTTTTTTTAGCAATTACTAAACAGTTCAGGCGACCCCATTTGAATTCCAGGCGACCTCACATGGGGTCCCGACCCCAAGGTTGAAAAACAAAGTCTTATAGAGTTAATAAATCCTAACAGAGACGTTTCTCTCTCCCGTTGTGTTTGTTTCTTGTCGCTCTCTGGTTCCTCAGATGTTTTAGTTTCTCTCTGAACTGGTTTGTTGTTATTTCAGAGTTGGACGCACAACGAGTGTTGAAGCTTCTCTGTGATTCTCCTCCAGACTTCGCTGCGTCGCTCTGGAACACAAACCCTCATTTTCACTATTTCCCACCCTCCCCCTCCCCTCACACACCCTCAGTCATGTCACACCAGCTATTTCCCCCCCCCAGGCTTTTGGATTTACCAAAGTCATGTGTGTGTGTGTGTGTGTGTGTGAGTCTCTTTGTGTGGCCGTGTGGGTTTGGCTGCTGCAGCATCTCAAACCACCGGCCCCTAATTCTCCCTCTGTGGCCCCGAAACTGAATGTCAAGACTTCTCAAACGTTTTCATGTCAGCGACCGACCCACCACACACACACATACACAGACATACCCCCACTCCCACACACACACACACACACACACACCCACACCCCCTCTCCCCCCTCCAGACTGACGGGAAGCTCCCAGTGGTGAAATCCCGCCGTGAAATTTGGAAAGCAGTTCTGTGGATTTGTTGAAATAGTTTGAGAAACATGAGGACAAAGTTTCTGACATTTATTGACGGAGCCGCTGGTCTGAGGTCAGTGCTGCTTTTCAGCGAGAACAAGAACCAGAGAAAACAAAAAAAAGACATTTCATTGCTCAGAGATTATGAAATAAAGTTGAGTTGAAGAAGTGACACAGATACAGTAGATCAATATGAATGATAGAAGTTATTAGATTTTCCTTTGCTCCTTTGCTTTGATTTAGAAGCGATTATGACTCTTTAATCGATCAGTGAATCTATAAAGTGACGATGTGAAAACTGAGTGAGGTGTGTTTTGTTTTTTTGTCCTGTGACTTAAAGGGATAGTTCAACATTTTTGGCGAATTGGCCTATTGCCATAATCCCTATAGTTTTAGGAGGAGAAACGTTACCAGACAGAATTGTTGTTTTAGAGGTAAATTCATGCAAAACCAGCTGATGCACGTTGCCTTCAGGGACAGTTTTTCATCAAGCAGTCTCTGCATTTCCCTCTAAAACAACTCTGTGTGGTAACGTTGTGTTAATATCTCATAGCGTGGTGAATGTGCAGCTCACAACTTGTCCACCAGAGCGTTGTGGAGTTGTTGGATTGTGTATTTGATGAGTTTGATGAGGGAAACCAAGAAATCCCATAATGAGCCTCCGTAGCGTAGCTCTGAGCAGCTCACGGCTCTGCTCCGCCGTTCTAAAAACAGCTTGCACCAACAATTAAAGGTAACGAACCTACTGCTATGACTGTAGGGATTATGGGAATGGGCCAATTTGCCAAAATGTTGAACTATCCCTTTAAAAAAAAAAACATATATATTCAGTTTAAACGCAGCAAATTCTTACATTTATGAATCTTATTGATTATAGATATTGATCACTGGCATCTAAAACTCCTCGTAGCTCTGGACCGGGCCGAGCTTTGAGAACCTGTGTGTGTGTGTGTGTGTGTGTGTGTGTGTGTGTGTGTGTGTGTGTGTGTGTGTGTGTGTGTGTGTGTGTGTGTGTGTGTGTGTGTGTGTGTGTGTGTGTGTGTGTGTGTGTGTGTGTGTTTGAAACAGTAGCATCAGATTGTGTGAGTCTGGTTGTGTTTTTACTGTCGGGTGGCTGCTTCTATTGTCGGCACAAGATGGCTGTGACAAGTGTGTGTGTGTGTGTGACGAGTGTGTGTGTGTGTGTGTCAGTGAGTAATGTGGCCAGACAAGTGAAGTTGTGTGTGTGTCTGTGTGTGTGTGTGTGTGTGTGTGATGAAGTGCAGGTTGTGTTGTACTCTATAGTATGTGTGTTTCTGTGTGTTGTCGACTCAGCCTTTTCCAGCCCCTTATACTCGTCGAACCCTCTAATCCCCATAATCCCCTCCTCCCCCTCCTCTTTTTTCCTTCTCCCTCGTTTCTCTGGTCTCTCTTCCTGTCTCCCACTCCTCTCTTATCTCTGCTCATCCCTCTCTCCCTCCCTCTCCCTCTCTGTAACATCCCCTCGCTGCTAAATGTAGCTGCAGCGTCGCCTCCGTTTGTCGTCACAGAGATCGAGTGTGTGGTGTATTTCTGACCCGCTGTATATTCCTGTACCTCCTCCTCTTCCTGTGTTTCCTCTTCTTCCTTTTTTATTCCTTCATTAGTGATGCATTAAAGGACAATTCCGGGCAAATTCAACTATTTTCCTAACATTTTAGGTCTAAAAGAAGGAATCTGAAGGTTTTCAGTTTATTTGCTCCTGTTTTGCGGTAGTTGTGTCTGTCCCCGCATCGCCACGGCAGCGATGAATGGGAGCGGATTGAAGTTCTGCTGCTTAGGCTGTTTCCATCCCTCAAAGCCACAGACAGCGTCAGATGGAGACTCAAACATGCAGCCAGAAGTTTATTTACTTCAAGCAAGCCGACATGTTTGTAAAACTAGATCTAATTCAAAGTCTGGCGGAGTCGAGACCCAAGTTGACGCTCGGTGTGTTCAGGTGCAGTGGGAAGCTCCCGTTTGTGTCAGAAACACAGGAATATCAACTCTGGACTTGCTTGAAGTGAATAAACTTCTGGGTGCATGTTTGAGTCGCCATCTGACGCTGTCTGTGGCTTTGAGGGATGGAAACAGCCTAAGCAGCAGAACTTCAATCCACTTCAATTAAACTAAAAATCTTCAGATTCCTTCTTTTAGACCTAAAATGTTAGAATAAAATACAGCCCTGAGGTGAATTTGCACGGAATTGTCCTTTAAAAGTCAGTCGGCCAATCAGTTAACGAGCTTCTATCTCCATCTCTGTGTTGCAGGCGGTGGAGCGGGAGCAGGTGGACGGCATCCAGCCCAAGCTGCAGCACGTCAACGCCGTGGGTCAGGGTCTGATCCAGAGCGCCGCCAAACACACGGACACGCAGGCGCTGGAGCACGACCTGGAGACCACCAACCTCCGCTGGAACTCGCTCAACAAACGGGTAAAAAGACACGCACGCCCACACAACAACAACAACAAAACAAGAAAATCAAACATGGCCTCTCCAGGTAGGGATTAGGGCATTTCGAATAATTTTCTAACCGAGTATCCTAACCTTGTCGTAACCGGGTAACCGAATACTGTAATAAAGAATAAAATGAGGTCATGTCTGACGGACAGAGTGCATTACTGACACACAGCGTCGTCAGACTAAATATCAGGTGGATAATGTAATGGTAAATCTTGATATTCCTTTGTTTTAATCACTTGAGATGTTCCTACACCCTAGTACTTTCCCAGACTTCCTTCTGCAATTGTAGATTCAAGTTCCTTTACACTTAACCATCTGTGATGCCCAACTTCCCACTTCCTAATTCACACTCAAACCCCTTTGTATTTTAAATTGTATCTCTTAACTCCATACTACCTCGGGAGACCGGTGATGATACCTTCAAAGGTGAAGGTGTGAAAACACAATCAGGGAAGGGGCCGGCCAAAGGACACAAACACACCCCAGAAGTGGACCTTCCCTCAGCTATAAATGTTTAGGTTTTCCCTTTGCTCAGAGTCTTTTCTTTACCATCACCCACTCGGGTTTGAACTGACCTTTCCTTGCAAGGAAATAAATTAATGTCCGCCGGCGAAGTCTCTATTTCATTATTCACCAACAGCAAACAGCTAAGAATTACCACGACAATAATAAGAGTAGAGATGGAGTTTAAGATGCACATACGGGGCAGATGTGCATCTTTATGCCAGGGCTGCCTCGGAGGAGAAAACTTGTTTTTCTTTTTTTTTAAATCATTAGTGGTGCTTATTTATTAGTCCACACTACATGTTGGTGCCTTCGGTCCTCTCTGCCTCGCATCGTCTCAGGAAATAACTGGGAAGGTTTCAGAATGTTTGTAAACTGAAAGCAGATTTTCTAAAGACTTGATGACACCTGTCGTCTCAGATTATTGTAAAAGGTTTGAAAGTCCGAGGCTCGATCCAAAAACGCTTTTACACAGCAGAAAATCATGTTGCTGCTTGATCCGAAACAGTTTAACGCTACAAAAAGCCGAACCACGGCATGATGATGTAGTTTGATCTGATACTAGACTGTTGCTCTAACGTGCTGTTTTTTTAATCCTAGGTTAACCGGATAATAAATTCATAACCGGATAGCAGATTGCCTACTCGGGTACCCGGGACACACATCCCTTCCTGCAGCTTCACTCACCTGAATTATTTCTCTCTCCTTCAGGTTGCAGAGCGGATCGCCCAGCTGCAGGAGGCCCTGTTGCATTGTGGGAAATTCCAGGATGCTCTGGAGCCGCTGCTGAGCTGGCTGAGCGACACGGAGGAGCTGGTGGCCAATCAGAAGCCTCCGTCCGCAGAATACCGCGTGGTGAAGGCCCAGATCCAAGAACAGAAGGTACGGCGGAGGAAAACACAGCAACTTTAATATATTAACAAACAGAGATAAGAGGGAAGAGGAAGAGAGAGGGAGATACATTTACATAAAGTCACAAAGTTACCAGAAAAAACTAGAAAACTTGTGATTGAGAAAATAACTAAGGCTCCAAAATGATCTTGTGATTCTGGACTAAGATAACTAATATTTCCTAAAAACACCCTGAAGCTGCTTCACACAGTCACAGGTAATTTTTCACTCTGTAACAGAGCAGCTGAGAATAAAGATGAGTTTGAGGAATAAAAAATATTATTAAATTATCTCTGATCAGATCGAGGAGAATAAAAATGATCTGATTTAGAAGAAAAGCAGCGGTAGGGTGATTATTTTAACTCAAAATAAAGAAAACAGTGAGCTGTGTGACATCGCTGCTGCAGCTCAGTGAGGACTTGTGTTGAAGAGTTGACGTTTCCTCATATTTTCCATTTTGGGGGATTTTTTAAACCTCTGATCGTCAGGCGCAAAGTTTCCTGACGGATCAACTGAAGCAGATTTGAATTTTTTCACTTTTTTTTTATTTTTCTGGATAATTTTATTTTCCAAACATTGTTGTTGTGTGAGAACTGAGAAAGTATTTTTTCCGTTTGCTGTGAATGTGTTGGACTTTGTTTGATTTACGTCCTCGGTGTCCTTTAACCACAAACAATGGACACACACACGCACAAAGGCGATGATCCGTCTGCCTGGCATCCGAACCGTCCCAGTTGACCGTCTGCCAGTCAGACTGGCATAAAAACAGACACACACACACACACAGAAACACACACACACACACACACACACGCATGGTGGATTCATATTGTTTTCAGACACACTCACAGTTTTCCCTGTTTATCCAACACACACTTCCTGTGTTTGTGCACATGAGAGAGCTGCAGTCTCGGCCAACGATCAATCACACGTGTTTACATCCGTGACGGAGAGAGAGAGAGAGAGAGATAGGGTGTGTGTGTGTGAATAAAAGTTTGTCCCGTTAAAGGGATAGTTCAACATTCTTGGTTGGTGCAAGTTTGATATTTGCAGCGTAAAAGTGGGATGAGATGAGCATTTTACAAAACAGAAACAAGTGGTGGAATCAGCTGATAACTACTCTAACCTACTTTATTAACATACTGGGCCCAAAAATACAAAAAAAAAATCTGGTAAAGTGAAAAAATAATTAATAAATTAATAAATAATTGTCATTAAAAAAAAGATAGTGGATATTTTTATATTATGTGGTATGTAAAGGTAAAAATCAAACGTATTCAGAAGTAACCAAAAAAAAAAACCAGACCTCATTAATGAGGCTTATTGTTATATATCATATACAAACAACAAACACATACTATGTGATAGATAGATAGATAGATAGATAGATAGATAGATAGATAGATAGATAGATAGATAGATAGATAGATAGATAGATAGATAGATAGATAGATAGATAGATAGATAGAACGATAGAACGATAGATAGATAGATAGAACGATAGATAGAACGATAGATAGAACGATAGATAGATAGATAGATAGATAGATAGATAGATAGATAGATAGATAGATAGAACGATAGATAGATAGATAGAACGATAGATAGATAGAACGATAGATAGAACGATAGATAGAACGATAGAACGATAGATAGAACGATAGAACGATAGATAGATAGATAGATAGATAGATAGATAGATAGATAGATAGATAGATAGATAGATAGATAGATAGATAGATAGAACGATAGATAGATAGATAGAACGATAGATAGATAGATAGATAGATAGATAGATAGATAGATAGATAGATAGATAGATAGATAGATAGATAGATAGAACGATAGATAGATAGAACGATAGATAGATAGATAGATAGATAGATAGATAGATAGATAGATAGATAGATAGATAGATAGATAGATAGATAGATAGATAGAACGATAGATAGATATAGAGAGAGAGAGAGAGAGAGAGAGAGAGAGAGAGAGAGAGAGAGAGAGAACAACACAGATCACGAGACACTGAAGTAAAAAACATAAAAACACATAATGTATTAAAACACAATAATAAATATGTGGATAAAAGGTTAAAGTTAAGGCAAGTCAGGGGTTAGAACCAGTAAATAATAAATAAATAACATTGTTGCATGACGTCATATGAAAGCACTGCTATCATATTGTGTTGCCATGTCTACTGACTGGTCACCACATCTGTCCCCGGCTGCTCCAGCTGCTGCAGCGGTTGCTGGACGACCGGCGGCCGACGGTGGAGATGATCCGGGCCGAGGGAGAGAGGATCGCCGCCACGGCCGAGACCCAGGACCGAGACAAGATCCAGACCCAGCTGCAGAGTCTGGCCGAGAGGTGGAGCGAGCTGCTGGACAAGGCCGGGGCCAGGTGGGTGTCCCGGGGGAGGAGGAGGGAGGAGGGGGGGAGGAGGAGGGGAGAGGAGAAACAAGACGTGACAGATGTTTGAAAACATAATAATGATCAGCTGCTCCGGTGACTTCCTGTTTTCTTGTTTCATCTCCGGGCGCTTTAACAGAGAAGAGTATCATTACCTCTGGTTTGTGTGGTGGACAAGGACACACACACACACAGACACACACACACACACACACACACACAGAGACACACACACACACACACAGACACACACACACACACACACACACACACAGGGAGAGGATGTGATGTGGCACGACAAAGACAAATCATAATTAACACGTTGACAGCAGGTCGACGCCTGGAAACCTGCAGCCAAGTGTGATACACAACACTGTGGAGTTCACACACACACACACACACACACACACACACACACACACACACACACACACACACACACACACACACACACACACACATATATATCTCTATATATATAGATATATGTATAGATATATATAGATATATGCTGTATATCATTTTTGTGTGTTATACTGTTTTATTGCTGTTTTTAATCTGAATTCCACTCTGACTTTGCTCTATTTTATGATTTTTAAAGTGTAAAGTGTCTTTGAGCATCTGTATTCAGTTTCAGTTTAGTTTCAGTTTAGTTTATTTGAAAAGGGACAATGCACGTTAATAAACACTGTATAAAAAACACATGTAAATGCACCCGAATTAGCTTATATAGCTAGTTTTCATCGACTGTCCCTCTGCCAGATCGTACAAGGCAACCTTCCAAAAGAACAACAATGGAATAAAATATTGTACCACATAGGATAGAACACATACACAACACATACTAACTGTCCGTAAATACGTAAAAGCGCTTACAAACAAAATGTATTATTATTATTATTATTATTATTATTATTATTATTATTATATATGTGAGATGCTTTGTTTGACACCGACACACAGAAACAACACATTTCTTTGATATTTAATAACATTTCGTGATTTTTTTTTTTTAATAAAAGCACAGCTGACCGTCACAAAATCAGCAAAAAGCAATAAAATACCAATAAAAGCCTCTTCCTCCTCCTCTTCCCCCCCCCCCCCCCTCAGGCAGCGACAGTTGGAGGAGCTGCAGGTTCTGGCGCTTCAGTTCCACGAGGCCTTGGAGCCGCTGGGCGAGTGGCTGAGCACCACGGAGCGACGCCTGAGCTCCGCCGAGCCCATGGGAACCCAGACGGCCAAGATCACGCAGCAGATCACCAAGCACAAGGTACACACACACACACACACACACACACACACATACCAAACACACACACACACACACACACACACACACACACACATACACACACACACACATACCTGGTCCTCTGATGGGTTAAATCAGGTCACCAGGGTGTCGACGTCCCCGAGCGCTCAGGTGTTTGTGCTTCACATGAGGTCGTGGAAGTAAAAATAGATGCACAGTCGGATCAGATGAAAATAAATACAATAAAACATACAAGGTTTGACCACATGTACCAAACATCCAGATGGATCGAAAAGCCGTTTCTCACTGTCCCACCTGACAGAATAAGTTAAGTTTATTTTATTTTTTATTTTTTATTTGTTTATTTCGGGCATGTCAATTTAAATCATCATCATCACACTTCATCTTAGTTCAAATAATACAATACACATGGCCGAAAGGGAAAGCGGGAGAAGCAAAAGTTTATCTAGTCCCGCCCCCATTACCCACAGAATAAAATCTTTATCGTGATCTTTTCTATTCTTTTGCTTTTTACATTTTGACATAACATTCTTTTACTTATGACATTTTGATGTAACATGTTACAGCAGTAGGTAGTATACAGAGCTGAAGTTTAGCTCTAGACAGTACGTACGTAAGTAGTAAGTTAAGTTTAGTTAAGTTGACTTTATTGTCACATATAATTACAAGTAGTTACAGTGAAATTCTTATGTACCTTTGGTCATTTGCATAACATAAATAGAGATACAAGAACAATAAAAGAAGAAAGAGAAGGATATTTAAAACCGAAAGAGGTGGGTAGTAATAAATATAATATAATAGTGCAATAGCAATCAATATAAAAAAGAAGAAAAAGAAGTGCATTTTATATGTTATTAAAATCAAAGTCTCTGGATATTTGTATATTATCCAAAGTGCAGTAGTGCATGGAAGTGTATGTGTGTGGTGTCTGATGGCCTGAGGGAAGAAGCTCCTCCTCATCCTCTCCGTGTTGGTCTTCAGATGTCTGAATAAAATACAATACACAAGACAGGACATTACCTAACGCTAAGATAAAAAATAAACAATGAAGTGCACAACAGATAAGACATGATCTGTTTCAAGTGAGAACATAGAAATTAAAATATAATATATAAAACGGTAGCAGCCTGTGTTGGGTGCTGCTGGTGTTTTTGTGCAAAACGGTCAAACTGAAGGTCGTGGGTTCAGACAGCGCAGTAGAAATCACAGATGTAGAGTCATACTAGACATATTAAAGATTCATATTATTATAAGTCACAGTCACGTCTTGATTTATTCATGTTCCCTTCAGTTTCTCATTTTCATCTCAGTTGTTTCAGTTTCTCATCGTCGATGTTTATGATTTCCTGTTTCTCTATGATTTCTCATCTCTCATATTTTGAGTTTTTATTATTTGTCTTTTGTTTTTCTGTTATTTTCCTTTTCTGTTCTCACATCCCTTCATCTCCTTTTTAAACACACACACACACACGCTCATACACAACCAAACACATACACACACACACACTTCCCAGGCGCTCCAAGATGACGTGTCCTCTCGAGAGGCCGAGGTCGACCGCCTCGAGTCCCTCAGCCAATCGCTGACGCCGCTGAGCTGCGCGGCGGACCGTGATTGGCTGGGGGAGCGTGTGGGCGCGGTGCGGTCGGGCCACTCGGAGCTCAGCGACTGGAGCGAGCGGCGCGCGGCGCTGCTGGAGCAGGCGCTGGCCAACGCTCAGCTGTTCGGAGAGGACGAGGTGGAGGTGCTGAACTGGCTGGCCGAGGTGGCTCAGAGGCTCGGCCAGGTGGCGGTGCACAGCTACCGGCCGCAGCAGCTGGCAGAGCAACACAAACACACTCTGGTAACGACAACTGGAGCTATGCACACACGGGGGGTTTACATCATTGGACGGCGAAACTGAATTTTTATACAAGAGAGAGCTGTCGATTCAAATGATTCGCTCATTTGTTCAAAATGCACCTTAAAGGGAAACAGTAGTTCAACATTTTTGCAAATTGGCCCATCACCATAACCCCTATAGTCATAGCAGTAGGTTCGTTACCTTTAATTGTCGGTGCAAGGTGTTTTTAGAACGGCGGAGCAGAGCCGTGAGCTGCTCAGAGCTACGCTACAGAGGCTCATTATGGGATTTCTTGGTTTCCCCTCATCAAACTCATCAAATACACAATCCAACAACTCCACAACGCTCTGGTGGACAAGTTGTGAGCTGCACATTCACCACGCTATGAGATAATAACACAACGTTACCACACAGAGTTGTTTTAGAGGGAAATACAGAGACTGATGATGAAAAACTGTCCCTGAAGGCAACGTGCATCAGCTGGTTTTGCATGAATTTCCCTCTAAAACAACTCTGTCTGGTAACGTTGTGTTATTATCTCATAGCGTGGTGAATGTGCAGCTCACAACTTGTCCACCAGAGCGTTGTGGAGTTGTTGGATTGTGTATTTGATGAGTTTGATGAAGGGAAACCAAGAAATCCCATAATGAGCCTCCGTAGCGTAGCTCTGAGCAGCTCACGGCTCTGCTCCGCCGTTCTAAAAATAGCTTGCACCGACAATTAAAGGTAACGAACCTACTGCTATGACTATAGGGATTATGGCAAAATGTTGAACTATCCCTTTAAAGAGATTTATTTTTCACATGTGTAATCGTGGATGAATAAGCTGCTTTATACAAATGTAACTTTATTAGACATTAATCAAAAACAGTGACAGATATTGTCCAAAAAGGCCTTAAACTGTGTTTGGTTTAAAAATACACTATAAAAAAAATCAAATACTAACATTGAAGCAGACGGTTGGTTTATCTTGTGACTGCAGCTGATTCATTTCCAGGAACTGTGGCTCAAAGATCAATGTAAGAATTAAAGTTAAAGTTGTTTATAAATGTGATAAATCCAGATAAATCCAGGTGTGACTCATTCCTGTGTGTTTCAACCAGAAGCAGATTTTTAATGTGCAACAAACTTTCTGCACACATGTAATATGATAATGTTTAATATTATTTATTATGAGAAAAAAGAGCAGATTTGAAACACACAAGAGCAGTTTAATGACTCTTTTTCCTCTTCCTCTTCCTCTTCCTCTTCCTCCCTCAGTCTCTGAATGAAGAGATCGTGAGCAGGAAGAAAACAGTGGACCAGGCCATCAAGAACGGACAAGCTTTACTCAAACAGACCACAGGTAACTTATATATGTGTACATATATAGGACGTGTAGTTTCAGCTACTGTTAATGTTTAATGCTAAAGTTTCAGTCTGTACTGTCTTTGGTTTGGCTTTTAGGAAATAAAACACACAAAACAACACTGTCAAATACACATATAAAGACTCACAATTAAAGCAGACACGAACATGAACTGTACAAGAGTCTTGATATTAATAATAATAATTAGCCGAGTTTGTGCTGATTCTGAATCAGTGCAGCAGCTGGTGAAACTTTAAAAATCGACAACTTTTATTAGGAAAAACATGTTTATAAAATGTGTTGGATTTGAAGTTCAAATAAAAAGTTAAAGGGATAGTTCACCCAAAATTGAAATTTCACTCATTATCTCCTCCCCCTCATGTGGACTAAGGGCTGTGAGAAGTTTCAGAGTCCTCCGTGGCTTCTCTGAGTTACAGGGGGTCTCGGCGTAGCAGTGCATGTCCATATAACGGTTGCAAATGGATACCAACTGTCTTCGTAACAAAAAGACACACCAAAAAACATCCAAATACCTCCATGCTGCTCGTATGTAATGTCCGTCTTGTATTGAAGCCCCGACATGAGAAATTGTCCTGAAATAAAATTAAATAAGTCTATATTTCAAGCTTGATTGTAGCGGAAGCTTCTCTCCTCGGGAAGAGGGGCTCTATTTGGATGTTTTTTGGTGTGTCTTTTTGTTATGAAGACAGTTGGTATCCATTCGCAACCGTTATATGGACATGCACTGCTACGCCGAGACCCCCTGTAACTCAGAGAAGCCACGGAGGACTCTGAAACTTCTCCCAGCCCTTAGTCCACATGAGGGGGAGGAGATAATGAAATTTCAATTTTGGGTGAACTATCCCTTTAATAATAATAAAAAAACAGCTGCAGATGGAAATTAGCTTTAGAGCTAAATCTGGCATATTTAGGCTACATATTGTATGTTCATGAATATGCAGAGTCCCGTTACAAACAAATAAGACAAATAAATGAAATGAAAATAAATAAATAGATGAATAAAGACAAATTAAATAAAACATAAAGTTTATATCTCTGATATTTTGTGTGTGTGTGTGTGTGCAGGCGAGGAGGTTCTCCTGATCCAGGAGAAACTGGACGGCATCAAGTCGCGCTACGCGGAGATGACGGCGAGCAGCAGCAAGGCGCTCCGCACGCTGGAGCAGGCGCTGCAGCTCGCCACGCGCTTCGCCAGCGCCCACGACGACGTCAACCAGTGGCTGGACGGCGTGGAGGCGGAGCTTAACAACGTGGAGCCCGACGCCTCGCTGGCCTATCAGGACAGACAGAAGGTACTGGGAGGCCACTGTGTCACTGTGTCTGTAGCTGCGTTTCCATCCACCTTTTTTTAATTATTCGCATTTTCAAAAATTGCGAATAAATACTTGAATGGAAACGCCGGAAATTCGGAAAAAGGCAGTAAATGCGCATAAAAGTTTTTACGCTTTGGGGGGTGGATTAGTCAGCGTATCGATTAAATGAAAATGCGACTTTTTGTGATGGAAACAGATTATGTGAGTTGAGCCAGAGTTTGTGGGTGAAGCTGCTGGACTTCACCCAGCGACGTTCAAACAAATGGAGAACGACGCCCCGGTGTCCCAGCTCTCGTCTCTGCACCCCGCAACACAAACACGCTCCGTAACCCATAATCTTTTGTTTATGACGGTTAAAGGGGTAGTATCTTTTTTTTTTAAAGTGGGGTTGTATGATCTACAAATAGCCCCTAAGTAACACAGTTTTTATTTGGACCTAACCGACTCACGTATCCCTCCACCCAGGGTTAGCGGCCGCCGATCAGCAGTTGGTTCGGTCCAAATAAAAACTGTGTTTTTCCTGCACTTTGAAGGGCTGGAAAAAATTATATTATAGTGAACAATGGAACTGTGTATTTTTTTCCAGGTAAAACCTCTTTTAGGCCGTGAAAATAGGCCGTTTCTTTGGGTCTGTTCACAACAATGTATGTTGTAAATCTCTGGGCAGGGCTATTATGGGCTGGCGTTGCTAACGGGAGGAGTGCAGAGAGTCTTCTACTGCAATTAAAGTTCTTAGGGGCTATTTGTAGATCATACAACCCCACTTTAAAAAAAATGCTACTATCCCTTTAAGACTACACAAACACACACGTCGTAACATCGTATATGTTATGTATATGTTCGTTGTAAACAGATGCACATGGGCGAGAGGAGCATAACCAAAACAGCAGAAAAGCGAGCAGACTGTCACAGTTCCCTACTGTCTTTCTGTGTAAATATCTCATGTTACAACATGAAAACCTGCGGCTTATATTCAAGTGCGGCCTATATATGTACAGTATTTTCTTTTAAAATGTAGCTGGTGCAGCTTATACAGGTGCGTCTATAGTCCGGAAAGTACGTAAATTGTCCATGATGTTGAGTGTCAGCTGAGTGTCAACTGTTGGATACATTCACGCTCTCTTATGACGTAATCTCACGGCGCACTCCTCCTAATCGCAACGGTCATAAATTTGCATTTGCTTTTTGCGCATTTTCACAAAATCCGCTCTTAAATTCGATACGACTTGGATGGAAACCCAGCTTGTGTGTGTGTGTGTGTGTTTATGTCACACATAACACTCGTTGCCTTCAGGTGTATTATTAACTCTGAGTCACGGAGCGTCAGACTCAACATCCTCCTTCACATCTGCTCTGGTTTCCACAACACATGTTTCACACTACTTCTTCTTCCTCCTCTGTGTCTTTTACTTTGTGCGTTCAGTCGTGATTGAACGACAAAACTTTATCGACTGAATCAAACACATGTTTACACTTTAAGGGGGGGGGACACTACAGGTGAATAGGGTAAACATTTTTAACTAACAGATATCACCATGAAACTTCCCAAGTTTATCACTCACATTAAGACGAATATTTTTTGTATTACAAGTTTTGTCAAATTTTATGTTTAAATATGTAAATGAGGCAATATCTGATGAAATATGCACTAATTTGCATATATTTCCATAACAGAAATCTGAGCAATGGATAAAGCTACTTTCAAAATTCTTGTTTTATTTTGTTGACATATTAGAGTCAGAAGTTTTTACAGAGGAGGATTTTGGATATCTCTTTTTTTATCACTTTGTAAATGAGAAAATACTGTCAGCAGCCCTAAAAATTCAAATATCTTATATATTTATAAGAAAATGAAGTGAAATAAAAACCTTAATGTGGATTTTCTACCATTTCTTTTGACTTTTCTGAAAGAAAACATGTTAAGGAAGAAAAAGAGCCCAAAAAAAGAAGTGTTTTTGCCTGTTAGTGTCTCGCCTTTAAAAAAAAAACCAACAACTACTTTATTCCCCTGATTTGTTGACAGCTCCCGTCTGCGATGACATTTTCAGTCGTTCCAACATCAACCTCCCACTGACGAGTTACCATGGAAACATTGATTTTTTTGTGTGGGAAAAGCCATTGAGAGGATTATTGCCATTTAATCAGTCGCTGCACAATGACATTTGCAGCATTTTACCATTTAATAGACTTCTTCCACTGCAGACACAGAAAAACAAAGAAAAACCTGAGTCACTTGTTGCCGGATTAGTCAAGTTAATTACTTTTTATTTAACACTCGTATGTGAAGTTTATTCAAAAAGTCTTCAGGATTTTCTCCGTGATTCTTAATCCTTCACTTCCTCTTCCAATAAAACTTTATTGCCTTGGACAGACAGGTGTTTCTAAACCTGTTATTATTGCACCAAGCTGTGTTACAACAGATGTTTGCAAAAAAAACAAGGATAAAAGAGATTAAAAAAAAGAAAAGAGTGCATGTAAGGAAATTTAAAAAAAAATCTAAAATCAATTGCACATTATTGCCATTTAATCTGTCGCTGCACAATGACATTTGCAGCATTTTACCGTTTAATAGACTTCTTCCACTGCAGACACAAAAAAACAAAGAAAAACCTGAGTCACTTGTTGCTGGATTAGTCAAGTTAATTACTTTTTATTTAACAGTTTATTTAAAAAGTCTTCAGGATTTTCTCTGTGACTCTTAATCCTTCACTTCCTCTTCCAATAAAACTTTATTGTCTTGGACAGACAGGTGTTTCTAACCCTGTTGTAACTGTAACAAGCTGTGTTACAACAGATAAAAGAGATAAAAAAGAAAAGAGTGCATGTAAGGAAATAAAAAAAAATTTAAAATCAGTTGCACATGAAGATAAAGCAAAAACAGAAGTGCAGAAAACTAAAACCCATGATTGTCTTGTGGTCCAGGAGCTGAAGAAGGTGTCGGCGGAGAAGCGCCTGGTCCTGGACACGGTCAACGAGGTGGGCAGCGCCCTGCTGGACCTGGTGCCGTGGCGAGCCCGCGAGGGCCTGGACCGCCTGGTCGCCGACGCCAACCAGCGCTATCGCCAGGCCGACGAGACCATCACTCAGCGCGTGCAGCTGGTGCAAGCCGCCATCCAGAGGTCACAGCAGGTACTGCAGCAGCCGGATTCATAAATATGTGAATGATGTGGATGTTTTAACTCCAGTGAGACGCAGCGGTGTAGTCTAATGTGTTGTAATGGGTAAACCGCTTTTTAGGTGGTAAACTGTTCATACTTGTATCACATAGACCGCTGGTGGTTCTCTAACTTGTTTATATCAAAGACCCCAAATTGACACAAATTAGACCACGGACCCCCATCGGACAAAATTTTGAAGCAAATGCCAGAAATACACAAACAATCAATGTACGTTTAAATTACATGCGTACATTTTTGAAAAATTATAGAGACATTTCTGGAAAAAAAAAGTGTTAAAAATTCTCACAAAAAATAAACAAAAGTTTTAAATCTTTTAGAAAAAAGTGGTAAAATTTGCATTTTTTTAGAAAAATCTGGTAAAATTTCTCAGAAAAAATGGTAAAATGTCTAAAAAAAAAAATTTTTTAAAGATTTTAGAAGAAACTGGTAAAAATGTATCAAAGAAATTCTAGGAAAAGTGGTTAAAAGTCAAACAATAATAAAAAAAAAAGTGGTAAAAGTAAAAAATAGTAAAAAGTTTTTTAAAAAATTTAGAAGAAACTGGTAAAATTACTCAAGAATTCTAGAAAAAGTGGTAAAATTTTTCAAAATGTTATAGAAAAATTTGATAAAATTTCTCAAAAAAAGGGGGGGGGGAACAATAATACAAAAGGGGTAAAAATGGCAAAAAGTAGAACAGAAGAAACTGGTAAAATTTCTCAAAAAAGAAAAACTGGTAAAATTTCCAGAAAAAGTTGTCAACCCTCCCACTTTGAGAACCATTGACATTTACTTTAGTTAGATAGTTTTGTTGTACTGGCTATACTGAAGTATTTATGCATTTTCAGTGGGTATAGTGAGTATCACATAGACTACACCGCTGAGTGAGTGACATTAAAGCTCCTCTCCCTCCTCTCTCTCCCTCCTCTCTCTCCCTCTCAGTACGAGGAGGCGGTGGAGGCGGAGCTGGCCTGGCTGGGGCAGACGGAGCGGAAGCTGGCCTCTCTGGGGCCGCTGAGCCTCGAGCCCGACGTGACGGTGGCTCAGCTGCAGGTGCAGCGGGCGTTCAACATCGACATCATCCGACACAAGGACACGGTGGACCAGCTGCTGGGCTCCAGGGACGACATCATGGAGAGCTGCAGCGACGCACAGAGGGACGCGCTGATGGTAAAACACTAAAACACTAAAACACTAAACCCTGTTGCCTGAACCCACTGATTGAACCAGTCACTTCTTTTGGCAAAACCATCAGCACTTTTCACCTGTTTAGACACAACTTACCAACACATTTTCATTGTGATGCAGCTGTGTTGCATAATGCTGAGCACAGGTGGCAAAAGTCAAACACAAGTAAAGCTCAGGTTTCACCGGTTGAACACAACAACTCAAAATTGATCACACTTGTGTCCAATGATGTGAGGGAACATATATAAGCCATAATTTTTTTGATTTTTTTTTACATATTGTGCAATGTGCATTTGTTAGCCTTTTTTACATACAGAGAGTCCAGGTTTTGAAAGAGGTTTAAGTTCACTTTATAATGGAGTATGTTCATTTATAGGCTCCTACAGTGTTTGTGTGCAGATAAATGTTAAAAATGCAGAAGACTAAAAATTGAGAGAATCGGCAATATCGTAGAATCTGCAATTTACAGTAAATCGAATCGCCATCCAAAAAATCGTAGAAGAATCGAATCGGGAGAAAAGCATATCGTCCCAGCCCTAATAAGCCAGTTCAGGATGAAGTCCTGTGGTCTGATCCAGTACAGAGAAATGATGCTGTGGCTGAGTTATGCACTTCTCATTTCTATATTTTTGTACTTTATTTTTACGTATAGACCTACTGTATACAAGGGCTAAATGCACAAGATTTCTGTTTGTTTTTGCTACGTGTAAAATGCACAGGATTTCTGTTTTTTGTACTTTTTTTTTTACTGTACTATATACAAGTGCTAAATGCACAGGTTTTTTGTTTTGCAACATGCATTTAGCTACAGTGAACGATAAACATTTATTTCTACAGCTTCATGTGCTGAGCGTTGTGTTTTCTATTTGTCTATGTAGTGTATAGTGGCTGCTCAGTAGTGGTTTTAATTTTGATTGACTCGGAGCACGATTTGACAACATAGTTCAGTTTTGGGCACCAGATTGAACTGTTTTGAGGTGAAAGTTTGGTTTTGCAAGAAGAAGAGTCTGAGGTTTTGTGAATGTAGCTTGAAAATTGGGTTCACAGTTTAGAGAAAATGAGAGAAGCTTTCGAGAAATAATGTGTCTTAGCAATCGAGGAAAAACTGTAAAAGTCGGTGCAGGTGGATGACCTCATCATCATTAATCATCTGCGTGTCTCCGTTTCCTCCTCCAGGTGAAGACGGACTCTCTGAGCTCGCGCTACGACGCGGCCAGCCAGCGCCACAGCGAGCGCTTCTCGGCGCTGGAGCAGGCCCAGGTCCTGGTGGCGCGGTTCTGGGAGACCGACGAGGAGCTGGAGCCCTGGCTCGGAGAGACCGAGACGCTCATCACGCAGCTGCCGCCGCCCGCCATCGACACCGACGCACTGCGCCTGCAGCAAGACCAGATGAGGGTAAGAGAGAGACGAGTTTATTCTACTGATTAATTGATTGATTGAAGTTTTTATTTCGAATATGAAAATAAAATAATTAAAAAAAAGAGAATAAGACAAAACATTTAAACATGAGATATAGAATACATATTCAAAAAGGAGTGAGAAGAAGTAAAACTTATAAACTCCACTCCCTCTCCTTATATATGACTAACTAAGATCCATGTCTAAACATATCTTATGTTACGAAATCATGAATATAATTTACTTAAACACACTAAAGCCCTATTCGCACGGGATTAGTATTACCTGGGGACCTCTGGTGATTTGTAAATTACCCCCCCACATCTGTGTTTCTTGCGGTGCATTCGCACGGGATAAGGGAAGGCTGTATTTTTACTTGAATTTACTGACATTAAGGCTCTGATATGATGTCAAAGCTGTGCAAGTCGTAACATCTGCTGCTGTCACATCCATGTGCAAATGAAGCAAATGTAAATAAAATGTCAATGCAGCAACGTGACTTCGCAACAGTGCAGTTGTTGTCGCAATAACGGGGCGTCACGGCATTTAAGCCTGTTGAAAGCTGCATGTCAATATCCTCCGAAATTTTGCTCTTTTTATGGATCTGAGCTGTTTATTCAAATGGGTCTCCAGCACCGATATGAGCCCGTGTTTGCACCTAAAACGCCTTCGAAAATGCCGCTCATAATTTCCACCACAGCCTCCATGTTTCAACCCGGTTTTAACCGGGAAAGAACAAAAAATGCCCCTCAATTACTGAGATGCAGATTCGCACGGACTAGTTTTACCACAGGACGTCGGTCTTTGGTGAAATATAGTACTGTAGGTAATTTGTGGGGGAATTTTTACTTACTTTTTTACTGACATGGCGCATTCGCACGGGATTAAGATCACAGACGTCCTCCGCAATTATTACAAATTACCTGAGGTCCCCAGGTAATACTAATCCCGTGCGAATAGGGCTTAATTATACATACATACAAACACATGCCCACATACAGATATATACACAAACACACACGCACATACATACAAAAGGAAAAAAAAAACAACAACACAAGATAATGACCAGTATAAAAAGATAAAAATAAATAAGCGCAGTAACTTCATTACACTTGGTGCTGCCCAACATCTTCCTCATACCTGTACCTCTGAAAAATAGACTCTTTGTACCTGATTTTAAACTGTTTCATGCTTGGACAACACTGCTTCAACTCCATAGTGAACTTGTTAATTAAAAAAAAAAAAAAAAGAAAGAAGCACCTTCTTCATTTCCTGTCTGACGCTGTTTTTTAATTTCCTCCTCAGCTGCTGCGTGAGTCCATCGCCGAGCACAAGCCGCACATCGACAAGCTGCTGAAGATCGGGCCCCAGCTGGCCCAGCTCAGCCCGCAGCAGGGCGCCACGGTGACGCAGCGCTACGCCGACGCCGAGCGCCGCTACCTGGCCATCAAGGAGGAGGTGAAGGGTCGAGCGACGGCGCTGGACGAGGCCGTGTCGCAGTCGGCGCAGGTGAAGAGTCTGAAACTAAACTAAACTAAACTAAACCACAGCAGCATGAGCTTTTATATTTTGTCTCTGTTGAGGATTTATTGTTGAACAAGTTCTTTATGTTGTGCATTTTACGTCAGAATGAAAATGTGTTTATTATTATTAATATTATTTAAAGGGATAGTTCAACATTTTTGGCAAATTGGCCCATTGCCATAATCCCTATAGTCATAGCAGTAGGTTCGTTACCTTTAATTGTCGGTGCAAGCTGTTTTTAGAACGGCGGAGCAGAGCTGCAAGCTGCTCAGAGCTACGCTACGGAGGCTCATTATGGGATTTCTTGGTTTCCACTCATCAAACTCATCAAATACACAATCCAACAACTCCACAACGCTCTGGTGGACAAGTTGTGAGCTGCACATTCACCACGCTATGAGATAATAACACAACGTTACCACACAGAGTTGTTTTAGAGGGAAATACAGAGACTGTTGATGAAAAACTGTCCCTGAAGGCAACGTGCATCAGCGGTTTTTCATGAATTTCCCTCTAAAACAACTCTGTCTGGTAACGTTGTGTTATTATCTCATAGTGTGGTGAATGTGCAGCTCATAACTTGTCCACCAGAGCGTTGTGGAGTTGTTGGATTGTGTATTTGATGAGCTCTGCTCCTCCGTTCTAAAAACAGCTTGCACCGACAATTAAAGGTAACGAACCTACTGCTATGACTATAGGGATTATGGCAATGGGCCAATTTGCCTAAATGTTGAACTATCCCTTTAACTTTAAATTCTAGTCTTGACCTTTTCTTTGCTCATCACTGCTCGTGTTTTAATGCCTGACGTGTTGTTACTGTTGCATGTCTCTGATTTAACTCATGATATTGTTTCTCCACCTCCTCCTCCCACAAACTGACCCATCCATGTTTTTACCTCCTCCTCTTCCTCTCTCCTCTTCTTCCTCCTCCTCCTCCTCTTCCTCTTCCTCTTCCTCCTCCTCCTCCTCCTCCTCCTCCTCCTCAACCTGCACCTCCATGTTGTCCTCATCCCTCACTCCATCCCTCCTCACCCACTTCCTTTAATTTAACCCTAATCTCCTCCTCCTCCTCTTCCTCCATCCCTCATCCCTCGTTCATTGTGGATGTGCTGTGTGTGTTGCAACCCCTCCACCCACCCACCACCATTTTTTCTCCATGGTCACTGCTCACTGCATCACCCAGCTGGTGGAGGTAAGAAAGACGACTGACGACATCACACTGGAGCTCAGGCTGCGCTCACCAAACATGATTCAGTCAAATAACAAACTGTGAATCAGTAAAAGCCACAAAACAAAACAACACGATCAATAAATGTCAAGGTTATTATAGTTTATAGTTTTTATTTTTATTTAGTTTTTTAGTTTAGTTTTTTTTTTTTTTCAGTTTAGTTTTAGTGAATTTAACAAGTGATGAAGCAGTTTTAGTTTAGTTTTTTCTAGTTTTTATTTTGATAGATAGATAGATAGATAGATAGATAGATAGATAGATAGATAGATAGATAGATAGATAGATAGATAGATAGATAGATAGATAGATAGATAGATAGATACCATACCTGTGGGTCGTACTCCAAATCATCCCATATTGAGCTGTGGCGTTTTCCTCCTGCAGCTTTAGACATCTTATGGCGCGTTTCCACTACATGGTACCGGCTCGACTCGACTCGACTCGACTCGGCCTTTTTGCGTTTCCACTACGTAAAAGTACCTGGAATCTGGTACCCGGTACTATTTTTTTAGTACCTGCTCAACCGCGGTTCCAAAACAGCTGAAGCGGTACTAAAATGTGACGTGTAAACATTGCGGACCGCTGATTGGTCAGAGAGTCGTCACTGGTGGCCGCGGGTCATCAGATTTCACCACATTTCAATAAATAAATGTTTTAAAATGAACAAACTATGCAAGTCCGGTCGCTTTTCCGCTGTCGCTGCCCCCCTCCCCTCCCCTCCCCGTCTGGCCATGTGGGTTTGTTGACAACGAAGCCGGCGAAAAATCAATACGGAGCGGTGGATAACTTTATATAACACATAGGATGTTACGATGTGTATATGTGTAGTCTTAACTGTCAAAAACAAAGGCTTACAGTTACGGAGCTGGTTTGTGTGGCGGTGCAGCAGAGAGGAGAGGAGAGCTGGGACACCGGGGGGCTGCGGCCAGGTAACGGATGTTGCAAGGTTCGTTTTCAGCCGTGAGAGGCCAGGTGAAGGCAGAGAGCCTCCGCTCTCACTTGTAACAAGTCACAAGTCATGTAGTTAACTATCAAATTACTCCGGAGCTTTTTAATTAAGGTAAAAATGTGGCATAACCACGGGGAAAATCCTGTTTATAGTTTCGTTTTATTTTGTTAAGCGCCGCGGTCGCTATGACGACCGGCTACTCTAAAGCCGGTACTATCCTGTAATGGAAACGCTCTCTAGAATAGTACCTGGTACCAGAGCCGAGCCGAGTCGAGTCGAGTCGAGCCGGTACCATGTAGTGGAAACGCGGCAAGAAAACTACAACTAAGCTCAGACTGAACTTTAGTTTTAGTTAGTTTTTATTTTAATTACATTTTTTTTCAGTTTAGAGGGTTCCTACGCAAGTATGGAAAAATGTGGAATTTGATTTTACATTTCCAGGTCTGCAAAAGTATGGAAAATGGAAACTATTGTATGGAAATATATTAATCTTAATACTTATCTGGGGTTGGTCTTATCTGAAATTATTTGGGCTCATTATTTTGTATCTCCTGGAAATTATTTGGCGACATAATGGCATGCAAATTCAGAATAATGAAAACAAATGATTAATTGCATCATTTATTTACATGATAGACATCAAATGTCACATATTATTTGAATGTTTTTACTGAGAATTCTGGAAATTAGGGTCTTAGGGAGTTTACTAAATGATTTTTTCACTGCTAGTTTTAGTTTTAGTGAACTATACTATAATAACCTGCTCCAGACATGATCAGTTCTGTATTGCATTGATAAGTGGAGTTCTACGTCTCTTCTAATGCCGCTTCACTTCAACCAAACTTCGGCTTTATTGATTTAAACATTGATCTGAATCATGTGTGTGTGTGTGTCGGTCCTGAGCGGTTTGTTCAGCTTAGTCACATATTCTACTTGTGTGTGTTTTTGTGTGTTTTCTTAGACAGAATTAGTCGTGTTATGTTGTGATTGATCAGTTTTCTTCTTCCTCCGTGCGGTCGGAGCGACTCGTCGTCCTGACGCTCTGAGACTTTAAACTCTGAAGCTTTAATTAGACGTTTCCTCTCCTCCGCTCCGTCGCAGATGGTCCAACACCCACGTTTATGTCTTTCTGTGTCTTCCTGTTTTTTTTCAAAATGTCACCCTCCTCCACGCACTCTCTTTTAACTTTTCAGTTCAGTTCAGTTCAGTTTTATTCATATCCCGAGGGAAATTGGATTTGCAGCAAGAAGCATTACAGACACAAGACAAAAAGAAAACAGCATCCAAGACATCGACATGTCACTAGCCACAACATAGTGCAGTAAAACATTAAAAAACAGTACGAGTAATAAAAACATACTACTAATAAATTACTGTTGATGATGATAATAATAATAATTCATAATACATAATGCTCTGCGCAAGTAAGAATGTAAACAGTCTATACAATGCATTAAAGTGCATAGTGCTGCAAGAATTGAAAATAAGAATAAAAATAAAAATAAGATAAACAACACTAATCCCTCTATGGTACCATGTTGCCCTCAGGCAACATACCACTTTCTGGCCTGTCACATCTCCACAATTCATCCCATTTAATGCTATAATACTTTTAAAAAAGAGAGGAGACTTAGAGGACCAATAACAATACTTTAATTTATCACATGACTTTCAAGAAGCCATACTGACTGAAACCCTTTTTTGCAGACTTTTTCAAAGGAAACAGGTTTGCCATTTTGCTCCACTAAAACGGTCTGAAAACATACAGTAACTTCCTGGCCCTTTTTCATCTGGAAAAAAATATATTTACACTAATAGATTAGTAAAGTTTAATTTTTAATAGTTCCATGCAATTTATTTACTTATTAAATAATGGAAACTTGTTAAAATGCACCTGTTGCCCCAAAGCAACAACGTACCATTATAGAAAATTGCAATGTTGCCTTGAGGCGACAGTGGACCATTATGGAATCAACATTGCATTATGGGACTATGGTAGTGTGTGTTTAGGTGTAAATATAATGTTCAAAAACATGTAATTCATCATAATTTTGTTTTTTATCCTTAATAAATGTGATTTTGCATGCAGTAAAGTAAACATCAGGCTATTATGATGATGATGAGGAAGATGAGAATGAGAATTTGGATGAAGATGAGGCCAGTGAAGGTGTAAGTCTACAGAGACTGCTGTTTCTAATACAGTATATGATGAACCGTAATGGTACAATGTTGTCTACAGGCAACAAATCCCCAAAACTTCCAAAAATAAATAATTTTTTAAAAATGTCTTTAGATTATGTTTATTTAGTCTATTTTGAGACATAAAAACACTCCAAACATTTTTTCCCCCACTGGCATCATAATGCTACCATAGAGGGTTAAAGTGCATAGTGCTGCAAGAATTGAAAATAAGAATAAAAATAAAAATAAGATAAACAACACTTAATACCCAAGTGCATTTAAGTGCAGAGGCCTGAGAGTATAGCCAAGCCTAGCCCAGGAGATGAAGCCTGTCTATGGCAGCAGGGATAAAGGAGACCCTGGCACGCCGCGTTCTGGTCTTAGGCATCCTAAAACAGCGTCCAGATGGGAGGAGGTCAAACTCCTTATAAAGTGGGTGGTCAGGACAGTCAATAATAATAATAATGATAATAATAATAATTTCCGTTTCCTCCTCCTCTCCTCCAGTTCCACGACAAGATGGACCCGCTGCTGGAGACTCTGGAGGGGGCGGTGCAGCGGCTGCGGCAGCCTCCTCCGGTGGCGGCCGAGGTGGAGAAGATCAGAGAGCAGCTGGCGGAGCATCGAGCTCAGGGGCTGGAGCTGGACAAGCTGCTGCCCAGCTTCTCCGCGCTCTGCGCCCGGGGAGAGGAGCTGATTGGACGAGCCGCCCACGACGACCCCGCCGCTCAGGGTGAGTGACGAAGGAGGGGAGGGAGAGGAAGGGAGGGGAGGGTTCTGATTGGGTGATTGACAGTTTTGTTTTTAAAGATTCAATTCAATTCAATTAAATTCAAAGAACTTTATTTTTCCGTCAGTGCAAATTTAAACAAGATAAATAAACAAGATAAATACATATAGATAAATACAAATGTAAAAAAGTTAAAAATACAAAACAAAGGTGTACAGAAATGGCCGTTTGTCCTGTTTGTCGCGCCGAGTGTGAGTCACGAGTTACCGCACGAGTTTACCCAAGTAAGGAAAACGAATTTGATTGGTCGTTATCGAGCAGGCGCCAAACTATTGCAGCTCTTTGGATGTTGCATTTATAATAATAATAATAATAATAATAATACATTTTATTTGTAAGCACTTTTACAAATGCTCAACGACACTTTACACTTTTAAAATCGTAAAATAGAGCAAAGTCAGAGTGTAATTCAATTAAAAACAGCAATAAATCAGTGTAAAACACAAAGAAACAGTAAAAAAAACACAAAAAATGATATATTAAAAGCAAATCTAAAAATTTGTGTTTTGAGCAATAAGTACAGTACAAAGTAAGTAAAGTAATAGATTAAATAAACAATTAATTGAAATCTAAAGTAAAAATGCACAGAAAGCATCGAACAGTCTGACATCAGAGCTTAAAAAGTGTTAAGTGTAATTTCTTTTCACTCAGGAGAAAAGCAGCGACTGTAATTACATCATAAAAACATAATAATATAAAGGCTCAGCAGTAATTAGAGTTTGTCAGAGCTGAGAGGAACTCAGATCTGGGTGAAAACCTTATTCCTGATTAAAAACCTTATTTTGGGCGTCGGTCCAGTTCAGCTGAGAGCTGCTCTCTGTTCCTGAGGAATTCCTCCTCCGCCGCCACCGCAGAACCAAACAAAACACAGTCGTCTTTGTTACGTCGACGCGTGAAGCAGTCGCAGCTTTGATGCCCTGCAGCCCGACACATGTCCCACATGAGCAGGACAAATGAAAAGCCCGAGTGTCCAGTGGGAGTGGGAGTCGACTCATGACCCATTAACCAGACCGACCACACTGCAAAAACTCAAAATCTTTCCAAGAATATTTGTCTTATTTCTTGTCAAAATGTCTCATTTCTAGTCAAAACTAACCTCTTTCCATTTAAAATAAGACTCATCACCTAAAAATTAACTTGTTTTTAGATCATTTTCATTTGATTCAAACAAATTTTCTCTTGAAATAAGTAGAAAAATCTGCCAGTGAAAGCAAGTTGTGTTTGTGCTTGTGTAATAAGAAAGAAAAACTTGCTCCACTATCAGATTTTTCTACTTATTTCAAGTGAAAATCTGCTTGAAAGAAGTGAAAAGTGTCTAAAAACAAGCTACTTTTTAATGTGATGAGTCTTATTTTAAGTAGAATGAGATTAGTTTTGACTAGAAATGACATTTTGACTAGAAATAAGACAGATATTCTTGGTAAGATTTTGAGTTTTTCTCCAAGTGGCAAAATCCAAAAACAAAGGGAAACATTATGACTCTCTGACTCCTCCTCTCCTCTCTCTGTCTGTCTGTTTGTGTCTCTGCAGCCGTGCGTTCCCGCCTGCTGCGGCTGCGCTCCCTGTGGGATGAGATCCGGCAGCGAGCCGAGGAGCGGGAGGGGAAGCTCAACGACGTGCTGGACCTGGCCGGGAAGTTCTGGTCGGACGTGGCGGCGCTGCTGAGCACGCTGCGAGACTCCCAGGACATCGTCAGGGAGCTGGAGGACCCCGGCGTCGACCCCTCGCTCATCAAGCAGCAGATCGAGGCCGCCGAGGTACAGTACAGTAGACCAAGACGGGACAGATGCATTCTGGGAGATGTGGACTGTGTCTGTTTGTTTTTTTGTCATTTACTTTTTATTGTTTTTTGGTATCAATAAATCAACATGGAGACCTATAGACGAGTACAAAAATATCAAGGGGAAAGTAAAAACGTACATAAGGGGACTGGTAGACACCTCCAGTCATGAATAGGGATGTCACAATTACTTGTTTTCACAATTAATGGCGGTATTAAACGCCACAATTAGTTGAAATACCGTCACTTTCCGAAAAAAGATTATGTATGAACCGTATTTGCAGATGTGGCGCCAAAGTAAAGGTAAATGCACAGATAATGGTCCATAAGTAACATTGAATTGGTAGGAATGTAAATGCTAGAGTGAGTGTCATTTGTAATAATAATTTTAAAAAAAGATAAAAATTAACTTAAACATTTGGTATAGATGACAATTAATGACATTTTTCCATGTATATTCTCTCCAAAGTGGAGAATTAGTTGTTTTCCATTGTTGTTTAAAAATTTCCTTCCAGTTCTCCTGTGAGATTATGACGTTGCCTTCAGTTTCCCCATCTTGATTTTACATTAGATATATTTTCTTTGTTAAGAGATTGAAGACTTGTGTATAATTTTGAAATGATCTTCTTATAAGGTTCATCTTTATAAGCTTTTACAAATACCTGTAGAATATCGTTTTCAGGTTCATAACACACTGCAAAAACTCAAAATCTTTCCAAGAATATTTGTCTTATTTCTTGTCAAAATGTCTCATTTCTGGTCAAAACTAATCTCTTTCCACTCCAAATAAGACTCATCACCTAAAAATGAACTTGTTTTTAGATAATTTTCACTTGTTTCAAACTAATTTTCTCTTGAAATAAGTAGAAAAATCTGCCAGTGAAAACATGTTTTTTGTGCTTGTAATAAGGATGAAAAACTTGCTCCACTATCAGATTTTTCTACTTATCTCAAGTGTAAATCTGCTTAAAAGAAGTAAAAAGTGTCTAAAAACAAGCTGCTTTTTAATGTGATGAGTCTTATTTTGAGTATAATTTGATTTGTTTTGGCTAAAAGTGACATTTTGGCTAGAAATAAGACAAATATTCTTGGTAAGATTTTGAGTTTTTGCAGTGTAAAGACATAGTCTTGTTGTTTGTTTTTAACTTCGGCTTCTCTCTGCGTCTCTTCTTAGGCCATCAAGGCGGAGACCGACGGGCTGCGGGAGGAGCTGGAGTTCGTCCGGACGCTCGGCGCCGACCTCATCTTCGCCTGCGGAGAAACGGAGAAACCCGAAGTGAAGAAGACGATCGACGAGGTGAGAGATCAGGATGACGTCAGGGAGAAGTGAGATGTTGATGTTGTTGTAGATGTCGATAAACTGATGTGACGACTTCCTGTTCTCCTCCGTCTCAGATGAACGCGGCCTGGGAAGGTCTGAACCGGACGTGGAGGGAGAGGATGGAGCGGCTGGAAGAGGCCATGACGGCGTCGGTGCAGTACCAAGACGCTCTGCAGGTTCGACAGCACCAGAACACACAAAACAAAACGTGTTTCTACTCTGTTAGTCTGTTTCTTATCTTCATCCGTCTCTTCCAGTCCATGTTCGACTACCTGGACAACGCCGTGATCAAACTGTGCGACATGTCGACGGTGGGAACTGACCTGGGAACAGTCAAACAGCAGATTGAAGAGCTCAAGGTTCGTTCAGAGTTTTAGAGGAGTCGCTCACGAAACAATTTACACACATTTTACATTTCAAACCGTTTTCAGTGTTCAATTTTATATCATGTAGACAAAGAAATCGAGAATAATATTCAGTAGATCATCAGAAATCAGAAATGTTTTTATTGCCAAGAGCAGTAAAGTTCACTTTACAGCATGAGGAACTTGATGTGGTGTCAGGTGCAGAAACAAAAGGTACAAAAAATTGTAAAAAAGAAAAAAAAAAGAAAAAAGAAAAGTAGCAATAAAAATAAATAAAAAAGATCAAATAAAATATGATAAAATGAAATTTTACTCTATAAAATAGAGTAAAATAGAATATTTGCACCTCATGTCCTCTCATTTATTTTTATTTTTTCATTTATTTTGCACAAACATATAATTTAAAATCATATAAACAATTATTATGATTGGGATGTGCGAAGGAGAGGTATGAAACCTGCAAGGGCTTGTATGAAAACCTCACCTGTGAATAAATATAAAAAATAAAAATTATTAATCAAAAAACAAATTTGTTCCAAAAAATAAGGAACAATTCAATGATAACAAAACCTCATAAGAAATTGAATGAAATTTACAACTGTTCACAAGTGGCACGTGACTCCAACGACTGTCGTTATAACACAATAGCGCACTAACGAAGTCGAAACCAACTTCCCACCAAAGACAGTCACTCTAACGACTGTCGTTGGCACTTCATCATCAGCTGTGTGACGCCCACACAAGAGGTTAAATAGTGAGTCTCCACACCAGATAGTTGGACCAGTCCCAGCCTGGTCAGATGCTACATGAACTGATGAAGCCTCTTGGATGAAGGTGAAACGTCTTCCTAGACAAATAACTAAGTCCAGTTGCTTTCGATTGAAAATTCCTTTGAGACACTATGACCTGGACAAATGAGAATATGCACCGGCTTAATGAAATTTAATTTAATTTAATGAAAATACATCTGATACAGGATATAGATCCTCTACATCAGACTCAAAATAATGACAACATACATAAAATAAACAGAAATATACCATTAGAAACTTCAATAACCCATATATAATATCACTGAAGTACATACTGTAAGCAATCAACTGAGTTATTATACAGTGATTATAAGAAGGAAAGGAAAAATACACACATGAATGAATAATGTAAAACATAAGTGCATAAGTGAAAACATAGAGTAGGCTGACGAGGTAGAGAGCCTTTTTAAATGATGTTAAATAAATACATTTTTTTATCTAATCAAAATCTTGTTATTGTACAGTTTTTAAAAGTTGTTACGTATGGCTTCATGCTCTCTGTGTGTTTGATGCCGAGCAGCAGTACAAGGTGGAGGTGTACCAGCAGCAGATCGACATGGAGAAGCTCTGCCACCAGGGGGAGCTGCTGCTGAAGAAAGTGTCGGACCAGACGGACCGAGACATGATCCAGGAGCCGCTGACCGAGCTGAGACACCTGTGGGAAAACCTGGGGGACAAGATCACCCAGAGACAGGTAACACACCCACTCCTCTAGGGTTTATATATAAAATAAATTACTATTCATAGCTGTGTGTTTGAGTAAAATGAACACTTTTGTTTCATTCTATAAACTACTACCGACAAAATTTCTCCCATATTTGATGTCATTTAGAGCATTTATTTGCAAAGAAAATGGCAACAGGTCAAAATAACAAAAAAAATTCTGGTGTTTTCAGCAGAGGTGAGAGAAAGTCCCTATGTTGCAAGTCCAAGTAGAGTCTCAAGTCTTTGCTCTCAAGTCTTTGGCATCAAGTCCCAAGCGAGTCCAAGTTTTTTTTTTATTTGATCAAGCAAGTCTTAAGTCATCAAAATCGGGACTCGAGTCCAAGTCCCCACCTCTGATTTTCAGACCTTGTATATTAATGCAAAGAAAACAAGTTCATATTCATTTTAAAAACACAAAACAACACTACTTTTTAAACTTAGGACAAGTTTAGAAATCAACATTGGTGGAATAATCCCAATTTTTAATCGCAGCAGGGTTTTTTTTAAATTTATTTATAATCTTTCTTCCTCATTAAATATGATTTGGTTCAGTAGAGTGAGGTGTTGCTTGTGTTGGAGTTCAATAGACACTGGAATCGGCTGATTTATAACATTTTGGAGGAGTGGTCTCTTTATTTCTTCCAGAGCTGTATATTATATATATACTGTATATCCGTACGCCGTTTCTGCAGCATCGCATGTATCTGACAGCTGCTTTTCATTACAGTCCAAATATTTAAGTGACTATTTTTAAGCGCTGAAGGAAAAACCTCTGTCTGTGTGTGTGTGTGTGTGTGTGTGTGTGTGTGTGTGTGTGTGTGTGTGTGTGTGTGTGTCTGTGTTTCTGCTCCACCACCACCACAGCACAAGCTGGAGGCCGCCCTGCTGGCCCTGGGTCAGTTCCAGCACGCCCTGTCGGAGCTGCAGGCCTGGCTGAGCCACACACACACCACGCTGGACACGCAGCGCCCGGTCAGCTCCGACCCCAAGGCCATCGAGATCGAGCTCGCCAAACACCACGTACGAAATGCTCCTTTTTTTTTCTTCTTTTTCTCCTCTTTTTCCTCTTCTTCTTGTCTGACGTTCTGAAAAACATTCTTTCTACTTTTTTTTATGATTAATACAGGGTTCCTACGCAAGTATAGAAAGTATGGAAAATGGAATTGGGTTAATTATTTGTATGCACTATTATACCTAGCTACAATCTCCAGGAAATTATTTGGTTACATAATGGCATACACATTCAGAATAATGAAAACAAATGATAAATTGCAGGCTTTTTTTATACTATGCACATCTATTTACTCAAACATCACAAATAATTTGAATTTTTTTTTACCAAGAAGTCTGGAAATTAGGGTCTGGAAAAAGTGTGGAATTTCAAATGTGTAGGAAACCTGTTAATACTTTATTGGGATTTTTGAATATCACACATTATACAAGTTCGATCTGGTACGAGTTCACGGGTCAGAAGTTACGAGTGGCCGTTATAGTGACTTTCACAGGTAAAACAGGTCGGAGAAACACGAGTGGGTTGCCTGGAACGCTACAAAGTCGTAAGTTGTGACTTGAAGCTGTAATTTACGGTTTCAAAAGCCTGCCTGGAACGCAGCATTAGCCAAAATGACCGGATCGCTTACTTCTGCTTTAATGCTGAGAAAGTAAACGGGTATCTATAGTATAGTATAAATGGCTTGCACTCCAGCAAACAGAAAAAACAGCAAAAACAACTAATAAAACAGATGAACAGATCAAAAACACAATAAAAAAAGGGGAAAAAAGGGGATAAAGACAAAAAACACATGGTTGTTGTCACTAGGGATGTCGCGATTATAGATTTTCTTGGTACGATTATTGTCAGAGAAATAATCACGGTGTTAGGATTACCACGATTATTACGCATCAATACATTTCACAACACCATGAATGTGTAAAATCAAATAAAGTCAAAATATAATTACATTACTAATCTCTAGGACCAGTTATTAATCCCCAGGGGGAAGTGTTTGAAATATTTATGTCATTAATTGTCATCTATACCGAATGTTTAAGTTTATTTTAATCATTTTTTTCACAATACAAATGACACGCTAACATTTAAATTCCTACTAATTCAGTGTTACTTTAGGTAAATGGACCAGTATCTGTGCATTGACCTTTACTTTGGTGCACATCTGCCGATATGCATCTTTTTTAGAAAGTGACGGTATTTAGGAATCTTTAAGATCAATTAATTGTGGTGTTTAATACCACGATTAATTGTGAAAACAAGTAATCGTGACATCCCTAGTTGTCACATCTTTGGCTGGTGAGCCTTTGTTTGTGCTTCAGCTCCATCATGGTTTGTTTTCTTCTCCCTCCTCTGTTATTTTAACCCCTCTCTCTCTGTCTGTCCATCCCAGGTGTTGCGTAACGACGTGCTGTCCCATCACGCCACCGTGGAGACGGTGAACGGGGCCGGCGCCGAGCTGCTGGAGTCGTCGCCGGGGGACGAGGCCAGTCACCTGAGGGACCAGCTGGAGCAGCTGCACCAGGGCTGGGAGAGTCTGCTGCTGAAGACGCAGGAGAGGCAGAAGCTGCTAGAGGCCGCGCTGCAGCAGGTAGCCTACACACACACACACACACACACACACACACACACGCACACACACACACACACACACACCTCATTAGATCAACTGCTGCTTTATTTCTAATCTTCCTCTCCTTCATGGTCAGTTGTTTAACATTTTTGGCAAATTGGCCCATTGCCATAACCCCTATAGTCATAGCAGTAGGTTCGTTACCTTTAATTGTCGGTGCAAGCTGTTTTTAGAACGGCGGAGCAGAGCCGTGAGCTGCTCAGAGCTACGCTACGGAGGCTCATGGGATTTTTTAATTGGTTTCCCTCATCAAACTCATCAAATACACAATCCAACAACTCCACAACGCTCTGGTGGACAAGTTGTGAGCTGCACATTCACCACGCTATGAGATAATAACACAACGTTACCACACAGAGTTGTTTTAGAGGGAAATTCATGCAAAACCAGCTGATGCACGTTACCTTCAGGGACAGTTTTTCATCAACAGTCTCTGTATTTCCCTCTAAAACAACTCTGTGTGGTAACGTTGTGTTATTATCTCATAGCGTGGTGAATGTGCAGGTCACAACTTGTCCACCAGAGCGTTGTGGAGTTGTTGGATTGTGTATTTGATGAGTTTGATGATGAGGGAAACCAAGAAATCCCATAATGAGCCTCCGTAGCGTAGCTCTGAGCAGCTCACGGCTCTGCTCCGCCGTTCTAAAAACAGCTTGCACCGACAATTAAAGGTAACAAACCTACTGCTATGACTATAGGGATTATGGCAATGGGCCAATTTGCCAAAATGTTGAACTATCCCTTTAACTCTGTCCTTTTTTTTTTTTTATGTGGAAACTTTGAAAATAATAAAAATTGTTCTGGGAGGAAAGAAAAGCTGAGCCAGGGCAGAGTCTGGCTCGGAAATAAAACTAATAATCATAATAAAAACTAATAATAAAGGGACTTAATGAACTGTTGTGAACTGATGAAGGTGCAGCTAGAATAATGAACTCATGCCCATGTCTCCACCTCCTCCTCCCTCCCTCCCTCCTCCTCTGCAGGCCGAAGGTTTCCATGGCGAGCTGGAGGAGTTCCTGCAGTGGCTGCGGCGGACGGAGAGCCAGCTGTCTGCTGCCAAACCGACAGGCGGCCTCCCAGAAACGGCCCGAGAGCAGCTGCAGCAGCACATGGTAACGGCAGAATCACGTTACACCTCCACACACGGGAGGAAACGTCTCACATCGTCCTCACACCTGCACCAACATCGTTCAACATCTCTGACATCTCTGAGCTCACTAATTCCATCACGTCTTAGATAAAATAAAACACACAAGCAAACTGTGAAACATTTGCTGAGGCAGCGAAGATCTGGTGTGATCTCTGTTTATTGGTTTAAAAAACAGCTCAAAACTGATTTTAAGAATATAATATAGAATGAATTCAGCCTCCACTGAAGATTTCTATATGTTTTTTTGATGGTTTTATATCTTAATATGACACTTTTATACCAGTTTAGATCCTTTTTCCTACATCTCCTGTTTTATGTTGCTACTATGTGTATTTCAAATTGTTTTATTGAGTTTTCAATCAAATATAGTGGGGGAAAAAAAGAAAGTGTGGAGAAAAGTGACATAGAAAACGAAAAAGCACAATTGCATGAATACCATACATGTATACAACACTTTTGTGTGCATATGTACATAAGTTTCTTGCACGGGTTTGTTGCTGTTTTTTTATTATTTGTAGTATTTGGATAGATAGATAGATAGATAGATAGATAGATAGATAGATAGATAGATAGATAGATAGATAGATAGATAGATAGATAGATAGATAGATAGATAGATAGATAGATAGATAGATAGATAGATAGATAGATAGATAGATAAATAGATAAATAGATAGATAGATAGATAGTTTTACTTTTTTAATCCCGAAGGAAATTCAGGTGTGGTCAACTGCTCACAGAAGAATCGGTCACACACACATACGAATCTATCTATCTATCTATCTATCTATCTATCTATCTATCTATCTATCTATCTATCTATCTATCTATCTATCTATCTATCTATCTATCTATCTATCTATCCTTGTGTAAAGCACCTTGCCTCCATTTAATCTAAATATATGAATTAAGATATAAATTATTATTATTATTAGACCCACAAAGCTGCAGGTTCAGCAACAAAACAGATTCTCCGCTGCAGAGAAATGATTCAGCATAAAATAAATGCAGGCGTGAGTTTGTTGATTGTTGAGTGAAGCTCAGAGTATCATCTTCCTCGCTCTGTTTGACACTTTGCAGATGTCACGTCCATGAATCTTTAATGTGTGTTGTTGTGTGTTTGTCTCGGTCTGCAGGAGCTGCAGGCTCAGCTGGCCCAGAGAGGAGACCAGTACCACCGGCTGCTGGACCAGGGCGAGTCCATGCTGCTGGCGCGAGGCGGAGAGGACGCCGGACCCGGGACCACGCAGACCCAGCAGAACCTGGCCATGCTGCAGAACAAGTGGGCCAGCCTCAACACCAAGATGGACGACCGCAGGGTGAGACACTCGTTGCCCCTCCTCCTCCCATCACGCATCTTGTTGTCATTTGTTTATTTAAAGGCGACATATTATGCTCATTTCTGCTTCTTGACATGGTACATTGATGTCTAAAAGTAATGTTAGTAACATGCTTTGGTCAGAAAAACCAAAAGATTGAGCACAGCTGGGTTCTCTACACACCAGTTTCACAGCCCTGCTCTAAACGGTCGGTTTTGAGTCTTCGCTCTGGTAGCTGAGGTAACCATGGTAACCATGGGAGCGAGGGCTTGAATTTTCACATCACCCGGCTTGTGATGTAATAAGCCGCGTGAAATTAAAACGGCTTGTTCAGAGACACATTTTCTGAGTATGGCAATTTACAAAATGTTGAGGTAGTTGTCAAAACTTCCGTTTAAGGGGTGAGGAGGCACTCTGGATACACAAATACACATACTAAAACAATGAAAAAGTGAGTTTTGCATAATATGTCCCCTTTAACTTTCAATGTCTCTCTTTTTTCAACAAGTGTGTTTATTAATTTTTTTCTGAATAAATATTCACACTACAACAAGTAAAATACAGGTGCAAAACAAAACTATCACAACAAGGCTCATCTTTAATAAGATAAACATCACAGGGTAGTAGCATGTGTTATTTTGCACAGTCCAAAACATAAATAATCCATCATCTCCCTTAGAGAAAAACATTTCAAATTAAAAATAAAAACAGACGTATAATAAATACATGGTAATTTCGTTTTGTTGATGGTTTACATACAGGGGGAACATTCCTCCAATGCTTTCCTCCCCTCTAAGAACACCATAAAAGATCTCAAATACTGTCAAAAATTAGATATTTACCCTTTAACGTGAAGGTGAGTTGTTCCAGTGCCAGCGAGTCTGATAGTCCTGCAAGCCAGACACTCATACTTGGTTTAGTAGTGGATTTCCATGACTTGGCTATTGTGTATTTGGCTTTTGCCTTGCTATGGTTAAGGTTTTCAACGTCTCTCTGTGAATACAGGCAAAACTGGACGAGGCCGTTTCCTTGGCGACGGGCTTCCAGACGTCTCTGCAGGACACCATCAACTGGCTGACGCAGGCTGAACAGACGCTGAACATGGCCCAGCCGCCGAGCCTCATCCTGGACACGGTGCTGTTCCAGATCGACGAGCACAAGGTAGAAACCGAGTAAAGACACAAGAAGCAGTGTTTCAATGGTTTATAAGATAAGATAAGATAAGATAAGAAGGACTTTATTGTCCACCATAGTGGAAATTTGTCTTCGGCCTCTCCAAGACAACAAGCACAAAAACAGATCAAGACACTCCACAAGATACACATAAAAACATAAAACAAGAACAACCAGAATGATGTGCAAAACAGGCATGAACAACATAGCGACAGGTATTACAGCCCACGTGCATTCCTAACAATCATGCCATATTCAGAGCTTGTATGGCCTGTGGAATAAACGATTTCTTAAAAATGTCTCTACTCATCTTGGGAACTCTGAATCTTCGCCCGGATGGAAGCATTTCAAACCCTGAGTTCAATGTGACGTTTAAGATGATTGTAGCGCATAAACATCTAACACCATCTGTTTATTCATTCAATTTTATTCTCTAGATCACTTTTTTCCTCACCTAAAATTATATATTTAGATTTTTGCATGGTGGAAACTGTAAAAAAAAAAAGGGTTATTTTAATCAATTTTTCTTGTATTATTTTCATTTCTTTTACTCTTTGTTGCTTGTTGCCAAAACTAAACTTAATATAATATTTGAATCAGTGTCAGTGTCTGGACAACTGTTGGAGCGACATACAACTGGTTCTCTAAGACACTGGTTCTGAAACTTTTTTATAACAAGGACCCCTAAATTGACACAAATTAGACCACGGACCCCAGTTGGACAAAATTTTGAAACAAACACCAGACTGAAGAATGTTAATCAATTCACGTTCAAATTATGGTCAATAGCCTGAATTTTTGGAAAAAAGATTTGAGCTATTTCTGGAAAAAAGTGGTAAAATTTCTCCCAAAAAAACAGGTAAAATTTCTGGGGGGAAAAGTAAAAAAAATTTGAGGAAAAAAATGGTAAACATTTCTCCCAAAAAAAGTAAAAAAAAAATTCTACAAAAAATTAAAAAAACAATTACATTTTTTTTTCTTTTCTAGAATACAATGGTAAAACTTTAACAAAAAATTTTTTTAAAAATTCTAGGAAAAAAAGGTTTTAAAAAATGAATATATAAAAAAAGTTTTTAAAAAATCTTGAGAAAAAAATGGTAAAATTTCTGGGAAAAAAAGTAAAAAAAAAAAAAATTAGAGGAATAAAATGGTAAACATTTCTCAAAAAAAAGTTTTTAAAAAATTCTACAAAAAAAAAACAATTACTTTTTTTTTTATTTCTAGAAAAAAATGGTAAAACTTTAACAAAAAAAAGTAAAAAAAATTCTTTAAAGAAAAATCTAAAAAATAAAATGTTGCTTGTTACTTGCTGCTTTTATGAAACATAAAGTCTGAATGTGAATCTAAGGTTTTCCTGCCTCTGTCCAGGTGTTTGTGAACGAGGTGAACACCCACCGGGAGCAGGTCTTGGCCCTGGAGAAGGCCGGCTCTCAGCTGCGCTTCGCCAGCCTGAAGCAGGACGTGGTGCTCATCAAGAACCTGCTGCTCAGCGTGCAGGCTCGCTGGGACAAGCTGGTGCAGAGGTCGCTGGACCGCGGCCGCCACCTGGACGAGGCCCGCAAACGAGCCAAACAGGTAGAGAGATGATGATGATGATGATGATGATGATGATGATGCAGCAGCTTCATACTGATCCAGTGGTTATTATGTGTAACCCCGTGTGTGTGCTGCTCTGTGCTCAGTTCCACGAGGCCTGGAGGAAGCTGACCGACTGGCTGGAAGAGGCCGAGAAGAGACTGGACTCAGAGCTGGAGATCTCCAACGAGCCGGACAAGATCAAAGTCCAACTGACCAAACACAAGGTACCGTGGACGTTCACTAGGGGCGGGAGGAAAAAAAATAGATTCATATAAGAATCGCGATTCTTATCCTCTACGATTCTGGATCGATTCAAGACGCTTGTTAACCGATTACTAACGTTAACTGATCAGATTTAAATGCTCTAGTGTATTGAATGTCTGTAACTAGGCTTTGGATCAGCTGATCGGTGTCAGCTGACGTTAGATCTTCACATTTTTAACTTTGAGGTTGTTATTAGCGCCTTTGTTACAGGTGATACATATCTATGTGCATACAGTATGAGAATTGATATTGAATCGAATAGAGACACTCAAAGACTCACATCCCTTCAGTCCAGGCTTTTGAAGAGAGAGTAAAAGATCAGCTAGTTTATTTTACAATGGTTCAAATATAATGCTGCTGAATAAATATGCAACATGTGATCCGAGTTTAGAGTTTAGAGTTTATTTATTTAGCACACAAATTTAAATGGTGCAAGGAGGGAACGAAGCCGGTTGGCTTGTACATAAGTTCCACCCCTATAACAAATTACAGCAAGACAAATTTCAATGGCTAACAAATAAACATAGAGAAAAAAAAAGAGATAAAGTGCATACATAATCAATGTTATATGAGCAAAATGAACAGAAATGAGAAAAAAATAAAGAGATAAAGTGCAAAGTGATTCGGTAACAAATAGAGACAATAGAGATAAGGTACAACAAATTAATTAATTATCTTATTATTATTATATTCAACCTTTTCACATGATCTGGTGTTAAAAAAGCAACAAAAAATCGCAAAAAAAACAATCGAGAATCGTTTTGAATCGAATCGTGACCCTAAGAATCGGAATCGAATCGAATCGAATCATGAGACACCTGAAGATCCCCACCCCAACTGTTCTCTCTCTCTGTGCAGGTTCACAGATGTTTTTTCCAGGAGTTTCTCTCACATCTATAAACCCGGTTTCCTTACTATATTTTTATTTCCTCTGTGCCGCGTGCAGGAGTTCCAGAAAGCGCTGGGCTCGAAGCAGCCGGTGTACGACACCACGGTGCGGTCGGGGAAGGCCATGAGGGACAAAGCTCAGCTGCCGGCCGACACCCAGAAGCTGGATCACCTGGTGGGAGAAGTCCGGGACAAGTGGGACACGGTGTGTGGGAAGAGCGTGGAGAGGTAAGGACCGAGGCGTCGTACTGTCTGTAAACTAAACTCTGCTTCTGCTACAGAAAAGAGCAGTAAGAGTTATTCACTCAAATAGATTTTTTTATTTCTGCAGGTTTATTGAAAGTGGCCGATCTAATAGAACGTCAGATCTAAAAATATAAAGCATAAAGCAAAGAATAGATCATTACCAGAACATTTACAGAACTTGTTCCAGCTGGAGGAATAGGATAACAGATTTTAAACATACATTTGCGAGGCTATAAGCTTAAAACAAATGTGTATTTCTGTTGCAGGTGTAAAATTATGGCATTCACAAAGCAAGGAACTGAAAAGTTGTACAAATATATCTCAGTTTAAGAAAATGTTTAAAAAAAAATAAAATAAGCGCCTACAAAAAAGAGTCTGTTTACTTTTTATTATTATATGTTTCATCATCTTTAATTTTTTTGAAGTAGTGTATAATATTGGTGTTGATAGTAAGCCAATGCAATTATAACAATAGAAAGGGGCAGGTACTATAAGTGTTTCTTCATCCTGCTCCTTTTCATTCATGGTGACTTAGTATATATTATGTAAATATGTGCAACCATGTGTAGTATGTAAACCATGAATGGAATAAATCAAAATGAAATGAAATGAAATGTGATCATTAAGACGCTGTCGTTTCTCTCTTCTCTTCTCTTCTCTTCTCTCCTCTCCGTCCGTCCATCCAGACAACACAAGCTGGAGGAGGCGCTGCTGTTCTCAGGTCAGTTTGCCGAGGCTCTGCAGGCCCTGGTGGACTGGTTGTACCGGGTCGAACCGCAGCTCGCCGAAGACCAGCCGGTCCACGGAGACCTGGACCTGGTGTCCAACCTCATGGACTCACATAAGGTGCGTACAAATAACAGAAACCGAGGAGCTCATTGGATATAAGATGAGAAGTGTGTGTCTTTGGTTTTGTTTTTTTTCTCTCTAAATGCATCCACAGAAGTTTTTTTTTATTTTTACTATATTTTAAATTGAAACAATCAAGACATTCCCATTAAAAACATTTTGAAAGATCATCTCCAACATACAATTCAAACACAGAATAATGATGAAAGATGAGAGCCGTATGTACAATCTGCATCCTGACATCAGTTTCCATAGGAGCTGTTTCCAGGTTGTTTTCCCTTTGATGCATTGTATCTAATTAGGTAATTAGGTTTATCATATATCTATTGCATTGGGGTGTATTTAGACCCAATATAATATTTGATAAATTCACCACAAATCCTAGTTTCAAGGCAAGGCAAGGCATCTTTATTTATTTGGCATTTCATACCAAGGCAACTCAATGTGCTTTACATAAAGACAAAACATTAAAAAAAAGAAGCATAAAACAGAATAAAAACAAACAAAACACTAAAAACAGAGTTAAAAGCAAGAGCAAATAAAAGTAAAAGAAAAATTTAGAAAATAGGTAAAGTTTTAAGTTCTCAGCTATAAGCATGTGAAAAGAGAAATGTTTTTAACCTGGATTTAAAACATGAGACATCAGATCAACAACCTGTTCCCAGAGTTTCTATTTATACAAATTTATCATATCAGGTAGAATCCCATGTAATATACTGTATATTAGTAGAGTTAAATTCTGATCATTTTGTCTGTGGAGAGAGTTTTATTGTTTGTAACTGCATATACATGCACATCACATAACAAGCACGTTTTCCCATATGCCTGCATGTGTAATACAGTTGTTTTCTCTGTCAGCTGCATCTTCTATAATGTTTAACAGCGACATCCTGTTGTAGTAAATCTCCACATTTACTGTTTGTATTGTCGACCTTGTGGGTGAAGTGTGTTTAATCAACTGTGAGTGACTCTGCTCCTCTTGCACCCGCAGGCGTTCCAGAAGGAGCTGGGGAAGCGGACGGGCAGCGTTCAGGCGCTGAAGCGTTCGGCGCGGGACCTGATGGACACGGGCCGCGACGACACGGCCTGGGTCAAAGTTCAGCTGCAGGAGCTCAGCAACCGCTGGGACACGGTGTGCGCTCTGTCCGTCACCAAGCAGACCCGCCTGCAGCAGGCGCTCAAGCAGGTCAGAGACAGACTGCATTATTCTCCAAAACTAAAATTAATAGAGTATTTGAATCATGTTTTAATGGTTTAATGTGAGGTTTATGATGATTTTAGCGCATAAACATCTAACACCATCTGTTTATTCATTCGTTTTTATTCTCTAGATCACTCTTTTCCTCACCTGAAATGATATATTTAGATTTTTGCATGGTGGAAACTGTAAAAAAAAGTGTTATTTCTATCCATTTTTCTCGTATTATTTTCATTTCTTTTACTCTTTGTTGCTTGTTGCCAAAACTAAACTTAATAGAGTATTTGAATCAGTGTCTCCCATGTGGGATTGATGTGGCATAGCCAAAGGTTCACTTCACTGTCACATTTATTCTGGGTCTGCCCAGTACTGGACAACTGTTGGAGCGACATATTTATATACTATACTGGTTCTCTAAGCCAGTGGTTCTGAAACTTTTTTTTACATCAGGACCCCTAAATTGACACAAATTAGACCACGGACCCCAGTTGGACAAAATTTTGAAACAAAAACCAGAAATACACAAAAATTGTTCAGAGGCTGAATAACGTTAATCAATTCACATTCAAATTATGGTCAATGGCCTGAATTTGAGACATGAGACATTTCTGGAAAAAAGTGGTAAAATTTCTTCCAAAAAAAAAAAGTTTTAAAATGGCTAGAAAAAACTGGTAAAATTTCTAGAATTTCATTTATTTATTCATTTTTTTGAGGTTTCAAAAATTCTAAAAAAAAAAAATGGTAAAAAAAATTCTCAAAGGAAGTTTCAACATTTTTAGAAAAAAATGGTAAAAGTTACAATTTCTAGAAAAAAAACTGGTAAAACTTTCTTGAAAAAGTTTTTAAAAAATTCTTTAAAAAAAAAAGGTAAATTTTCTCAAAAAGTTCAAAAATTTCTCCCCAAAAAAAGAAATTCTAGAAAAAGTGATAAGATTTTTTTTAAAAGAAAGAAAAAAAAAGTTGAGGACTCCCTTGACCCCTCTCATGGATCCCTGGGGGTCCCCCAATATAAAATATACATTTTTGGCTCCTCTGACCTCTGACAGTATCATGGGACAGAAAGCACTTTGGTTATTGTATACAGTATATCCGCATATAGTCTCTGTCTTTCTTTTTATTACTTCAATTACTTTATTTAACAATGTCAGGTGTTGTTTACCGATTCAGCATGTAGGTTTCTTTCCTATTTTTTGTAAAAAAAAAAAAAAAAAATGATGATGAAGCTACTTCTCAGGTTTGACTCCTCTCGGTCTCCTTTCTCTCTGTGGTCCGTCAGGCCGAGGAGTTCCGCACGGCGATCCAGGTTCTCCTGGAGTGGCTGTCGGAGGCGGAGCAGACGCTGCGTTTCCGCGGCGTCCTGCCGGAGGAGGCGGAGACTCTGCAGGCGCTGCTGCACACGCACCGAGACTTCATGGGCACGGTGGAGGAGAAGCGGACGGACGTCAACAAGGCGGCCGGGATGGGAGAGGGAATCCTCACGCTCTGTCACCCCGACTCCATCACCACCATCAAACACTGGATCACCATCATCAGGGCGCGCTTCGAGGAGGTCAGTGTGTGTGTGTGTGTGTGTGTGTGTGTGTGTGTGTGTGTGTGTGTGTGTGTGTGTGTGTGTGTGTGTGTGTGTGTGTGTGTGTGTGTGTGTGTGTGTGTGTGTGTGTGTGTGTTAGGGCTGCAACTAACGATTATTGTCATTATCGATTAATCTGTCCATTATTTAAAGGGATAGTTCAACATTTTGGCAAATTGGCCCATTGTCATAATCCCTATAGTCATAGCAGTAGGTTTGTTACCTTTATTTGTTGGTGCAAGCTATTTTTAGAACGGCGGAGCAGAGCCGTGAGCTGCTCAGAGCTACGCTACGGAGGCTCATTATGGGATTTCTTGGTTTCCCTCATCATCAAACTCATCAAATACACAATCCAACAACTCCACAACGCTCTGGTGGACAAGTTGTGAGCTGCACATTCACCACACTATGAGATAATAACACAACGTTACCACACAGAGTTGTTTTAGAGGTAAATTCATGCAAAACCACTGATGCACGTTGCCTTCAGGGACAGTTTTTCATCAACAGTCTCTGCATTTCCCTCTAAAACAACTCTGTGTGGTAACGTTGTGTTATTATCTCATAGCGTGGTGAATGTGCAGCTCACAACTTGTCCACCAGAGCGTTGTGGAGTTGTTGGATTGTGTATTTGATGAGTTTGATGATGAGGGAAACCAAGAAATCCCATAATGAGCCTCCTATAGGGATTATGGCAATGGGCCAATTTGCCACAATGTTGAACTATCCCTTTAAACGATTAATCAATTTAGTTGTTTGGTCAATAAAATGTAAAAAAAAAAATGTTGAAAATCATCAATCAGTGTTTCCCAAACCACCAGACGACGTCCTCAAATGTCTTGTTTTGTCCACAAACCAAAGAGAGACTCAGTTTATTGTCATAGAGGAACAAAGAAACCAGAAATATTCACATTTAAGAAGCTGAAATCAGAGAATTATGACTTTTTTTCTTTAAAAACTACAAAAAAATGAAATAAAAATGATTATTTGATTATCAAAATAGTTTGTTCGATGAATTGTTGCATCTCTAGTGTATGTGTGTGTGTTTGTGTTAACTCCTCTCCTCCTCTACAGGTGCTGACGTGGGCCAAGCAGCACGAGCAGCGCCTAGAGACCGCGCTGACCGAGGTGCTGAACAACGCCAACCTGCTGGAGGAGCTGTTGTCGTGGTTACAGTGGGCCGAGACCACCCTGGTCCAGAGAGACACCGAGCCGCTGCCTCAGGACATCCCACAGCTCAAGTCCCTCATCACCGAGCACCAGGTGGGTTTGACTCATCAACACCAACCAACAACAACAACACGACCTGCGACCTCGAGGTGCTTGTGTGTGTTGTGTGTGTTTACGTCTGTGACCGTGTGTGTGTGTGTGTGTGTGTGTGTGTGTGTGTGTGTGTGTGTGTGTGTGTGTGTGTGTGTGTGTGTGTGTGTGTGTGTGTGTGTGTGTGTGTGTGTGTGTGTGTGTGTGTGTGTGTGTGTGTGTGTGTGTGTTCTCAGATGTTTATGGAGGAGATGACCAGGAAGCAGCCGGACGTGGACAAAGTGACGAAGACGTACAAGAGGAAGCCGGCGGAGCCTCCCAGCAGCCTGGCCGAGAGGAGAGGAGCTCGTACGTCCTCTTCTGTTTACTAATATTATGATGTGACTGCAGATGTACAGATTCCTCTCTGACACTGATGCATGTGAACTAGGGATGTGGAGATTCACTGATTCATATCGTTGGTCCGATATAAACGTATGCGATGCGACTGCACCGGTAGATTCAGGGTACATCGGATATAATTTGTGGTTGAATTTGCGATGCATCTCTTCTAGCTTGTCTACATCAGTAAATTCCATGGTTAAGGCTGTAACTAGGAGGAGGGCCTTTGTATAAGTCTACTATTTATTTCCTATAGACCAGGGGTTCTCAACTAGTCTCACTCTGGGCTCCACATTTTCCCATGGTCATTAAGTCACGACCCACTTTTATAGAATTCAAACCAAGAATTTTTTTTAAAGCCTTTAAAAACTCATTTAGCTCTTTATTGAGCAAAGTGCATTTCAGAGCACATGAATGAAACTGAGGAGGACCATGACAACTGTACGGAAGTGAATAAAAAAATATCAAACTGCACAAAATGGAGACCAACAAAACAATACATTTGACTTCTAATGCATCTCTGCATTCAGAGCATGTTCACAAAAGTGAATAAATATCAAATTGCACAAAATAAAGACCCACAAAACAAGATTCACTGCATTCAGGCCACATTAATAAGAAACTGATATCTTTGGATTCAGAGCAAATAATAAGAAACTGAGGAGGAGCATTACAACTGCATGTGTTCACGTGTCTCGTGCCTTTCAATATAAGTTATTTTTCAAAATAAAAGACATGTCCAACATCAGATGTGCATTAAATATTATTTACTTTTTTCACCAGCTGTCTGCGACCCATCCAGAACGGGTCCGCGACCCACTTTTGGGTCCCGACCCACCAGTTGAGAACCACTGCTCTAGACTATACCTTTCAAATATGATTTATTGGTTTGCCCTGTAAAAATTAACCAAATATAGGCTACATACCCTCAAATTGAGACAGAGAGTAAAGCAGAATAGTGGTATTGAGGTAATAAACCTGATGTGGGAAGAAACTCTCATATCACAACTGTATCAAACATCATATCGAACCAAATCTCTGTGTAATTAAGTCATATCGTTATCAAATCGCATTTGAATCGCATCGCATCGTGAACAGGAGTGAATCGTATCGCATCGTATCGACAGGAGCTTCAGTGTGTGTTAATGTATCGTATCGACGGCAGCGTATCGAGATGCGTATCGAATCGGCCTCAGTGGTGGAGATATACAACCCTAATGTGACTGTGTGTGTGTGTGTGTGCGTGTGCAGGTCGACAGCAGCAGCAGCAGCAGCAGCAGACCGCGGCCATGCCGGTCTCAGGAGCAGCAGGAAACCCCCGCCTCACCCAGCTGTGCGCCCGCTGGCAGCAGGTCTGGCTGCTGGCGCTCGACCGCCAGCGCAAACTGAACGACGCCCTGGACCGGCTGGAGGAGCTGAAGGAGTTCGCCAACTTCGACTTCGACGTGTGGAGGAAGAAGTACATGCGCTGGATGAACCACAAGAAGTCCCGCGTCATGGACTTCTTCCGCCGCATCGACAAGGACCAGGACGGGAAGATCACGCGCCAGGAGTTCATCGACGGCATCCTGGCATCGAGTACGACCACGTTCAAGTGTTTAATCCAGCGGTGTAGTCTATGTGATACTCAGTAAACCCACTACAACAAAACTATCTAATTAATAGATAGTTAGTTAATAGTCTAAACTGGGACGGTTGACAGGGTTCAAGGGGGTCCACAACTTTTTCTTGAAATTTTACCACTTTTTCCTAGAATTTTTTCACTTTTTTTTCATTTTTTTTAATTATTGTTTTTTTTTCTTTCTTTCTTTTTTGTTGTTGAAATTTTACCACTTTTTCCTAGAATTTTTTCACTTTTTTTCACTTTTTAAATTATTGTTCTATTTTTTTTTTGTTGAAATTTTACTACTTTTTCCTAGATTTTTTTCACTTTTTTAATTATTGTTTTATTTTAATTTTATTTTTTTTGTTGTAATTTTACCACTTTTTCCTAGAATGTTTTCACTTTTTTTCACTTTTTTAATTATTGTTTTATTTTATTTTTTTGTTGAAAATTTACCACTTTTTCCTAGAATTTTTTCACTTTTTTAATTATTGTTTTATTTTTATTTTATTTTTTATTTTTTTTGTTGAAATTTTACCACTTTTCCTAGAATTTTTTTTGAGAAATTTTACCAGTTTCTAATCAATTTTTCTGTTCTACTTTTTTCTATTTTTTAAAGAAATGTTACCCCTTTTTGTATTATTATTTGCCCCCCCCCCTTTTTTGAGAAATTTTACCACATTTCTCTATAATTTTTTAAAAAAAATGTACCACTTTTTCTAGAATTCTTGAGTCATGCTTCAAAATGTTGTGCAATGGGGGTCCGTGGTCTAATTTGTGTCAATTTTGGGGTCCTTGATGTAAAAAAAGTTTGAGAACCAGCGGTCTATGTGATACAAGTATGAACAGTTTACCACCTAAAAAGCAGTATACCCACTACAAAACATTAGACTACACCACTGGTAATTAATCTATTTAATTTTATTAAATCTGGATTCTCATCGTCCTCCTCTTCTCCTCCTTCTTCTCTGCAGAGTTCCCCACCAGTCGGCTGGAGATGACGGCGGTGGCGGACATCTTTGACCGAGACGGCGACGGTTACATCGACTACTACGAGTTCGTTGCTGCTCTTCACCCCAACAAGGACGCCTACAGACCCACCACCGACGCCGACAAGATCGAGGACGAGGTACAAAACAAAACAAAACCCACGCGCACACTAGCTTTATTATTCTGACTTATTTACTAAGTATACGTTAAGCTTTGCTACATTTTATTTATAACTCATCCGATATTTATTCTATTTATTAACTTTTTATTAAAGGAAAGAAATGAAATGGATGATGAAGCTGTGAGGCTCAAGAGTCAGTCGCTCTCCTCCTCTTTCTACCTCATTATATACTGTATTTTTTTAAATAATGAGCTGTAGGAGCTTCATCAAAGTCAGGAAAAGTTTTATTCTCATTGTACTCAGATACATTTTATCCAAGAACTTGTGAATTTCTAACGCAGTGAAGTGAAAAGCCTCTCAAAATCAGAATGATCACAGAGCTCCCAATGTAAAAATGAAAATACCAGCAGTAGAGTCAGGAAAAACAAAGATATGGGTAAATAAAAATACTTCTATACAATAAAATATGTGAAAATAACATCACATCAATAATATCATATAATATAGATTGTGTGGTGGCGTTCAAAGCCAGTGGGAATTTAGAGTTTTATTCCCATAAACAAGAATTTGGACTCAGAAAGGATCGATAACAGTAAAAACTGACTGAGTTATCATGATATTAAGTCTTAAAGTGCAGAGTGAGTGTAACCTGAGACCATGTGACATGTTGTGTGTTGTTGTGTTGTTGTTGTGCAGGTGACTCGACAGGTGGCTCAGTGTAAATGTGCCAAGAGGTTCCAGGTGGAGCAGATCGGAGAAAACAAATACCGGGTGAGTTTGAGTTCAGTTTAATATCATTTATACCAAATATACATATATAAATCTATATAAATATCACAAATAAACTGTTATTTAATGTTTATGTTTATTATAATAAATTCATTTTTTAGAGCTGAGTCAGAACTTTAAGACGTTTAAACACATGAACTTTCAGAAAATAAAAGTTTGACTCATTTTATTCTAACTGGCTGTTCATTAATTAACATCTGTCACATCTCAGCGTCACTTCACAGCATCTTAACGTGTGTGTGTGTGAGTGTGTGAGTGTGTGTGTCACATCATGACCTCATGGTGTATTTATCACTGTTGTTTTTATAACATGTTAATAACTGCAGGATGATGATGATGAGCTCTCATCTTCATCATTGTCTTCATCATCGTCATCATCGTCATCACAGCATTAACAGAGTCGTGTAAATGAGACGCCACAGATACACAAAAACAGAGGGGCTGCTGGGAAACGAGGAGGCGGAGCTATCTCTATTATTTACTACTGTAGGTGGCGTTCAAAGCCAGTGGGAATTTAGAGTTTTATTCCAACACACAAGAGTTTGGATTCTGTTTTCCACTAGAAATTAACAAAAACAGTAAAAACCATTAGAATAAACATGATTTTTTAGTTAATTTGATTGAAAGATTGTCAAGTATTCCAACTAATTGTGAATGTTTCTTCACTCTCGGTGAATCTAAACAAAAGACTGACGGAGCTATCTCTATTATTTACTAGGTGGCGTTCAAAGCCAGTGGGAATTTATATAGTTGTATTCCAACACACAAGAGTTTGAATTCTGTTTTCCACCAGAAATGAACAAAAACAGTAAAAACCATTGGAATTAACATGATTTTTAGTTAATTTGACTGAAAAAAAAGGTTTTAAATGAACCTCAGTCTCTTAACATTTAAACTTAAACATAAAAATACTAAACTAAAGTTGTTAAAACTAAAAACCGCCCCCAGAGAGCGACAGAGTTTAATCCTCCTCCCAGTGCCTCTGTGTATCTGTGCATCATTTTACAGCGGCAACGAACTCTTTAACGGTTCACAGCAGCTTCTACTGGATCGGCCATCACTACCACTGCTGCAGTGTGTGTGTATATACATGTGTGTGTGTGTATATATGTGTATGTGTGTGTGTCTTCACCATCATTATCCTCTGGGTAATGACTCCCGGTGTCTCGCTGCTGCAGGACACTGGAGATGCTCATCCATCGAAACTCACTGGCTTCACTTCACTTCCCTCCACTCTCACTCTCTTTCACTCTTCATATCATAACACACACACACAAAAACACACTCACTCCTCTCTGCTGCATCTGTTTCTTTCTCGCTGCAACACTAATTCTCAGCTCCAGTAACACACACACACACACACACACACACACACACACACACACACACACACACACACACACACACTTTAGATCTTGTGCATAGATCAATAAACACATGTTTCTCTCTCCTCCTCCTCCTCCTCCTCCTCCTCCTCCTCCTCCTCCTCCTCCTCCTCCTCTGCTCCGTGTCTTCTGGATTTATTCTAGTTCTTCCTCGGAAACCAGGTAAAGTGCCTCTCGCTGCTGCGTGGTGTGTAATGCGTGTAATGTGCGTGACGTTTGTGTTTGACGTGTGTTCTGCGGACGCGTGAAATCTGCTTCACGCTCCTCCACCGATGGAGTTCTGTCAGAAAAGTCACATTTTTCTCTATTATATTATAATATAATGATAAAGTGTATTGCTATAGCACAAAGTTACAATGTGATGTTCATATAAAATCATTTAAGATGCATAAAACAAGGAGAAAATAGCGACTCATCCAATGAAAAGTAATAAAATAAAAGTCCTGAGGTATTTAAAACTGAAAACATTTCAAAATAAAAGCCCGACAAAATAAAAAACTATATAAAATAGGTCGCCTAGTGTGTTAAAGACGCCTCTGAGCCGGCTCACCTGAGGTCCACAGGTGAGCTGCTCCAGAGTCTGGGTGGGGGGCGTTGATAGCAAAAGCTTTAAAGGGATAGTCCAACATTTTGAACTATCAACTCGAGTTGTTTTAGAGGTAAATTCATGCAAAACCGCTGATGCACGTTCCCGTCCCATCGGGGACAGTTTTTCATCAACAGTCTCTGCATTTCCCTCTAAAACAACTCTGTGTGGTAACGTTGTGTTATTATCTCATAGCGTGGTGAATGTGCAGGTCACAACTTGTCCACCAGAGCATTGTGGAGTTGTTGGATTGTGTATTTGATGAGTTTGATGAGGGAAACCAACCAAGAAATCCCATAATGAGCCTCCGTAGCGTAGCTCTGAGCAGCTCACGGCTCTGCTCCGCCATTCTAAAAACAGCTTGCACGACAATTAAAGGTAACGAACCTACTGCTATGACTATAGGGATTATAGCAATGGGGGAATTTGACAAAATGTTGAACTATCCCTTTAAATCAGCAAGTGAAGTGCAAAATCCTCTAGGAAAAAGAGATCGATGTAGCTGCAGCATTTAAAACCAGCTAAAGACGATGTCATGTGATATCATATTAAACAATTAAAAGAATTAGAAAAAGCAGCAGCAGAACTCCTCGGTGGCTGAGCAGCGTGAGCAGCCTTCACCCTCCTCCTCCTCCTCCTCTTCCTCCTCCTCCTCCTCCTCTTTCTCTCCGTGTGACTCGCTGTGATTTGTTTGGTGTTGAAAGCGACAAATTGCAGAATGTGGAGCCGGCGACAGCGACATGGCTGCGGGGGTAATTAGTGGTGAGGTGATGTGTAGTCTGCTCTCTGGACTGAAGCTGAATCAAACTCAAACTGCTGCTGCTGCTGCTGAGATGGACCAGGAACTCCTTCTCCTTCTTCTCCTTCTTCTCCTCCTTCTCCTTCTTTTCCTTCCTCTTCTGAGTGCTGGTTTCTCCTGGTGTGAACGATTCGACTGTAATTTTTTTATTTAGTTTTTATCTTGTGATAACTCTGGGGTGTGAGAAGCAGCAGCCGAGGCTTCTCTCCTGTGACTGATTCTTCCTTTACTGTAGATCTGGTGGTTGATGATTGATTATTGCATGTTTCCTCCGTCGGTGCATGAAGAAGTAGAAGAGCTGGTTTCAGAGATCGACCCTGAATATATCAACTCTGGTTTCACTCACTGAGTTTCTCTTCGTCTTCTCCTCCTCTTCTCTCCTCCTCTTCTTCTTCCTCCTCCTCAGTTCGGCGACTCTCAGCAGCTGCGTCTGGTGCGGATTCTTCGCAGCACGGTGATGGTGAGAGTCGGAGGAGGGTGGATGGCGCTGGACGAGTTCCTGGTGAAAAACGACCCGTGCAGAGGTGAGAGCTGTTCACACACACACACACACACACACACACACACACACTTTCTCTCTGTGTACGTCCACGTTGGAGGTTCCTGCTCACACACACACACACACTGTCATCTTCTGTCTCTCATTCACGTGCGTCCAGAGTCGGACCGGCATCAGGGGGAATTTTTTAACATAAAGATTTTTTTAATTAACATTTATACTGAGCAGCAAATATAATATACTCACAGATACTTAGATATATATGTATTTATAGGGTTATTTTTACAGTTCAACAATAGGGGTGGGACGATATGGGTAACTCACGATTCGATACTGTGGCGATATTTGGCCCACGATAATGATAATATCACGATACACGATATCTGCGATATTCGATATATTGCAAGAAATTTCATCAACGATATATCACGATATATGTGAATGGAAAAAAAAAACATAAAAAGGAAAAAGTCTCATGCATTTATTCCAAAACTTTGTACAATGTACAAATGAATAAACACTGTACAGCTGGAGACATTAAAGTGCATGAACATTAATAACATGTCTTATGTAAACCAAGACAGTGCTTTATGATACTGAAAAGTCAGTAGCAACTTGTTTTATGTAATTTTCCATTCATGGTATTTAAAAATCATTTTCTGTAACATTATAAGACAGCGCCGCCCCCATTTTATACAAGTGCAAGTTACAACAACATATTTCAATTGGATTTAGGTCTGAAACATGATTTATTATTTGAAAAAAAAAATTGAAATTTTTTTTTTTTTTTTTTTTTTTTTTTTAAATCGATATTTAAATATTGAATATCGATATCGTATCGCGGTATAACGTATCGCGATATATTGCCATATCGATATTTTTGCCCACCCCTATTCAACAAACAACTTGTAGATGTAAGAACATATTTTAAATAATTGACTATCAAAACTGAAATTAATTTATATAATTAAAAAAATATAAAGACTATTCATATTCATCATAGTATAGATACAGTGAATAGATGTATTTAAGATGGGAAAAGTAAGATTCAAATGTATAAAGGTACAAAATTATTGTTTACTAATGTTAAAATGTTATTTTTTACTGTTTGGACAGATGTTACAGATGTTATTTAGGTCACTGGGTCATAGTGGACTTCGATAATCTGTCTTATTCTCTTTTGAACTGAATCTTTATTTATTGTTATCAACAAGATAAGACACACCTGCTTTTTCCTTTTGACAGTTGCACATAGTTGTTCTACCTATATGCAAATATTGAATGAAATACAACTACATAATAACATATACTGTATATATTTTTCAAAACGCAATCTGTTTTTTCTGATAAAATGATAAAACAAAACAAGAACCAGGAGGTAGAAGTGATTTTTCCTGCTGCAGCTGTTGCAGACACAAAGAGTTGAGTTGTTTCTGTTTTCAGTGTTTTTTTTTAATATATAATCAGGGTATCCGCGGGGTCTTGAAAAGTATTAAAAGGTGATAAATCAATTTTGGGAAAATGAAGACCCTTAAAAAGTATTAAAAAGTCTTTTCACGACTTTATAAAGTCTTAAATTTTCAAGGTATTTTATCTGAATTAGCTGTCCAAGAGTTTGAGTCCTAAAAACATTGTGAAAGTGTGTGAATTTATTCATTTTATTAAAAAACAAAGATGAACCGGTACATAAAAAAGAAAAGAAGATTGTTGTTTTTGTTTTTTGAGAGTGGAGCAATGTTTTTTTTATTTTTTTTATTATAAACTTTGCCTTTTATTTATTATCCTAGCCTATTTTGAATTCTGTTGTATCATAGTGGTCTATAGTCTTTATCACAAACTAGAACTGTTAAAGCAGAAGTAAGCGATATTTTTGTGTTAATATAAGTCTTAAATAGTTCTATCTTCCGACAGCAATCACTTCTATAGAGTGTTTGGTCTGAAACACGGGTCTGTCAGTCACTCTGCTCTGCTCTGAGCCGAGGAGAAAACTTTCCTTGTATCCTACAACCTTTATCCAATGAGGAGAGAGAACGGCATAAAGGGGCAGTCCTCTCTGTGTGTGCAGCCAAGGGATGCACCTGAATGTGGTGACGTAGGGACGAGGACCAATAGATCCATGACGAGGGCGGGGGCTGCTAACTCCATCGGCTGACAAGACGTTATGGTGCGTTCAAGGCAACTCGTAACTCGTGTTTTTCCGACCTGTGAAGTGGTACCAGTTCGATCTGGTACGAGTTCACGGGTCAGAAGTTATGAGTGGCCGTTATAGTGACTTTCACAGGTAAAACAGGTCGGAGAAACACGAGTTGCGGGTTGCCTGGAACGCTACAAAGTCGTAAATTGTGACTTGAAGCTGTAATTTACGGTTTCAAAAGCCTGCCTGGAACGCAGCATTAGCCAAAACGACCGGATCGCTTACTTCTGCTTTAAGTTAAAAGTGTCACTGATGTAAATGGTAACAGCTTGAAGTGGCGGTGAGGTATTGAAAAATATTGAGAAGGCCTTGAAAAAGTCTTAAAAAGGTATTAGAATTAACTTCAAGATTCCTGTATAAACCCTGATAATGTCGGTCCGACTCCGACTCCGGCTCAGTCACATGACTCCACACACTTCTACATGTTTGCTCCTGCACTGAGCTGTGAGTGGCAGGTCTGAGATCAGCAGCAGCAGCAGCAGCAGCAGCAGCAGCAGCAGAACCAGCAGCAGCAGCAGCAGCAGTGTATTATTGACTTGTCCTGTCAGCAGGTGACTGTGGAGCCGTCTCACGTTTCTCTGCAGTGTTTCCTCCCACTGACGTCGTCGCAGCGGCTCCTCAGAGCGGCAGCGGTATTTCTCTCTATCATCATCATCATCATCATCATCTCCTCTCACCCTGAACCTCCCAAACCCCCTCCTCCCCTCCTCCCCTCCCATCCATCCATCCATCCATCCATCCACCCACCCTCTCCCTCAAAGAAATAAAAGAAAAGAGAGAGAAGCGTCGTCCATGCTGTGTCGACCTGAAGGAGCTCGATCATCGTCTTTATCTGTGTTCACTCTAGGCCGGTTCTCTTCTCCTCTGTCTTCTCTCTCTCTCTCAGTTTTATTTATTCATTCTTTCTTGAATATAACAGTGGTATTGCATGGTGCATGATCCTCAGTTCTCCTCTCTTCTTCTTCTTCTTCCTTCCCCCCCTCCCTCCCTTTTTCCTTCCTTCTTTCCTTCTTCCTTCTTCTCTTTCCTCAGTGCAACATCCAGGACTTAAGATCCTCCGCTCCGATTCCAGTAGCTCCATCTCATCTCGTATAGGTTGGACTTCTCCTCTATCTCCTTCGCTTTCACTCTCTCCCTAACTGCTCGTCTTCTCCCCGTCACCTTTGGTTTGGGTTGGTTTGTTTGTTTGTTTGTTTGTTTGTTTGATTCTTGGACTCTCAGACTTCTTCCTCCTCTTCTTCTTTTTCCTCTCCTCTTCTTCCTCGGCATCTTCTTTTCCATTTATCTCCTCCAACTCTTCCTCTTCGGCTGTATTCAAAACCGCATATTATACTGCTAGTACGTACTGATTTGGTCAAAATGCAGTATGCAAACAAAAGCAAAATCTGCAGTATACGAAAAATTCCCAGATCGTCGTACTGATTCGGGAAACATCTCCAGTTTGCATCTGACCAGTCTACATTGCGTACTGTATCCCACAATGCAATGCGCCCCTGACTTCTAACCATAACCAAAGACGGTAGTGAAGTATCTTTGCCGTGTACCATAACTATGTTATATAGTTTAATAAAATAAAACTTAATGCAGACTGATCAATTCATTATAAAATATTTATTTATTTTTGTAAATGTGTTGATTTCTGTACGTAACGTCAGGCTCCAGAGCCCCGAGGCAGCGCTGCTCTTCTGTCCAATACAAACAGGAAGCTTCACTTTTCATTCAAACTAACTAATGCTACAGCCACAATTGTTAGATTTCATCACTGAGACCAACATTTATCTCCTGAAAATAATTTAACCAGCCGGTGGTAAACCTCTAAAAACCTGCGGGTAAGTTAATTAGCGATCGTTTTCCCCGCCCGGGATGACGACGGAGGTTGGCCGGCCGAGCAGCTCTGCAGACCGGCTGCTGTCTCTGTGATGTCCCGGTCGTTGCGGAGCTTCACTTCTCTGAAAAACATCGGAGCAAACTTCTAAACAGCCGTCATTTGGATAAACTGGCCGTATATTTGGGGTCTTAACAGTTACTTTCTCGCATGAAAAAATATGAAAACGTAGTAAAGTTACATAATAACAGCGCTAGAGCGGGAAATAAAACAACTTTTCGCCTGTTTTACAGTTACTGCTACCGGTTGCCGCGAAATGCATTCTGGGAAACTTGTATACTGTATACTGCGTCTGCATCTTCTCTTCCATTTATGTCCTCCATCTTTTCTTCTTTCTCCTTCTTCTCTTGTTTGGGTCTGTGGGTTTGGCCTTGTTGCTGTGCCTTGCTGACTGTGATCACCTGACTAACGTGATGTTCCCCCTCCTCCACTGTCCTGCTCTTCCTCTTCCTCCTCCTCCTCCTCCTCCTGCTCTTCCTCTTCCTCCTCCTCCTCCTCCTCCTCCTCTTCCTCTCCGGCTGTCACGCTCTCTGCTGCTCTGACGTTTTCCTGACCTTGTTCACGTTTCAGGGGTCACTGACAACAGGTCCGGACCCCCAGCAGTCGGCTGTGTGTGTGTGTGTGTTGATGGTTAAGTGATGTTTAAGGAGGATTTTTTTCTGCCGTCTTGACTCCACTAACCAGCCTGTGTTTGTGTGTGTGTGTGTGTGTGTGTGCGTGTGTGTGTGTGTGTGTGTGTGTGAGTGTGAGTGTGAGACTTTCTTCATCCCACCATGAGCATGCAGTTATTTCACATTGTCTCTTGTGTCTCTCAGTGACAGTCACTCCTGGCTATTTCTGCTGCCGAGGTATCTACTCCCTCTCTTCCTCTCTGTCTGTCTCTCACTCCATCTCATCCCTCCATCTCTCTCACTCCTCATCCATCCATCCGTCCGTCATCTCCATCTTTAAAGGGATAGTTAAACATTTTGGCAAATTGGCCCATTGCCATAATCCCTATAGTCATAGCAGTAGGTTCGTTACCTTTAATTGTCGGTGCAAGTTGTTTTTAGAACGGCGGAGCAGAGCCGTGAGCTGCTCAGAGCTACGCTACGGAGGCTCATTATGGGATTTCTTGGTTTCAACTCATCAAACTCATCAAATACACAATCCAACAACTCCACAACGCTCTGGTGGACAAGTTGTGAGCTGCACATTCACCACGCTATGAGATAATAACACAACGTTACCACACAGAGTTGTTTTAGAGGGAAATTCATGCAAAACCGCTGATGCGCGTTGCCTTCAGGGACAGTTTTTCATCAAGCAGTCTCTGTATTTCCCTCTAAAACAACTCTGTGTGGTAACGTTGTGTTATTATCTCATAGTGTGGTGAATGTGCAGGTCACAACTTGTCCACCAGAGCGTTGTGGAGTTGTTGGATTGTGTATTTGATGAGTTTGATGATGAGTTTGAAACCAAGAAATCCCATAATGAGCCTCCGTAGCGTAGCTCTGAGCAGCTCACGGCTCTGCTCCGCCGTTCTAAAAATAGCTTGCACCGACAATTAAAGGTAACGAACCTACTGCTATGACTATAGGGATTATGGCAATGGGCCCAATTTGCCAAAATGTTGGACTATCCCTTTAACCACAGCTGTCCTCCGTGTGTCTATGTATATATATATATCTATATATGTGTGTGTGTGTGTGTGTGTTTCTAACTGTGGTCGTGGGGCGTTGATGTCAGTCTTGTCTTTGCGCCACACGTCTGCGTCATGCTTCCCTCACTCACTGACACAAAAAAAGAGAAAAAAAGCAGGATTTGGTCAACCCCCGGTCTTTTTTTATCTTTTATTTTAAAACAACTTTTAAAGTTGAAAAGCAAATGACAAAAAAAAATTATTATTATTATTTTTTAATCATTTATTTTTCCTCCTCCTCCTCTCAGTAAACACAGACCTGGGCGTGGCCAGCCTGGGTTTCTAATAACGCTGCTTCCTTTAAATGTGATGGCTGGGTGGTGGTTGGTCGGTCGGGCGGTGTGTGTGTGTGTGTGTGTGTGTGTGTGTGTGTGTGTGTGTGTGTGTGTGTGTGTGTGTGTGTGTGTGTGTGTGTGTGTGTGTGTGTGTGTGTGTGTGTGTGTGTGTGTGTGTGTGTGTGTGTGTTGGTTGGTTGGTGGGAGAGACAATTACAGGGTGCACCTGGCTGGATGGATGGATGGCTGGCGTTTCTAAGTGGGGAGGGGCGTAATTGCAGGGTGCACCCGTTTTTTTCATTTTTTTTTTTTTCGTTTTGACTTGCGCTGCTGTTGGGTTGCTAGGCGACGGTGGCCGTGAGGCTGCTAGTGGAAGTTGCAAACCGCTGCTAACGGCTAGCTGCAGCCTCTCCTCTCCTCTTTTTACTTTACTTTCACACTCCATCTTTCACTTTTTCATCTTGTTTCTCCTCCTCGTTCTTTCTCTCTCTTCTTTTTCTCTGTATTTTTCAGTTATCTCTCTTTCTTTCTTCTCTTTCTCCTCTTTCATCTCTCTCTCTTTCATCTCTCTCTGGCTGGCTTGTTGTCGTCTGCTGGCGCTGCTGCACTTCTTTCTGTCGGAGAATGCTGCTCAGTGTCTTTTATGAAGGACGGAGAAACCCCGAGTCTCTCCTGAAAAACCATAAACCAGGCATGACCTCCACCCCCCCCCCAACCCAACCCCTCCCCCCCCCCCTCCCCACACATCTATTTATACACTCAGTGTGTATAGTACTACACACACACCGCAGGGCTGAGATGCTCCATCGCAGCAAGAAGAGAAAATGAAGTGAAGTGGGAAAAAAAACAAAAAAATGAGAGAAGAGAGGCTGTGCTTTAGCTCCTCCCCCCCCTCTGACCCCGCCCCCGACCCCGCCCCCCTCCCCCGCCATCGGCTGCCCGCCGCCCTCACCTGGTTCTTAAAGCAAATACGCAATGAAAGTTTATGTCGCTTTTTTTTTTCTAACAAGAGAAAAAAAGTTCAACGTTTTGTGAAACTCACTTATTTGCTGCCTCAGCTAATTAGCCTAGCCACATGCTAATTAGCTTAGCTTAGCTTAGCCTAGCTTAGCTTCCGCCTGCTGTTTTCCATCCATCCTTGTATTTTATAATATTTAACTCCCTCAGTGTCGACTGTGTCTCCTCGTTCATCCAATAATTACAAAATATGAGCATCGATTTAACAGCTTCTTCCTTTTCTGTGAATTATCAAACTTCTTTTGAATATTTTGGGGATTTGGGGGATTTTTTTTTTTCATTAATAAATGTAAAAGTATAAAATCACAACTTAAATTTATACTTACATTTAAATGTTTGTTTGTTTTTTGTTTAAAAAAAAGGAAAATAAGAGAACAGAAAAAATACTTACAGTCATAATTGATACCCAGGGTTTATAGCCTACATACCATTATTATGAGACCTCATGGCTCATAATACACTTTAATAAGAGCCACTTTATTTCTCAATAATATGATTCCCAACAGCATTATCTAGGTGAGAAATTTGATTTAGTATGCTATCAGTCAAATTAGAATTAAAAGTCTAGTTTTAACGGGATTTAGGCTACACATCATCATAAATTTTCTCACCAATTAACAGGTTTTATCACCTTTGTTTCATCCAAACTAAACCCAGGGTGAAGCGTCTGAAGCTAAGCTAAGCTAATTCTGACTCTCAGCGACAAAGTAAATGAGTGTACAATGAGTGTTTTTTCCAAAACGCTGAACTGAACGTTTCCTGTAAAGAAAATGAGCTTCAGCGTTTGAAAGAGGAAGTTTCCACACGTTTTTTTCTTGTGTCTAACTTTCGTTGCGTATCTAATGATCTCAACCAAAGTGCACTTACGACCCCCCCCCCCCCCGCCCCCCCCAACCTCCTGACCCAACCCCCCCCCCCCCCAAAAAAAAACAACCATGCGTCCCACTTAGGGATGCACATTTTGAATTTTTTTTCTGACCGATAACCGACGCTCGTTAACCGATTATTAACCGTTAACCGATAAGATTAAGAGGCTTGCGGCGCACGGCAATTCATTAATCTAAAAACAAGGCCTTAATTGGCATTAAAATGTCTTAAATCAATTTTTCAAAGGTCGTAAAAATGTTAACACATGATAAGTGGTATTTTATGGTTGTAATTAGTCTCAAAATAATTGGTAACATTCCGACACAGAGAAGTTAGTGGCGGCCGTCAACGCTAAATCTCTCACCGCCACCAGCTCCCGAGTCAGTTTTTGGACTTTTTATGCATTTATTTTGAAAGGACAGCTGGAAAGAGACACAATCCAATGTTCATGTAGCAGTCACTTTACCTTGGATCACATAGGAAAGTGGGTAAAATTGTCCCTCACCCTATGTAATTGATGTGGTGTTTTGTTTTTTTCTTTTTTCTGCATTTGTGTTTATTATGAAGTCGGTCTTAAATTTCATTTCAAGTGACTTTAAAAAAAAGTCTCAAAAAATCTTAAATTTAATTTGGCTTAAGCTGTAGGAACCCTGTTGTTATCGGTTAACGGTTAAACGGTTAATCATGTGCATCCCTATAGTCCAACTCCACTCAACTCTCAAATGAAACATGCACGGACTCTGATGTCTGCAGCCAAAGGAAGCACTGGCTCTCTCCCTCACGCTGCTCGCTGCCTCTGCCGCCCCCTGCTGGAGGGGCAACTACAAGCCCTCCACCTCCACCTCCTACCCCCTCCTCCTCCCCCTCCCTGCCCCTCCCCCCTCCCCTCCTCCTCAGCAGCTCATTGGTTCTCCTGTGTGTCCTGTCTTCCTGTTTCCTGTCCCTCAGCGCGCGGCCGCACCAACCTGGAGCTGCGGGAGAAGTTCATCCTTCCCGAGGGAGCGTCGCAGGGTCTCGCCGCGTTCCGCTCCCGAGGACGGCGCTCCAAGCCGGGCTCCCGGAACGCCTCGCCCACCCGCTCCTCCTCCTCCGCCTCCCACAGCGGCGCCTCGCTGCCCTCCGCGCCCTCGGCCCCCGCCACGCCCACGGCCTCGGCATCGTCCAGGGTGAGAACCAGCATTTATCTCACACACACACACACACACACACACACACACACCTGAGCTTCCATCTTTGCACACACACTCAATAACATTCATCCTCTGTTGTGTGTCAGAGATCCTCACGCTCATGTTGTTTGTGATGTTTTCATGTGTCATCACTGTTGTCTGGTTACTGTTAGGGGTGTAACGATTCTATAAAAAATAAAAAAAAAAACGATTCGATTCCATTTCACGATTCATGGTTGCCGATACGATTAAAGGACGATCTTGGTTCATTGATCTTGGTTCATTTAGAACAGGGGTCTCCAACCTTTTTTCCTCTGAGAGCTACTTTTACAAAATGAAAATGGCCGAGAGCTACTCATGTTTTGTAACATTAATTCTTAACGTTTGTAAAACAAAACTGTGTTTCCCACTCTTCATGAAAATAGTAGATTATGTTTTAAGCCTCTAATGTCAATTATTGTCTCCCTTTCCTCTGTGTGCCGCCCGCTAGCGTCGCTTTGGTTGTGAGCACACATGACGCACATACACATTACATCTGAACGGCCCTATGCGTGCACACGCTTCAACCAAGGCGGCGCCATAGGCAGGGAAAATCCTGGATATCGGTGCAGGTTTGCCGAGTGACCAATCAAGTTTTCAAATGTTGCTATTAATCCTCGGGAGCTACTGGGAAAGGCGCCGCGAGCTACCGGTAGCTCACGAGCGACGTGTTGGAGACCCCTGATTTAGAACGACACGATACGATACGAGTCAGTGACTTGAAATCGATTCATTCTCCATCGTGCGGTACGTCTTCACGTTCACGCGCTCTCTACATAAGTGTCGGTCGACGTACAGTGTGGGGTAAGATAGAAATAAAACAGAGCAGAGCGCACCTTATCATGTTGCTCATTTAGTGTCATATTAAAGGGATAGTTGTTTTCGAGGTAAATGCAGAGACTGCTTGATGAAAAACTGTCCCTGAAGGCAACGTGCATCAGCGGTTTTACATGAATTTCCCTCTAAAACAACTCTGTGTGGTAACGTTGTGTTATTATCTCATAGCGTGGTGAATGTGCAGCTCACAACTTGTCCACCAGAGCGTTGTGGAGATGTTGGATTGTGTATTTGATGAGTTTGATGAGGGAAACCAAGAAATCCCATAATGAGCCTCCGTAGCGTAGCTCTGAGCAGCTCACGGCTCTGCTCCACCGTTCTAAAAACAGCTTGCACCGACAATTAAAGGTAACGAACCTACTGCTATGACTATAGGGATTATAGCAATGGGCCAATTTGCCATCTATCCCTTTAAGACCGGTGCGTCAGTGCCAGTGGACCGTCGTGGGTCAGATATTTGGCCGCCTATGGCTGTTTTAATGTGTCTTTATCATTAAAAGTGCTAAAAAAGAAACACATCCACATAAAGTTTGCCATCCTTAAATCTAATGTGCAATTTCTTAGTATCGATACAAGCGATTGTTTACCATTTAAAACGATTTTAGATCGATATATGTCGCCCGGAAGGCCAACTTGCCGAGTACAGATCGATGCAGTTGGATCGTAGGAATATAAATCGATGCATCAATGTAATAGATGAATCGTTACACCCCTAGTTACTGTAGTAGAGTGTGTGTGTGTGTGTGTGTGTGTGTGTGTGTGTGTGTGTGTGTGTGTGTGTGTGTGTGTGTGTGTGTGTGTGTGTGTGTGTGTGTGTGTGTGTGTGTGTGTGTGTGTGTGTGTGTGTGTGTGTGTGTGTGTGTGTGAGATAGAGCTGCATGTGTGTGTTTTTATGAGTTAATGTTCCACATTGTTCAGTTGTTGTCTCCTCTTGTTGTTGTTGCTATTGTTGTTGTCAGAAATCACCACATCCTTTAACTGTGATTTTTTTTTCTTTCTTTTCTTTTTGTTTTGTTTCTTTTGTTTTTTTCTTTCATCTTCTCACCTCCTCCCTCGTTCCTGTCGTTCACTCCTCCTGCTGCTGCTGCTGCTCTAACCCGGCTTCAACAACCTGTGTGTGCAAAAAAATGCAAAAAAATGCAAAAAAAAATGCAAAAAAAAAACGACAATCCGCTCTCACACAAACACACACTGCGCTCCTCCTCCTCCTCCCTCCCTCCCTCCTTCCCTCCATAACTCCTCCCCCTCCCTCCCTCCCTCACTTCATTCCCTTCTCTCCTTCGCTGCTTCGCTCTCCTCCTTCTCCTCCTCCCTCCCTTCCTTCCTCCCTCTCTCCCTCCCTTCCTTCCTCCCTCCCTTCCTCCCTTCCTTCCTTCCTTCCTCCCTCCCTTCCTTCCTCCCTTCTCTCCTTCGCTGCTTCGCTCTCCTCCTCCTCCTCCCTCCTTCCCTTCCTCCCTTCCTTCCTTCCTTCCTTCCTTCCTCCCTTCCTTCCTTCCTTCCTTCCTTCCCTTCCTTCCTTCCTCCCTTCCTTCCTTCCTCCCTCCCTTGCTTCCTCCCTTCCTTCCTTCCTTCCTTCCTTCCTTCCTTCCTTCCCTTCCTTCCTTCCTTCCTTCCCCCCTTCCTTCCTTCCCTTCCTCCCTTCCTTCCTTCCTTCCCTCCCTCCCTCCCTCCCTTCCTTCCTTCCTTCCTTCTTCCTTCCTTCCTTCCTTCCTTCCTTCCTTCCTTCCTTCCTTCCTTCCTTCCCTCCCTCCCTCCCTCCCTCCCTCCCTTCCTTCCTTCCTTCTTCCTTCCTTCCTTCCTTCCTTCCTCCCTCCCTTCTTCCCTTCCTTCCTTCCTTCCTCCCTTCCTCCCTTCCTCCTTCCTTCCTTCCTTCCTCCCTCCCTTCCTTCCTTCCTTCCTTCCTTCCTTCCTTCCTTTCCTTCCCTCCCTCCCTCCCTTCCTCCCTCCTTTCCTTCCTTCCTTCCTTCCTTCCTTCCTTCCTCCCTCCCTTCCTTCCTTCCTTCCTTCCTTCCTTCCCTTCCTTCCTTCCCTCCAGTCCTCCCACACTCACTCTCGTGACTATGCCAAGCCGTGGCTGGCTCACAGTAAAACTCCGACGCCAACCAAGTGCCACTGCTGCCCCGACCTCGGTCACAGCCACTCCGCTCCCGGGCTCGAGGTAACTCACTCAACTACCCCACCTTCACCCTACCCACCCACCTACCCACCTACCCCCCCTCACCCACCAAACCACCCCCCACCCCCCCTACTGAACGCGCTAATGCACTAACGCACACACCAACAACACTGGCGTCTCAGGTTTTTTACTGCTGTTGTTGTCGTTGTCGTTGTGTGTTTTGACTCGGTCGTCCCGTTCTCCTGAAGGTCGTGAACGCCTCACGAAGCTTTGACCTTTGAGAGGAGGAGACGTGACGCGATCGAGCTCAAAGCTGCTGAATGTTTGTTTGATGATGATTATTGATTGATTATTGATAGGGAATAAAATTAAAATATTCACGTGGTGGGAAAATCTGAAAAGTTGTTTTCACGCACAAATCACATCAAGTTTGAGCTTCAAGAAACTTTTCAGATTTAAATTTTCATCGGTTTTGTCTCAATGTAGAGATAAAACAACTTGATTGATTAATCGATTCATAAACTACTTTGATAATTGATTATTTGTTTGTCTTTTTTTTCTAGCAGACAAACCAATTATTCATTTTTAATGTTTTTATTTGTCTAATCTGTTTTGTTGTGTTAACAATGTGAAGATTGAACCCTGGACCCCTGTTTTACAGAATAATCGATTAATCAATAATGAAAATAATCAATAGTTGAAGCTGCTGCTGCTTTTAGTTTTTGTTGTTAAAGGGATAGTAGCATTTTTTAAAAGTGGGGTTGTATGATCTCCAAATAGCCCCTAAGTACTTTAGTTGCAGTAGAAGACTCTCTGCACTCCTCCCGTTAGCAACGCCAGCCCATAATAGCCCTGCCCAGAGATTTACAACATACAGTGTTGTGAACAGGCCCAAAGAAACGGCCTATTTTCACGGCCTAAAAGAGGTTTTACCTGAAAAAATAAATACACAGTTCCATTGTTCGCTATAATATAGGCTAATGTATGTTGTAAATCTCTGGGCAGGGCTATTATGGGCTGGCGTTGCTAACGGGAAGAGTGCAGAGAGTCTTCTACTGCAATTAAAGTACTTAGGGGCTATTTGTAGATCATACAACCCCACTTTAAAAAAAAATGCTACTATCCCTTTAAGTTATTTAATAGGATACAAAGCTTTGATTTGTAGTTTTCATTCAATCCTATGTGTTGTGTTTGTTTATTTGTCTGTTGTTGTCACGGTGACGTGTTTAGTTGTGACTTGTGTACATGTTGTTTCGTACATCGTACTAACGTTTCCTCTGTCGTCCTGCAGGGGGCGGCGTCCGGCTCCAAACTGAAGAGGCCGACCTTCCACTCGAGCCGAGGGTCGCTGACCGGAGAGAACGGGGGGACGACACACACCAGCAAACCAGGACGAAGCGGTGAGACGACGATGCCAGCGGCGGTGGCCATGTTGTTTACATTTACACTGTCAAACTTTTCTTAACGGGATACAGATTTTTATTTTTTCGTGTCTTGCCTCACTCCCGAGTCCATGACCAGCAGATAGACACCATCCTTTCGACTGTGCGTGCAGTAACAAGGGAGATAGAGCCGTATCGCCTGTAATTAGCTTAGCTCAAACGCTGGAAGTGTATGGGTAGTGTTAGCCTGCCTCCACCTAAAGTCGCTAATTAGCGAACTCTGTAAATATATCACTTTATCCACATTTCAAACATGTTTAGGTGAGAAAGTAGCCGTTTAGATCAGCAGTGTGTCGTTAATTTGTCTAAATACCAGCTGTTTACAATTTTGTTCGGACGAATTCGGCGCTACTCAAGCTAGCCGTTGTGACCAACGCACTTCCGGTTACTTTCACAAAATAAAACACCCGTTGCCCTTTACATACAGAAAACCATGATGATAGAATTTGTGCTTTTACTTTGAAATAGGAAGCTAACCTACCCTCGATGTAGCTAGCTTGAACCAAAATAAAGTGTCTTAGCTTGAACCCTCCGTTTTGACCAATCTCGTCCCGTTAGCGGCATTTGACCGCTCAAGATGCCTTACCGGAGAGTTTTGTCAGCTCTGAGACGAAGATCGGCCCGCCGGTTTCCGTTTAGAGTTGCTGAAGAGTTTCTCTGATGACTTTAGGTGGAGGCAGGCTAACACTACCCATACACTTCCAGGGTTTGAGCTAAGCTAATTAGCGACTTTAGGTGGAGGCAGGCTAAAACTACCCATACACTTCCAGTGTTTGAGCTAAGCTAATTAGCGACTTTAGGTGGAGGCAGGCTAACACTACCCATACACTTCCAGGGTTTGAGCTAAGCTAATTAGCGACTTTAGGTGGAGGCAGGCTAAAACTACCCATACACTTCCAGTGTTTGAGCTAAGCTAATTAGCGACTTTAGGTGGAGGCAGGCTAACACTACCCATACACTTCCAGCGTTTGAGCTAAGCTAATTAGCGACTTTAGGTGGAGGCAGGCTAACACTACCCATACACTTCCAGCGTTTGAGCTAAGCTAATTACAGGCGATACGGCTCTATCTCCCTTGTTACTGCACGCACAGTCGAAAGGATGGTGTCTATCTGCTGGTCATGGACTCAGGAGTGAGGCAAGACACGAAAAAAAAAATGTTGGCGTATCCCTTTAAGCGAATCGCCCTCGACAGCCAAGCTAGCAGCTCTGAAGCATCTGAGGCGTCACTGAAGGCTTTGTTTTAGCATTTAGTAGTTTAATTTAATAATATTATATAAAATGTATATAAATAATAACATATTAATAATAATATATAACTATAATAATAATAATATAAATTTAATAATTCTATTAGCATTCTAACATTTTCCTCTGTTTCCGTCTCGGTCAGATCCAAAGCGAGGGGCCAGCGGTCCCGCCAGTCGCGCCGGCAGCCGGGCGGGCAGCAGGGCGAGCAGTCGCCGTGGCAGCGACGCCTCGGACGCCTCGGAGCTGCAGGACGCCCGCTCCGTCTGCTCGGACGCCTCGGACACGCCGAGACGACCCGGCAGCGGCGCCAAACCCTCCAAGATCCCGACCATCTCCAAGAAGGCCCCGGGCCCCAAGACGCCGGGCGCCACCGGCAAGAAATAACAACAGAGAGAAAGAAGAAAGAGACGGAAAAAAAACTTAAAACAGGAAGCGAGTGGAGCGATGCGGCTGCTGTCGGCGGCCATCTTGGATGTACCAGCTCCTCTGAACCAGAACGTCCATCCAGTTCGTGCACTAAAGACAGATGAGAACCAGGAGGAGGAGGAGGAGAACACAACACAAGAGGAGAGCCGAGGGGTCGGGGGTCAAACTGACTGACTTCCCCTTTAAGAAGCGACCCCCCCCCACCCCCCACTCCTCCTCCTCCCTTCATCCCCTCCTCCTCTCCTCCTTCCTCCCACTCCCCTACTTTGCCTTCCAGTCTCCTGCAGAGAGGAACCAAACAAAACAACGGACTTGACGTGATGCTGCCTTACTTTGTGTTACACACTTCTGTCCCGATCAGACAGAGCGACACACACTGAAACACACACACACACACACACAGACACACAAAGACACGCACACACAAACACACATACATGTCTTTAAACTGCTTTATACCACACTGACATACACACATTTTAAGCTCAGAGGCGGTGTAGTGTTGTGTAGTGTTGTGTAGTGTTGTGTTGTAGGGAGGGAGTGGGACACACCACCCACCACCAGCCATCACCACGACGACGGCTACACACACACAAAAAAAAAAAAGCTCAGATGACATTCAGGAAAAAAAAAGAAAAGAAAGAAAGAAAGAAAAGAATTGTGGGTAATTATTTTGGCTTGTGGGTCAGATGCCTCAACGATGAGTTAAAAAAGAAAATATGCAACGAAAAAGCGTCACCTCAGCAGATCTGCAGCCGCCGACACCACGTGTGGAGAGAGAGCACACACACACACACACACACACACACACACACACACACACTCTCTCACACGCACGCACACACACCGGCTGACCTCAGACTCAGAGGGTCGGTGGCGGTGACGGTGACGGCGGCGGGCAAACACTCACACACACAAACACCACAGAGCCGACTCCTCCCGACCGCTGGAACGTGAAGATCGGCCTCGTCGTGGGTGCTGCTTTTCAGCGGGGGAGGGGGGACGTGGAGGGGGTGTAACATCGAAACGACCCGACACACACACACACACACACACACACACACACATATACACACATATACAGAGGGAGGACGGACTACTTTTCCTGGCAACAGACACACAACTAACAGCACATAAGTGACACCTGTGTAACTTCACCTGATGATGTTGAACCAGCTGCACTAACTGTCTCCTCCTCTGCAGCTCCAGCTTCACACACACATCCATACAAACATATACACATACATATACATACACACACACATGGCGGTGTGTATCATGTGTGTCTTTGTCAAAGGAAATAATAGAGGTCATTGACTTGAGTCACTGTATGCAAAAATTTTACTTTGCGAATGTTTCTTTTTTTGTTTTTCTTTCTCTCTCTCCTCCTCCTCGTCGTCGTCGTGGTTAATTTATAATCCAGTTGTATTTTTGTTTATTTAGCTTGAGAGAAGAAAAGAAAAAAAACTTATTTATTTTTCAGTTTCATGTCATATCAGCATCAACGAAGAGAGAGAGAGAGAGAGAGAGCGCGAGAGAGGGAGAGAAAACGACTGACTTAGTATTATGGTTAAAAAGACGTTTGTGAATTTTTCTTTTTTTTTGTACCGAGGTCGTGTCGTGTTCACTCTCCTCCGCTCTCTGACTTTATTTGTGTGTAAAGTGTGTTTCTACTTCATTGTAACATTGTGACATCATTCACTAGGTCTGATTCTAGTGGCAGCCTTCTCTCTTTCACTTCCTGTTTTGTTTTTTTTGTTTTGTTTTATTATTTTCTTATGTTGCTAATGACGATAATTCCCAGACCATGACCAAAGGGGTTTGCCCTTCATGTGTAGAGAGAGAACTACAAATATGAATGACAGGAGTTCCCCGGGATGGGGGGGAGTAGGAGGAGCGAACCAATGAGAGCGGAGGATTCCTCCCTCATGTCCCGCCCCCTCCCCCCCCTCGGCGTGCCTCTCCTCCTCCTCCTCCTTCTTCTTCATCTTCTAGGCTTTTTTCAAATGTCCCGTCATCACCGGCGACGGGGCCGAGGTGTCTCTCTCTGTGTGTGTCGTCTTGACAGATGAAGTTTATTATTAAAAAAAAACTCAAGACAAAGACACGACAGTGAGACAGAAGAAGACGTCACATCTAAAGGTGATTTTTATTTATTTATTGTCTCTCTGAGGAGGAGGAGGAGGAGGAGGACGAGGAGGAGGAGGAGGAAGGAGACGAGTCCACCACCTTTTGATGCTGTGTAACTCTTAGTGTGATGACGACAACATGGAGGGAGGGGCGCGGGTGTTACCTAGGAGTCAATTGTGTAAAAGTTAAACAAAAAAAACTAAAATTATAAACTTTTTTTGTTCTGTTTTTGTATTAAAAAATATGCTTGCAGTAAAAAACGACTTTTGTCTTTGTTCTCTTCTTTATTACTTTTTTTTTTTTTTAATCTCAACCTCAAGTCATTTTTTCTTCAGGTTTTTATAGCGAAAGTATTTTTAAAACTATTTTACACTTATGAGCTTTTATAGTGTAGATGCATCTTTTTTTGGTAAAGTGTGAAAGTTTTGCAGTTTTTTCTTTGATTATCTGCAGAAGTAAGATAATGTACCACTTTATTACAGGAACAGGAGGGTTGCATTCATTTTAGATTTAAAAAAAGATGATTATTTAGTTTAATTCTGAGATAATTGTCTTCTTCGCATCATTACCTCACATTGTTTAGCCTATATGTTTTATTTCCTGGTGTTTGTCTCTTGAGTTCATATAAAGTATCTTTGCTGAGTTTCAGTTTATAGTAAGACTGTTCACTATGGTGGCCTTGAAGGCTCAACTCACTGCAGCCTTGCAGAAACTGACTTAATCAGTTTGATGCAAAAACTCAGAATACAACAGGAAGTGTTTCTGGAGGACATAATGAAGTGAGGGGCCAGACTAAAGGCTAATGCTAAGCTAACAGTCCATGTAATCAATAACATGTCATATTGATGTTGTAATAAACCAAACAAACTCAGCTTATTGTCAAACCCACTAACAGGAAGCTGTCTGCACAACTTCTAAAGTCAAGAAGAAAAAATAAATTCAATTTATTGTGTCCTCAGACCAGTCCCTCTCTTTATTTATCGTGTCCCCAGAAACGCTGCTGGTGAAGTTGTTTTCAGAGTTTGTAACAGGTTTGTGTTTTCTCTTCAGCTGTAGTGAGCTGAGTTGAGCCTTCAGAGCCACCGTAGCTCTCTGTCAAAGTGAGTTGTGTCCGTTTTCTTCATATCTTTTTTGTGTCTGTTCCAGTTGTTTCTCTCTGTCCTCATGTTCATGCTGTGAATTAATGTGCTGTAGCTACACATGTTGGACATATGAAGTTGGCGCTCAGTGTGTGTGTACGTGTGTGTGTGTGTGTGTGTGTGTGTGTGTGTGTGTGTGTGTGTGTGTGTGTGTGTGTGTGTGTGTGTGTGTGTGTGTGTGTGTGTGTGTGCATGCCATCAAACACACACACACACGGCTGACAGCAGACCACAGGCTCAAAGCGACCGGACATTTCTAGGTAATTATGTTGTCAGAGATAAGGACACGCCCGCCTGGATCTTCACTTCATTGGACCCACACACACACACACACACACACACTGGTGGAGGCTGAAAGTCATTTTAATAATTAGAAATCTCTCTCTCTCTCTCTCTCTCTCTCTCTCTCTCTCTCTCTCTCTCTCTGTTGGTTTTTCATCACTGTCTCAGTTTATGTGTCTGAGAGACACAGACGCAGGATTTGAAAATAACTTTGTCCTGTTTATTTGGTGGTTTCACCGGAGATGATGAGGTCTGAGTCCACCCTCTGCAGCTGTGTGTACACACTCTCTCTCACACACACACACATACACACACATACACACTCATTTTCTGTCCACTCTGGATCCATCTCCTCCCTACAGTCCATCTGTCATCTCGGCCTCTCGTTCTGATGACAGTCCTCGCTCTGTTCCACCACTTCTGTCTCCCAGGAATGTCATTTTTCATTTTTGTTGGGTTTATATGGTTTCAGGGCCACTCAGCTCCTTCTCCTCCTCCTTCTCTTATCCATTATCTCTCGCTCCCTCTTTCTTTCTCTCTCTTTCTTTGGACAAAAAAAAAACCTTCCGAAGTTGCAGATGTGCAGAGAAAAGAAAAACAAAAATGGGCAGAGCGTTAATTCCTGGCATTTGGGACTCGCCCTTTCGGCCAGGACAGAATGAACCGTGGTCACTCTGGTTTGGTCAGTGTTATTCATGCCTTTCAAAGTGACCACAAGTACCAGGCTGCTTTGAAGAAAAGAGTACACAAACACGAGCTGGCACCGGCCTCGGCCTCACTACTATATTTGAGTCATTTCTTCCCTCCAAATCCTTTTGGTTCAGACACACATATACAGCAGCGAGTGTGTGTGTGTGTGTGTTTGCGTTAGGTCTGTCTGCTGCAGGGCTCAGCTAATGATTGGCTCGACGGGGGGAAACTGTGTTACAGCTTCACAGGTTCAACAGCTGAAGGTTTGAGCCTGATTCAGTTTGAAGTGTCAAAATTTGATGTTTTTCCGTTTTTGTTGAATTCTTCCGAAACTCTGAGACTTTACAACTTTGGCAAAAGAAAAAAAAAAAGTTCATCTGAACTGACAAATGAGCCACAGTACAGAGTCAGACAGGTGACGGATGATATTTACACACCAGTAAACTAACACTCAACTTGTTTTAACCATCCTAAAACAACTGGTAGCAGCACCACAGTCTGGTACTGTAGCTCTGAGTTTTAAAGGGATAGTTCTACATTTTGGCAAATTGTCCCATTGCCATAATCCCTATAGTCATAGCAGTAGGTTCGTTACCTTTAATTGTCGGTGCAAGCTGTTTTTAGAACGGCGGAGCAGAACCGTGAGCTGCTCAGAGCTACGCTACGGAGGCTCATGGGATTTCTTGGTTTCCCTCCATCAAACTCATCAAATACACAATCCAACAACTCCACAACGCTCTGGTGGACAAATTGTGAGCTGCACATTCACCACGCTATGAGATAATAACACAACGTTACCACACAGAGTTGTTTTAGAGGGAAATTCATGCAAAACCGCTGATGCGCGTTGTCTTCAGGGACAGTTTTTCATCAAGCAGTCTCTGTATTTCTCTCTAAAACGACTCTTTCTTGTTCTGTTATTATCTTGATTGTGTATTTAATGAGTTTGATGAGGGAAACCAAGAAATCCCATTAGCTTCCATAGCGTAGCTCTGAGCAGCTCACGGCTCTGCTCCAACAAATGACAAATAAAGGTAACGGTAACGAACCTACTCCTAAAACTATAGGGATTATGGCAATGGGCTAATTTGCCAAAATGTTGAACTATTCCCTGTTTTTGTCTTTTTATTTTTTGGTCAACTACTGATGGATCCTTCTGTGAGGAGAGGAGTTTGATCAGGTCCTTTCTGCTGTGAACAACTCAGATCAGCCACCTCTTGACACTTTGATGGACGGAGAGTTTTTGAAGATCCTACAGACATCAGGCTTTTTAATTCTGCTGCAAATGATAGATGATCTGCCAGATGAATTAATTTTCCTTTGGGGATAATAAAGTCATTTGTATTTGTATTCGTATTAAACCAAAAAGCCTCTTTTTTTCCATTAACCTTCATTCAACTCCAGGAAAAAAAGAAAAAAAGCTCTTAAAGCAGAAGTAAGCGGAATATTTGTGTTAATATAAGTCTTAAATAGTTATATCTTCCGACAGCAATCACTTACATAGAGTGTTTGGTCTGAAACACGGGTCTGTCAGTCACTCTGCTCTGCTCTGAGCCGAGGAGAAAACTTTTCTCGTATCCTACAATTTTTATCCAATGAGGAGAGAGAACGGCATGCAGGGCTGTGTGTGCAGCCAAGGGACGCCGTGAATGTGGTGACGTCGGGACGAGGACTGTTATGGTGCGTTCAAGGCAGCCCGTAACTCGTGTTTTTCCGACCTGTGAAGTGGTACCAGTTCAATCTGGTACGAGTTCACCGGTCAGAAGTTACGAGTGGCCGTTATAGTGACTTTCACAGGTAAAACAGGTCAGAAAAACACGAGTGGGTTGCCTGGAACGCTACAAAGTCGTAAGTTGTGACTTGAAGCTGTAATTTACGGTTTCAAAAGCCTGCCTGGAACGCAGCATTAGCCAAAACGACCGGATCACTCACTTCTGCTTTAACTCTTGATGTAAAAAGTTTCACAGAGATATAGGCTGATCAAAATCTAATGGGAGCTATATAGAAGGTCACACTCCTGTTATCTCATCAGCATCTCCTGCATCGTTGAGTAACCATGACAACGACAGGATTCCTGCCCTTTGATTGAAGTATCATTCGATGTGTTGATCAACGCATCGACCTGATTGTCTACACAGTTTACAGCACGAGAGGTTGAATCTGATTCACAAAGTCATTACGATGAGGAAACAAGCTTTGATATAATTAATTAATTATAATTAATTTAACCTTCTATTAATTAACCCCTTGAGATCAGGTTATCTTTGACCAGGCCAGGAGGCGACAGCAAAGATGATAAATGAACAGTATTAAGATTAATTTACAAACAGTAGGCTAAGTAAAGAGCAAAAGACAAATAGATAAACACAGACAATGTCCAGTGGTCTCTCTTATCTGGAGATAACAGAATAGTTTGACCCTCCTCAGCTTCTGTAAAAACCCGGAGAGAAAATCTTTTTAAAGGTTCATTTACACTGGATGTTCTCACCGTTCTGTAGTGACTCATCATGTTGAACCTCTACAATCATCGTTTCTCCTCCTATTGTTTCCAGATATTCAACTTTTACTCTGTATTATTATTTCTTCCTCCCCTGCGGCTCCACACACACACACACACACACACACACACACACACACACACACACACACACACAGAGTGAAGACACACTGAGATCCTGTGAAACCTTCACACCGGCTCCTTTTTTTTTTTTTTCCTCCTGAGCGTTTTTTAATTTAACGAGGCATCAGGCCACTTGACTTGTTTCCCGCCAAACCGCCCGAGAGACTCGACGCAGCAGAGAAGCTATGAAAGGAAGCAGTCATGAGAAGATGAAAAGATAGATGGGTGGAGGTAAAGAGAGGGAGAGATGAGGTCTCCCAGAGAGACCGCCGGGAGCGAGGGAGCGAGGGAGGGAGGGAGGGAGGGAGGGAGGGAGGGAGGGAGGGAAGGAGGGAAGGAGGGGTGATGATGAGATGAGAGCAGGAGGGAGAAGTTTAAAGACTTGAAAGAGGAGGAGGAAGAGGAGGAGGAGGAGGGAAGGAAACTCCCTCCTGGTTTTGAGCAACTGTTGCTCAGTGAAAGCTTCATACAGGAACACACACACGCACACATACAGACACACACTAACTAACACGCACACACTTTCTTCTCTGAGCTGCTGCAGCTGAGCTGAGCTGAGTTGTGCGTCTGGAGGATTTTACAACCAGGAAACAATTTCCTTTCACTTATCATCATCGTTTTTATAAATTGGATTAAAACATCTGGAGCCCCGGAGGACGGACCGAGCGTACGTGTGTGTGTGTGCATGTGTGTGTATATGTGTGTGTATGTGTGTGTGTGTGTGTGTGTGGGAGGAGGTTGAGGTTGTGGATGGATGAATAAGAAGTGAAGTGAGGGATGACTCTGGATTAAAAGCTTCCAGCCGTGAGTGTGTTTGGACGAGGTGTGAGCGTCGTTCCTCGTCCGTGAAGGAAAACCTGGCGTGGCGACCCAGATGTGACCTCTGACCTCTGACCTCTGACCTTTGACCTCTGCAGCACCTGACGTTGCTCGTTTCTTGTCGTTTTCCATCGTCCATCAGAGATCAAGACTTCAGAAGACGGAGTGTATTCACAACACACACAGAGAGAGACAGAGAGAAGCCGTGTCATTATGTCCTCACTCTCATTATCTCTGCTGCTGCTGCAGAGGTGAGGGAGGAGGGTGAGGAGGCTTTTTTCTTTTCTTTCCAGATTAAAGAGAGGGGGAGAGGGGAGACAGAGGGGGAGAGGGGGGAGGCAGCAGAGTAAACAGGCAGTTAGAGGCAGTAAACAGTCCCAGCTCCTCTAAACACATCGGGCTCAGATCAACGCTGCATCTCATCTCATCTCATCTCATCTGGTCTGGTCTGTCTCTACTGCTGCTGCAGCCTCAGTGTGGGGGACGAGCTGGACCGAGCACGAGGACAAGGACGCTGCGTATGAACGGGAATCGAACCTGGACCCTTTTTGTTCTTGCAGAAAAGAAGAAAAATAGGAAGAAAAAGAAAGAATAAAGAAGAAAAAATCGATTCACATAAATATCACGATTTTTAAATAGATTTTTTTGGGGGGGAATTTTTTAAAATATTGTGCAATGTGCATTTCTTTGCCCTTTTTTAATAAATAGGACGAAAAAGAAAGAAGAAAGAAGAAACTAGGGGTGGGAGAAAAAATCGATATCGCGATATCTTTTTAAATCGATTTTTTGGGGGGGGATTTTTTAAAATACTGTGCAATGTGTATTTGTTAGCCTTTTTTTTTTTTTTACATACAGAGAGTACAGGTTTTGAAAAGGGTTTAAGTTCACTTTATAATGGAGTATGTTAATTTATAGGCTCCTATACAGTATTTGTGTGCAGATAAATGTTAAAAATGCTAAAACTAAAAATCGAGAGAATTGGCAATATCGTAGAATCGCAATTTAACTCGAATCGCCATCCAAAAAAAAATCGTAGAAGAATCGAATCAGGAGAAAAAAAGCGTATCGTGGTCCTAGAAGCCCTAGAAGAAACCATGACCTCAGAGGTCTCCCACAGCGCCCAGTGTCTCTGCAGCAGGATGAAGGAGACGACGAGGAGCAGCTCTTCCTCCTCCTCCTCCTCCTCCTCCCCCCGGCCGCTCCTCCTCCACCCCCGGCGGCTGCTCCTCCTCCCGCTGCTCCTCCTGCTCCTCCTCCTGCCGCTGTGGAGCCAGCAGGCCGAGGCCGTGGTGCACTCCAGCTTCCGGCGGCTCAGCGGCCGCGAGAAGAAGGAGATGCAGAAGGAGATCCTCTCCATCCTCGGTCTCCCGGGGCGACCGCGGCCACACCCGCCGCTCCGCCCGCCCTCCTCCGCGCCCCTCTTCATGCTGGACCTGTACCACGCCATGTCGGCCGACGGCGAGGACGAGGGCAACGAGATCATCCTGAACAGCGGGCCCGGGCCTGGCGCCGGCACCGGGACCGGTCCAGGCGGCGTTGGGCGGTTCGGGGGCGGTTCGGAGAGGTTGGCCCAGGTGAACCACCACGCCGCGCTGCCCACCCTCAGCACGCACACGCCGCCGCTGGGCACGGTGGTGAGCGAGGCCGACACCGTCATGAGCTTCGTCAACCTGGGTGAGTTTTTTTTTTATTTTTTTAGATAAGCATAACAGAATTATCTAAGCACATAACATAGCATATGTTGACATTATGCATTATACAGAGAGATAGAGGTGGACAAAGCAGACAGGGGGATAATGAGAAAAGGAAACAAAAATGACAATGACAGTACAAATAATGACATTACAAATAATAAAAATAAAAATAAATAAAAATAAAAATAAACATTGCCAGATTTGGAGGAATCCATTTACCTAGTGAAACTTTCTTAAAGAGGGGCTATGTTGAATCTTTCAAAAATACAGTTCGTTTTCATAGCTCAACCTGGGTGAGTGTCAACCTTGTCTCACCTGGTTCACACAGGAAGTGACGCAGCTCACACTTCCTGTTTGTTGTTAAAGCGAAATTCATGCAAAACCGCTGATGCGTGTTGCCTTCAGGGACAGTTTTTCATCAAGCAGTCTCTGCATTTCCCTCTAAAACAACTCTGTCTGGTAACGTTGTGTTATTATCTCATAGCGTGGTGAATGTGCAGCTCACAACTTGTCCACCAGAGCGTTTTGGAGTTGTTGGATTGTGTAGTTGACGAGTTTTAATGAGGAAAACCAAGAAATCCCATAATGAGCCTCCATAGCGTAGCTCTGAGCAGCTCACGGCTCTGCTCCACCGTTCTAAAAATAGCTTGCACCGACAATTAAATTAAAACCAACCTACTGCTGTGACTATAGGGATTATGGCAATGGGCCAATTTGCCAAAATGTTGAACTATCCCTTTAAACATGATTTAGCTATTCTTCAGAAGTCATCAAAATAAAAGCACACCTTGAAAGCAGTTCTGATTATTTTTCTTGCTGAGAGTCGGATGCAGCTTTTTACGACTATGAAAACTTTAATGTCCACAGAGTGAAAATTCATCTTTGCTTCCACCCATTGACATGTCTTAAGGCAATAGGACACACAGAACATATTAATAAAACATTGCAGAACAGAAAAATGTAAAATAAGAAAAATGATGACTACATTTACAGTGTGGAGTCATGATGACGCATTTGAAAAGAAACCCTCATCAAAAGTAAGAAGCAGGAGTAAAGGTGAATACCTAACGCATTCTAGTTTGATCTATTGCATTGGCAGTGTCTGGGACAAAGGACTTTTTATGGAGATTTTTCCTTGCCATTGTTCGTCTGTAACACTTCCCTGAAATAAGAGTAATAATAATAAGAGTTCAAATTCACTATACAGAGGAGGAGAAGAGTCGTTAACGATCTTCTCAGCTTTACTACTGATTAATTCATCGTACAACCGAACCCTAACCCTTTATTGTGAAGCTGGAGCTGACAGTTGGGTAGCTTAGTTAGCTTAGCTTAGCTTAGCATAGCCAAGAGAGAAGAAACCAAATAGAAACCAGAAGCAGCTCATCGGCCGTCTGATCTCTGACCGACTGTTTGTTCACAGAGTTAAAGAGGAAAAAGTGAGTTTATGTAAAAATTTGAGGAAATAGATTATTTTGTGCCTGGTGAGTCCAAATATTTGTGTTTAATATAAAACTGCTCAGATTTCATGCCGAGTGACTCAGAGACTCAGACCACAGAAACCAAAACAATGAGGTTTTGCAGTGTTTCAGTGTAAAAGTGGCTTCGCTGTCGACTGTTGGGTCTCAAACCTCCTCAGACTGTTTCCATAGAGACAAGAGAGTAAATCTGAACATTTATAATCAAAGACCTTGAAGTTTTACTGTTTGCGTTTTATGTCACACTGTAAAAACTCAAAATCTTTCCAAGAACATTTGTCTTATTTATTGTCAAAATGCCTCAAAACTAAACAATTTCCACTTAAAATAAGACTAGTCACCTAAAAATTAACTTGTTTTTAGACAGTTTTCACTTGTTTCAATTTTCAATTGAAATCAGTAGAAAAATCTGCCTGTGAAAGTAAGTTTGCTTGTAATAAGAAAGAAAAACTTGCTCCACTATCAGATTTTTCTACTTATTTCGAGTGTAAATCTGCTTGAAAGAAGTAAAAAGTGTCTAAAAACAAGCTACTTTTTAATGTGATGAGTCTTATTTTAGGTATAATGAGATTTGTTTTGACTAGAAATAAGACAAATATTCTTGGTAAGATTTTTGAGTTTTTGCAGTGCAGTGTTTGTTTGTACAGTTTTCTTTCCTGTGTTCGGAGAAGTTCAGGTTCAAGTTTAGGATTAGGATCAAGATCAGGATTAGGATTTGGTTAAGGTTCAGGCTCAGGATTCAGGGTTCAGTATGTTTAATATAAGAATCAAGATCATGTTAAATCCAGGGTGAGAATCATAGGTTTAGGATCAGATTCAAGTTCAGGTTCGGGTTCAGGTTCGGGAGATCAAGTTTAGGATCAGTCTGATTATTTGTACTGTTTTATTGTTTGTGCTCCATACCACTTGCGTGGTCGTGAGAAATAAATAAAGTAAAGTAAAAGAATAAGAATCAGGTTTGGGACCAGGATCAGGATTAAGATCAAGATCAATTCAATTCAATTCAATTCAAAGTAGGCTACTTTATTATTTTGTTAAGAACTTTGTTGCGGAAGGACATCAAAAGTGCAGGAGCAGCAATACAATGATCCACACATCCCAACATACCACAGACATACCCAACACAATAGTAACACACATTCCTACAACCACACATAAGTACAAAATAATACTCGCAGCAAAGGTTAAAAAAGACACATAAAAAATTTGTTAAAAACAGGTTAATTGAAAAAGAAAAAGTTATGGTGGGAGTTAGGTGTTTAGAAGTCGGATTGAGGTGGGAATTAAACTGGATGATGCTCTCATGATCAGGATCAAGATCAGGTTTGCAGCTAGGATAAACTAAGCTAAGCTCATTTAAGCTAAATTAATCAAATAAATAAGATAAACTATGATAAACCAAGCTAAGTTAAATCCGGTGGTTTTGTCTAACTTCCTGTCAGCAGATGGAGTTAGCAGTCCCCGCCCTCGTCCCTACTTCACCACATTCACGCGCATCCCTTGGCTGCACACACAGAGAGGACTGCCCCTTTATGCCGTTCTCTCTCCTCATTGGATAAAGGTTGTAGGATACAAGGAAAGTTTTCTCCTCGGCTCAGAGCAGAGCAGAGTGACTGACAGACCCGTGTTTCAGAACAAACACTCTATAGAAGTGATTGGAAGATAGAATTATTTAAGACTTATATTAACACAAACATTCAGCTTACTTCTGCTTTAATTTTAAATAAAATAACCTAAGCTAAATTAAACTGGATGCAGCCCGGTGCCCTCTCCTCCTCCTCCTCCTCCTCCTCCTCCTCCTCCTCCTCCTCTGACTCGTCTGAAACATTTTTACCGTCACTTCTGACGCAGCAGTTTTTTTGGGTTTTTTTTTTCTGGACTTGCGGTGTTTGGCAGCGACTTGTGAAACCGTAGAGCCGATGAAATTACACCGTGTGTGAACTGGATGACACCGACAACAGTGACATGTCTGCGCTGCCGTTTGAGTTTTTTCTGCTTCTTTGCAAATTTCCACAAACATTTACCCCCAGAGAGAGAGAGAGAGGGAGGGAATCAAACCAGCGGCCGCTCTGTCGTGGTCGGTTTCCATTTCAGAGCAACATTCCTGCATCGACCAGCCGACGTCAACGTCCACTCCTCCTGCTGCTGCTGCTGCTGACGGACAGAGTCCAGTCTGGGTCCAGACAGGACACCGATTGATTTATGATCATTGATTATTGATTAAACCTCCTTGTTTTTTAGTCCTAAAGTTTTGTTCAGTTTTTTTTTGTTTTTGTTTTTTTACATTTTTTATTTTTATTTTGTGAGAACATTACAATACAGTAGTTACTTCCAGGGAACATACAATGTTACTTCTGCCACTGTCTGTTCAAGACCGGCATATTTAACCCACTTGGCCCACCTTTTAGTAAATATGATTTTTTTGAAGGCGGAGGGAGAAGGTAATCCTTTCCATAAGGTAAATGTCATTTACGATACTTATCCACTCCTGTATTGTGGGTGGATCGGGGATTAACCAACGTCTTGTAAGTGCTTTTTTACCAGCGGTTATCAAAATATCAAATAAGTATTCATCAGCTTTCCTGAAATTTCCTAAAAATAATGTGGAAAACTGCATAGGCAGATTAGTGTTAAATAGACCACTTAATACTTTATGAACCCTTGCCCAGGAGGATTTAACCACTGGGCATTCCCAAAAGATATGCCGTTGATTGGCTTCCCAGTGTCCACATTGCCTCCAGCACGTAGCTTCCCCTCCAGTAAAATGTGCCTTTTGTTTTGGTGTAATAAAGAAACGGATCATACACTTCCAACCGAACTGAGAGCTGGTGCATTTCCACTGGGATTGGCAAATGCAGAGCCAATCCTTGTTCAGTTTTTGGTTTAACAGAAAGACAACAACAGAGTCTGGTTGACACAATTAACATTAATAATTATGATGATAATAATGACAATAAATAATATTGAAAACATTAAAACAAGACAATGAGATATTATAAATATATTATGAATAAAAAAACACAAGTGTGGTTTCTGATTGGTCAAGAATAGGCTCATACTTGGGGCCACTGTAGCTTTTAAATGGCACCAGTCTCAGTCTGAAGTTGATTGATCAAGAGGAAAACACTGATTATTGATGAACAAGGATCAATATGTGATTAGAAAATCATCAGGAACAGAGTTAAAACTATTATTTCCTATTTAAGTCTCAGATTAAAATTCTACGTAAAGAAAAAAACTGTATAATATTATAGTTTAAAAACTTTGTATTTATGTTTTTTCACATTATAACAATATATTTCCAGGTTATTCCAACATACAAACTCATGTCAAGGCAAGGCAATTTTATTTGTATAGCCCGTTTTTACCACCAGTTTGTCTCAAAGGGCTTTACATGGCATCGTAACAACATCCTCTGTCCTTAGACCCTCACATCCACTGAGGAAAAACTCCATGGAAAACCCTTTTAACAGGGAAAAATCGGAGAAACCTCAGGGTGAGCAACAGAGGAGGGATCCCTCACCCAGGACGGACAGACGGGACAGAGATGTTGTTACAGACAAGAAAACAGTTTACAGTTTATGACACAGAACGTCACATTATAACAATATAATGATTTATGAAGTTTCAACGCAAAATATTGAAAATTAATCATGAAAATGTATCATTGCAGCACTGGGACTCCATACACTGTGAATCTGCACAAGTACAATTAGTCTTGAATTTGCGGATGAATTAATTAAAGCAGAAGTAAGCGATCCGGTGGTTTTGGCTATCTTCTTGTCAGCCGATGGAGTTAGCAGCCCCCGCCCTCGACTTGCTGTCGGAAGATACAACTATTTAAGACTTATATTAACACAAATATTCCACTTACTTCTGCTTTAATCAATAAATAAATAAACAGCCCAGTTATTGATATTGTAAATGTGCTTCATTGCCTGGGTAGCGGTGAACACAGTGAGTGCGCTGCTGGAGGTTTGCAGCAGCCTGACTGATGCCTATCTGCTGTTAAACATCCTCCATGAGTCTTGATGGTTTCCTTCCTCCAGCTCCTCTGGAATGAGGTTGATCTGATCCCAGTTCACCGTGGGAAACGTCTCCCACCTCCTCCTCCTTCTCCCATCTCCGCCTCCTCCTCCTCCTCTCTGCTGCTCGGGGTCTTTAATGAACTCCCATCAAATGACAGGTTTCCTTTTCCAAAACCTGGTCTCTGTGTTGGAGCAGAAAGCTGAACCCTGACATTTATCAGTCAGCGTCCAGAGGGATTCTTCTAAACAAAGTCGACCGGTGTGTTGAACAGCGTTTCAGAGTTTCCTGTCTCACAGACGTCATGGAAATGCATCTCAGACAAAAGTAAAGCTTTAGAAAGAAGAAGGATGACTTTATTCTGTCTAATGGAAGACAGACCGTGATAATTAAGGCCGACAAAGAAAAAGGTGTGGGAGGTTTTGTTTTTCTCCTGAAGTCAAGAGTTTCTGAGCTGTTTGACGACACACTGGACCATTATCAGATCTTAACTGGTTTTAAAAACATGGAGACCAGAAATAAGAGGAGAGATTAAACTGATTTTTAACATTTATTTGAAGTAAAGACTTAACAGACAAGAGATCGTACATGATCAAACATGACTTCAGCAGAAGAACACATATGGAGGACGATTAAATGCCCCAAAAACCAAAAGAAGATGGTGTCGGTGCAACTTGAACACTTTACAGTGAAACTCAACATCTGGCTGTTAATGCTTTCTGCTCTATAATTGGCTACTGCAGGTATTTCTATCAGAAACAGCCCATCTGATCTATAGGGAGCAGTAAAATAATCATAGAGACACATCACACTTAAAGCTTATTGTGTTTGACAAACCTTACATCAGGCCACACCCCCGAGTCCCAAAAGTCGTCCAGTGTGTAGCCTATAGCCTAATCTGCCAATTTGTGAGCTGTATGTATGTATGTATAGAGATGCATATAATATAACATATAATAATAACAACATGTTTGATGTTTATCAACTCAATCAGGAGCAATCAAATAACTTTACTGATGCAAACTGGGCCAAAGATCGTCCACACACTAAAAACAGTTGGGTTAAAAAAATAACCCAATTTTAACCCAACTGCTGGTTCAAATAAGGACAAACCCCTTTTTTGGGTTAATTTTAACCCAATGGGTTGGGTTATTCTTTTTTTTCTTTTTTTTTTCTCTTAACCCATTAGGTTAAAATAAAAAAGGGGTTTGTCCTTCTTCAAACCAGCAGTTGGGTTAAAATTGGGGTTGCTTTTTTTAACCCAACAGTTTGGTTGTTAAAAACTACAGAGAGTGCTCCAAACTTTTCTACCAAGTGACACCACTGTCACAGAAATGAATGGCAGTGGTGTCACTGGTTAACAAGTTTGGAGCGCTCCCTGCAGACCTAGATTGATTGTTTTAATATAAACCTATTAAAAGTAAACACTTGTAAAAAAAAATATATATATATATATATATATATATCCAATTGGGTTAAATTCATAGCCTATAACCCTGAAAATGGGTTACACTCTGGAAAAATAACCCAAAAATTTAACCCAACACCAATAACTCAGAAATTGGGTTACAGAGATAACCCAACATTTTTTAGCGTGCAGCGTGTATAATCCAACCTACATCAAGATCTAATCTAGATCCTAATCTGCCATGTTTGTGAGCCGTATATATACAGATATGGATGTATTATACATGTGTACATAGAGAGGTATAGATACACAATATAACATGTAATTATAACATGTTTGATATTTACATTTTCCGACTCATTTGAGCGTTAAAATAATGTGCACACCACACACAACATCTGGTTGGTCACACACTGGTTTTCTCACTGGCTGGCTATTGGCTATAGTGTCGTCTGTTTATACACACAGACACACACATGCAAACATACATATATATACATATTAAAAAAAAAAGATGTAAAAACTTGTCTTTTTTTTATGATTAATCTTTATTGGGATTTTTGAATATCACACATTACAAGTGTGTATGTGGCAAATGTTTGGTTATGTAACAATGTTGCGTGTGCACTCCAGCAAACAGAAAAAAACAAGACAAAAACAACCTAACAAAAAAAAAAAACGGAAAACAAAACAAAAACACAAAGGGGGGAGAAAAAAACAATAACAGATCAACATGTGTTCAGCAACGTGTTCAGAATAATGATCGTATGTCATCAGGCCTTAAAATGTAATAACAGGAGCAGTGAACTCATCACATTGAGGATTATTTGGACAGATAATCATATGCGACACGCCTTAAATTAGGCCACGCCCCCTCCCTCCCTCCCTGATCATAGAGGATTAAGGTGGGTAAACTCCTCCATCTTCAGCAGCAGCATCAGAGCAACAGATTTAAACATGTTTGATGCTTTGATGCTTCTGAACTCTGGTAAATTTAGTCTCTTAGTTCCCATAACTAATCTAATCAGCGTGTCGCTCGTGTCCAACAGCTACAGTATGGGTGTGTGTGGGTGTGTGTTCCTACGCATGTGTAATGGGGAGACACAGCTGGTTAGAATTAAAGGCCATGCTGCTGCTGACACACACACACACACACACATACACACACACTGAAAAAAGTCAAGCAAACGGTCCGAAGCGAGATGAAAATACGTCTGTGGAGGCAGCGACGCTAAAAATACCGGGCAGGGCTGCAATTATGGTGTGTGTGCTGAGCAGCTGCTGCGGTTCAGGGCACTAAGTGTCTCTAATTACTGCAGTGTGTGTGTGTGTGTGTGTGTGTGTGTGTGTGTGTGTGTGTGTGTGTGTGTGTGCTGATATGAGCACACCCATCAGGGGTGTCCTGCCCTTAGTATTTCAATTTACCATATATTTAATGTGTGTGTCTGACCAGAGCTATTTCGTGTCTCTCTGGGGATCCAGTGTGTCCACCGCCTCATTTCCATATTGTCCCTTTTTTAAACATTTTTGTCCACTTGTTTAGTTTTTTGCTCCTGCTTCTATGTGAACTTGGACTTGAACTTGAACTTGAACGCGCCACCAGACCCAGGGCCGTTGCTAGGAATTCTGGGCCCCCTTAAAGAATACTAAAGTGGGCCCCTCCCCCCTTTTTCTTAGACTACGTATGTATTATCGTTTTTTTATTTAGCCTTCTTTGTTTTGATGCTAATGCAGCATTACACTGCAAAAACTCAAGTATCTTACCAAGAATATTTGTCTTATTTCTAGTCAAAATGTCATTTCTAGTCAAAACAAATCTCATTCTACTTAAAATAAGACACAACATATTAAAAGTAGCTTGTTTTTAGACACTTTTTACTTCTTTCAAGCAGATTTTCACTTGAAATAAGTAGAAAAAATCTGATAGTGGAGCAAGTTTTTCTTCCTTATTACAAGCACAAAAAACTTACTTTCACTGGCAGATTTTTCTATTTATTGTGAATTTAAGTGAAAATTATCTAAAAACAAGTTAATTTTTAGGTAATGAGTCTTATTTTAAGTGGAAAGAGATTAGTTTTGACTAGAAATGAGACATTTGGACAAGAAATAAGACAAATATTCTTGGAAAGATGTTGAGTTTTTACAGTGTAGCCTATACTATGAGTATTAGTCAGGGTCTTACGCAGAATAAATCAGTCATACAAAGATTAGACTACTGGGGTTTTTTATGGGCCCCTAGAATTATCATCACCTTTCTCCCCTGTACAACGGCCCTGCACCGACCGACCGACCGTCCTCCTCTGCCTTCGTGCCCTTCAGCAACACACAGTGTGTCGGTGCTGCTGCCCAGTGTGAGTGTGAGTGTGATGTGGGGTGTTGGTGAGAAGGAGCGTACACGCCTCATAAAGCCTCTCTGGGTAAATAAAGAACAGAAGCGATGCGTAGGAAAAGTTGGAAGAGGAAAAAGAAATGTTTCTCCCTCTCGCTCTCTTTTTTTTTTTTTTTTTTTTTTCAATTTTCCTCTCCAGGACTCGAAGCCTCGTTTTATCTTTTATGAGAACAAGTCGGAGGAGCGACCACGTCAGAGCTGAGAGGATTAAAAACCTCCGACTGAGCTGGAAGGACACGAGTTGAACCAAGTGATGCGTTCAAGTCTGTCTGAGAAAAGCAGAATGAAAAGTTTAATTTAGAGACACTATACTATACTATTAAATAAACTTTAACAGCAGGAAAGACATTTGCTGACGTCCCTGTCTGTGTCTTTTAAACCAGAGAGCTCTGTTACACCATAATATCACACTTTATTTGTTAGAAAACATTCTTTTAGGTGATTTTACATCAGTTCATAGTGTTTGTATCTATGAAATGTAACTTGACAGTGACTTGTATGTGTGTTATAATGTTTATTTTGTTTTATTTTACTGCTCTGTCTGTGCTGATGTGTTCTCTGGGCTCAGGGAAACTTAGCAGATGGAAATGCAGAAACTGCTTTGATCTGCTGCAAAGTGAATAGCTATCTCAGTGAAATCAGTGACTGAACTAAACTAATCCAAACCGAACTGAACCGAACCAATTGTAATCAAACCAAACTAAACCAAACCTAACAAACCTCAACTCAAATCAACTCAACTAACCTAAACTAAACTAAACTAAACTACTAACCTAAACTATTCAAATCAACTAACCTAACCAAACCAAACCTAACAAACCTCAACTCAAATCAACTCAACTAACCTAAACTAAACTAAACTAAGCTAATAATCGAAACTACTCAAATCAACTCAACTAAACTACTAACCTAAACTAAACTCAACTACTAAACTCAACTCAACTTATCCAAACCAAACTCAATCAAACCAATTCACTAGCAAGGACCACGCCACAACAATGTGCCATTAGACGATTTAATGGGATGAAATGATGAACATGAATGAATGATATTGTACGAGAGTGGTAAAGGTGCGGGGAGGTTGATGTCGCGTCTCGTCTGGGAAGATAAACCGGAGACCGGCGGAGGGAGACTCAGAGTGGGCGTTGTTCCGCCCGAGCTGGATTCGTGCCCCCCAGACGATGCCTTGGAGGAGATCTGGGGCCTCATTTATCATTGTGGATACACCTTTTTTTACGCCATTTTCCCCTCGTTTTGTGCGTACGCACTTTTCTCCGCCAAATTTGGGATCTATCAAGCCAAAACCTGACGGGGAAAAGTGCGGACATTTACACCCATTTTGACCCTGGCGTACGCCTTTTTTGAGGAACAGGAGGAATTGGCGACACCGTTGCTGAGTCAGAGAACTGCAGTGTGAGAGGGAGAGAGGAGCGGAGCACATTTAGAAGAGCACAGTAGGATTTTTTGAAGTAATTGTGGTAGTGGTGGACCGTTGATGCTGGCAATCCAACCCGCTCTATAATAACACTAGGCTCTATGTTAATTGATAAACAGAGCGGATTGTGGATTTTGCTTTTTTGATTAGGCTGTGTGACGTCCGACAAGGATCAAACCATCCAAGTTTAAAAACACACCGGCAGCAGCGCACACTGATCTGCAGCCTAGACTGTTATTATTCTGTCACCTGAGTTAACGAGGTGCACGTGTGTTTGGAGCTGAGAGGAGAGAATAAAGAGTGAGACAACGCGGCCCTGAGGAGGAACTGTGAAGGACTCAGCTGTAGCCTAATGGAAAATGACCTAAACCGAGTCCAGTAGAGCTGTAACTGTGAAGTGGGAAGGCGTGCAAAGTAATGGTAACTATCGTCCTGCTTCCTACATTGTTTTAACATCTAGGTAAAAAAAAAAAAAAAAAAAAACGATTTTCTGGGATAAAGAGGCAGATTACATAAGATTCTTCTTCTTTCTGCTCCCTTTTGTTGAGATTTGGGAGGTTTTTGTTTTTATTGTAGCTTATTAAAATGCAAGATCATTTTTGTGACTGATTTATTGCCCGTGTATCTGCTTTCGGAGAAGCGGAGAAGTTCCGCTTCTTTCCCCCGTCCTCCGCCCGTTGTCTCCGTTGTCACTTTGTTGTCACAAAAGTTGCTGCGCCACAGAGAGCACATGGCTAATTAAATATGCACGTGCTGACCATATATAGTTTATATAGGCGTTCCGGGGGCGGAGTAAGAGGTGTGTTCACGTGTGCACCATTCTTGAGTCCTGTGTGATTTATTGCGGAGAGTTGTGCGTACGCACAGTTTGATTGATCTGAAAAAGGTGTAAATATTTAGGGTGTACGCCATTTTCGTCTTTTCGCCGTACGCAAATATTTAGTAGCAGTTTTACACCCTCTTTGATAAATGAGGCCCCTGAAAGGGAATGCGTTGGTTAAGAAGAAAGGGATGGAGAAAGGGAGGGAAGGATGGAGGGATGAGAGTGAGGATGATCCGGGAGGAGGCTGGAGCCGGGAGGCGCCTAGACAAGGGGAAGAAGGGAGGGTGGGTCGAGAAATCGAGGCAACTAAGGAAGGAAGGGGTTGACCCGGGTATTTGTAGGCTTGACCGGTGATTAGAGGTGTGGTTGAGGCGTGGCCCTGCTCCTGAACTTAAGTTAACTCCGTGAACTTTCATTTGTAATCGAACCAAACCAAACCAGACCTAACCTAAACTAACCTAATTTAACCTAAACTAATCAATCCAATTCATATACCAAACCAGACCGAACTATACCAAACCAAACCTAACTAAACTAAACTAGACTACTAATCGCAACTACTAAACTCAACTCAACTCAACTAACTAAACTAAACTAAACTAAACTAAACTAAACTAAACTAAACTAAACTCAACTACTAAACTCAACTCAACTAACTCAACTCAACTCAACTCAACTACTAAACTAAACTAAACTCAACTCAACTTATCCAAACCAAACTAAATCAAACCAATTCTAATCGAGCCAAACCAAACCAGACCTAACCTAATTTAACCTAAACTAATCAATCCAATTCATACCAAACCAGACCGAACTATACCAAACCAAACCTAACTAAACTAAACTTAACTTAACTTAACTATACCAAACCAAACCAAAACTATACCAAACCAAACCTAACTAAACTAAACTAAACTAAACTTAACTTAACTTAACCGAACCAAACCAAACTAAATCAAACCTTACTGGATTTTGCAGCTATAAAGGATGTTGAAGTTTAAAAGCTAAAAACTCTTTTATTTTGAAATGGTTCTGACATCACTGATCACTGACTGTCAGATCAAACACTCACCTGTTCTCCTCCTCTTCCTGCCTGTGTGTGTGTCTCTCTGTGTGTGTGTGTGTGTGTGTGTGTGTGTGTGTGTGTGTATGTGTGTGTCTCTCTGTGTGTGTGTGTGAGAGCAGTGGAGCAGGAGCGCGACCTGCTGCAGCCCCGTCCCTACTGGAAGGAGTTCCGCTTCGACCTGACGCCGCTGCCCCAGGGCGAGACGGTGACGGCCGCCGAGTTCCGCATCTACAAGACGCTGACGATGGGTCAGAGGGCAAACAGGACGCTGCACATCTCCGTCTACGAGATCCAGAGGGAAAACAGACACAGGTTCACACTCACACTCCTCTTCCTCCTCCTCCTCCTCCTCCTCCACTGCAAAAACTCAAAATCTTTCCAAGAATATTTGTCTTATTTCTTGTCCAAATGTCTCATTTCTAGTCAAAACTAATCTCTTTCCACTTAAAATAAGACTCACAACCTAAAAATTAACTTGTTTTTACATAATTTTCACTTGTTTCAAACTAATTTTCACTTGAAATAAGTAGAAAAATCTGCCAGTGAAAGCAAGTTTTTTGTGCTTGTAATAAGGAAGAAAAACTTGTTCCACTATCAGATTTTTTCTACTTATTCCAAGTGAAAATCTGCTTGAAAGGAGTAAAAAAAAGTGTCTAAAAACAAGCTGCTTTTAATATGATGTGTCTTATTTTAAGTATAATGAGATTTGTTTTGACTAGAAATGACATTTTGACTAGAAATAAGACAAATATTCTTGCTAAGATACTTGAGTTTTTGCAGTGTAATGCTGCATTAGCATCAAAACAAAGAAGGCTAAATAAAAAATTATAATACATACGTAGTCTAAGAAAAGAAACTGGAAAAGTTAGGGGGAGGGGCCCACTTTAGTATTCTTTAAGGGGGCCCAGAATTCCTAGCAACGGCCCTGCCTGCAGGTGTAGCTGAGCCTGACCCCTGACCTCTCCCTGTACATCTGCCATAAGCTGGTAAAGCAGGGGTGTCAAACTCATTTTAGTTCAGGGGCCACACTGCAAAAAATCTAATATCTTACCAAGAATATGTCTTATTTTTTGTCAAAATGTCATTTCTAGTCAAAACAAATCTCATTCTACCTAAAATAAGACTCATCACATTAAAAAGCAGCTTGTTTTTAGACACTTTTTACTTCTTTCAAGCAGATTTTCACTTGGAATAATCTGATAGTGGAGCAAGTTTTTCTTCCTTATTACAAGCACAAAAATCTTGCTTTCACTGGCAGATTTTTCTACTTATTTCAAGTGAAAATTAGTTTGAAACAAGTGAAAATGATCTAAAAACAAGTTCATTTTTAGGTAATGAGTCTTATTTTAAGTGGAAAGGGATTGTTTTGACTAGAAATTAGACATTTTGACAAGAAATAAGACAAATATTCTTGGAAAGATTTTTGAGTTTTTGCAGTGCATATACAGTTTGCAATTTGATCTCAACAGTGAAATAACAACATAGCATAATAACCTATAAATAACCAGAACTCAAAATATTCCCTTTGTTTTAGAGCAAATGAACCCTCTGTTTTACAAAAAATGTTATGAGCAACCTGAAATTTCTTGAAGAAATGACTTACAATTTCAACAATATTATGTCTCTTCATGGCTTCTATGTGATTTTCACACACTAATTTTATTTTGGGGCCCTCTGTTACAGCCAATAATACTGATTATTGATCGTTTACACACCTACTACACGCCTACAAACTTATTTCATTTTTCTCATCATTACGAATCAACATCCTAGCCTGGCATGTTTTCACCTGTCTGTGGTTTTTAATTTGAAATGGAACCAAATTCAGCTAAAAGTGCAGCCTGGGGTGATTGATCAGTTGATTTTCAAAATGATATACAGTAGTAGGCTACTATGTAAGTGGGAATAATGAATGTTATATAAAAGGCCTACTACTAAAACTAACAAAACAATAGACAATGCATTTGCTGCAATTCACTAAGAAAAAGTGAATTATTTATGTGAATGTGGTTTTTGTTTTGTCTGTACTCTGATGATTTTGTTTGTTGTCTAAATATGAAATGTGTCTTGTAAACCCTTATAGGCCGGGCGCCTTAATTGGTGCATGACAAATTCATTCAATTCATGCTGTAAACACAACACGTCATCAGCTTTTCTTTAATCTTTGGTTTTAAATCAACTGCAACAGCAATGTGCAGCAACAATTTGAAGTGCAACAGCAACAATTAAGTGTAGTCTAATTGTAATTACGTAGGATTTCTCTTGGGATCGATTACACAGTATAGATTTAAATAAGTGAATTTCTTTTGTGTGTGTGTGTGTGTGTGTGTGTGTGTGTGTGTGTGTGTGTGTGTGTGTGTGTGTGTGTGTGTGTGTGTGTGTGTGTGTGTGTGTGTGTGTGTGTGTGTGTCAGAGAGCCGGAGCTGGTTCTGCTGGACATGCAGTCGGTGCCTGCAGGACAGGAGGGCTGGTTGGCCTTCGACGTCACCTCCGCCTCCAACCACTGGCTGCTCCATCCCCGTAGCAACCTGGGCATCCGGCTGTACGTGGAGACGGAGGAGGGTGGGTGGTGGCGAAGCAGCAGCTACACACACACATACATACACACACACACACACACTGCAAAAACTCAAAATCTTTCCAAGAATATTTGTCGTATTTCTTGTCAAAATGTCTCATTTCTAGTCAAAACTAAACTCTTTCCACTTAAAATAAGACTCATCACCTAAAAATGTACTTGTTTTTAGATCATTCACCTTTACTCCCCCGCTGCTCAAGAGAGCGATATAAACATTCATTTATACCTACTGCAATACAGCTGTACAACTCCTCAATCTGATTAATTAATTCAGTCACCATGAGCATCCTGGACCCAGCACTTCTTTAACTTCTTAACTTTTTAACCTTCTGCACGCATCTCGTATTCATATATTTGTTTCTTTTCTTTAATTCTGTGTTTTAATACACTATGTGTTTTTATGTCTTCATGTATTTTTACTCAGTGTTCACTAGCAAGGACCACGCCACAACAATGTGCCATTAGACGATTTAATGGGATGAAATGATGAACATGAATGAATGATATTGTACGAGAGTGGTAAAGGTGCGGGGAGGTTGATGTCGCGTCTCGCCTGGGAAGATAAACCGGAGACCGGCGGAGGGAGACTCAGAGTGGGGGTTCCGTCTCGGCGTTGTTCCGCCCGAGCTGGATTCGTGCCCCCCAGACGATGCTGTGGAGGAGATCTGAAAGGGAATGCGTTGGTTAAGAAGAAAGGGATGGAGGAAGGGAGGGAAGGATGGAGGGATGAGAGTGAGGATGATCCGGGAGGAGGCTGGAGCCGGGAGGCGCCTAGACAAGGGGAAGAAGGGAGGGTGGGTCGAGAAATCGAGGCAACTAAGGAAGGAAGGGGTTGACCCGGGTATTTGTAGGCTTGACCGGTGATTAGAGGTGTGGTTGAGGCGTGGCCCTGCTCCTGAACTTAAGTTAACTCCGTGAACTTTCATTTTGTGATCTGTGTTGTTGTCTGTATTGTCTTGCTGCTGCTCTGTGACATTTTAAATTTCCCCTCGGGGATTAAATAAAGTATTTCTAATTTCTAATTTCCACTTGTTTCAAATAAATTTTCACTTGAAATAAGTAGAAAAATCTGCCAGTGAAAGCAAGTTTTCTGTGCTTGTAACAAGAAAGAAAAATTTGCTCCATTATCAGATTTTTCTACTTATTTCAAGTGAAAATATGCTTGAAAGAAGTAAAAAGTGTCTAAAAACAAGCTACTTTTAATGTGACAAGTCTTATTTGAAGTATAATTAGATTTGTTTTGACTAGAAATGACATTTTGACTAGAAATAAGACAAATATTCTTGGTAAGATTTTGAGTTTTCATCAGTGCACTGGTGATGAGTCATGATGATGACACGTTGCTTCCTGTCCTGTCCTGTCCTGTCTCGTCTGCAGACCGCTCCCTCTCGGCCGGCTGGATCGGGCTGGTGGGCCGCCGGGGGCCGCGGTCCAAGCAGCCCTTCATGGTGACCTTCTTCAGGGAGAGCCAGGTGCCCTGTCGGCCCCCCCGAGCCGTCAAGCCCCACCCCCGCAAGAAGAAACCCAAATATGACCTCCCCGTCCCCAGCATCCACAGTGAGGGCCACAGACACAACTTAAAGGGATTCACCAACATTTTTTTATTTGTGTCTTGCCTCACTCCCGAGTCCATGACCAGCAGATAGACACCATCCTTTCCACTGTGCGTGCAGTAACAAGGGAGATAGAGCTGTATCGCCTGTAATTAGCTTAGCTCAAAAACTGGAAGTGCATAGGCAGTGTTAGCCTGCCTCCTACCCTCCTTCATTTTAGCTCTAAACTCTGTAAATATATCACTTTATCGACATTTCAAACATGTTTAGGTGAGAAAGTAGCCGTTTAGATCAGCAGTGTGTCGTTAATTTGTCTAAATACCAGCTGTTTACAGTTTTGTTCGGACGAATTCGGCGCTACTCAAGCTAGCCGTTGTGACCAACGCACTTCCGGTTACTTTCACAAAATAAAACGCCTGTTGCCCTTTACATACAGAAAACCATGGCGATAGAATTTGTGCTTTTACTTTGAAATAGGAAGCTAACCTACCCTCGATGTAGCTAGCTTGAACCAAAATAAAGCGTCTTTGCTTGAACCCTCCGTTTTGACCGATCTCGTCCCGTTAGCGGCATTTGACCGCTCAAGATGCCTTACCGGAGAGTTTTGTCAGCTCTGAGACGAAGATCGGCCCACCGGTTTCCATTTAGAGTTGCTGAAGAGTTTCTCTGATGACTTTAGGTGGAGGCAGGCTAACACTACCTATACACTTCCAGCGTTTGAGCTAAGCTAATTAGCAACTTTAGGTGGAGGCAGGCTAACACTACCTATACACTTCCAGTGTTTGAGCTAAGCTAATTAGCGACTTTAGGTGGAGGCAGGCTAACACTACCTATACACTTCCAGTGTTTGAGCTAAGCTAATTAGCGACTTTAGGTGGAGGCAGGCTAACACTACCTATACACTTCCAGTGTTTGAGCTAAGCTAATTACAGGCGATACAGCTCTATCTCCATGGTTACTGCACGCACAGTCGAAAGGATGGTGTCTATCTGCTGGTCATGGACTCGGGAGTGAGGCAAGACACGGAAAAAAAATGTTGGCGTATCCCTTTAATTACCTTTAAAACATTTTAAACATCCACCTCTGACCTTTAGGGTTAAGATTTATAATGAAAATATGTGTCAGTATACCTGAACTTAAATCGTTCTCATGCATTGATTGTGACTTTTAATGTTCATTATGATATTAATTATATGTTTTTCCCGCCTCTTCCTGCTTCAGATCGTAGTCCGGTGAACAATGGAGGTCAGCCGTGTAAGAAACACGAGCTCTACGTCAGCTTCAGTGACCTCGGCTGGAAGGTCAGATTCAAAAACATCTGATTCATTTCATCTTTTCCAACTTTAATACGTTAAATTTTGAGGTTTTTATTCAGGTTTATTTACTGCGAGGTCGGAATCAGAATCAGAAAAACACAACGTGTCACTGAGTTCATTTTGTTTTACTGTCGCTGAAAATGTATTCATCGTGTTCCCAAAACTCCGACCGCAGAGGCTTCTGGGAAATCTGTCCTCTTCTTTTATAATGTGGTGATGAAACTCCCTCACAACAAAACCTCTGTTTCTTAGAAAGCGTCAAGTGTTTTGAGATTTATTGTTTCTCTGTTGAAGATGAAAGTTCAAACTTAAATGAACGACACTAAAGAGGCTTAAAAGAAAACCCCCAAAAGAAACCAGAAAAATAAATCTAGTACTAACGTTTCTCAAACAGATTTTTTTAATTCTGTATTTCTTTGAAAAGTGTTACAACATGTTTCCTGCTCCGACTCGTTCATTTCCTCAGATAAAGTGGGTTTTTTTCTGGGTTTCCTAACTCGTTCATGCACTGCAAAAACTCAAAATCTTTCCAAGAATATTTGTCTTATTTCATGTCAAAATGTCTCATTTCTAGTCAAAACTAACCTCTTTCCACTTAAAATAAGACTCATCACCCAAAAATGAACTTGTTTTTAGATCATTTTCACTTGTTTCAAACAATTTTCACTTGAAATTAGTAGAAAAATCTGCCAGTTAAAGGAAGCTTTTTGTGCTTATAATAAGAAAGAAAAACTTGCTCCACTATCAGATTTTTCTACTTATTTCATGTGAAAATCTGCTTGAAAGAAGTAAAAAGTGTCTAAAAACGAGCTACTTTTGAATGTGATGAGTCTTATTTTAATAGAATGAGATTTGTTTTGACTAGAAATTAGACATTTTGACTAGAAATAAGACAAATATTCTTGATAAGATTTTGAGTTTTTGCAGTGTGTAATGAATTGATTTTATCTGAGTCAGATGAAAACACGTCTCTTCCTCCAACTGGACATTAAAATGTTGAATTTTATGTCAAATAAGGTGAAAGATAAGATTTGGGTTTCCTGCCTCTGTTGTATTATTATAACCTGTGCATGTGTGTGTGTGTGTGTGCGTGTGTGTGTGTGTCGTCAGGACTGGGTTCTGGCCCCCACTGGATACTCGGCCTACTACTGTGACGGAGAGTGTTTTTACCCTCTGGGCTCCTGCATGAACGCCACCAACCACGCCCTCATCCAGCAAGTGGTCAGTGAAGTACACACACACACAAACACACTCTTATCAGCTTTACAAATATATATATGGCGTTTTAGAGCATTTGTGTTTTTCATATTGACCTCTCTGGGCCACTGTAGCTGCCTCTGATACTGAATCAACTTTATTTGTAGGAAAGAAAATTGCAGATGTGTGTCTGTGTCTTGTTTTAATATATTTACCGGTAAATTATATTATATAAAGTTGATCATCACAAGTTCCTTTTTCCAAATGAAGGTTCATGTTTCATGTTAAAGGGGACATGTTATGAAATATCATTATCATATTAAAAAAATCTGTAATTTTGAGTCTCCCTAGGTTGAAATCCATGTGGTTTTACAAGCTGTTCCCTCAGTTGTCTTCCAGTGATCTAACTAGGATTCGAATTTGCATATTACCACCCCTACCTGGTAGCAGTAGAAGGGGCGGGGCAAACAGTGGTTCATTTGCATTTAAAGGGACAGGCACTGGAACCAGCTGTTCTGAACAGGGCTGTTTTGATTGGATGAAAAGAGCTGTGATGTTTGATCCTCGGAGGATTTTGACCAAAGCATGTCACAGATATGTCTTTAACACACCTGGGAAGTATTTTAATCTGTGGAATATATCTCCTTTAATAAATATTAAACTATTGTTTACTGGTTTGGACGTCAGATTCTCAGCTTGTTTTAAAAAAAAATAACTCCAAACACAACATTTCATCATTGTCTCCTTGTACTAATCATCATGTTAATCTTCTCACCAGCTTACGAACCACTGTTAGATACAAATAGTATAATACTGTAATTTCCCAGCTTGGGATCAATAACTCCCACCAGAACTTTTTCCTTTTTAATTAACCTGTTTTTAACTAATTTTTATCCTTGTATGTGTCTTTTTTTTTTAACCTTTGCTGCGAGTACTTGTACTTATGTGTGGTTGGTTGTAGGAATGTGTGTTATTATTGTGTTGGGTATGTCTGTGGTAAGTAGGGATGCGTGGATCGTTGTTTTGCACCTGCACTTTTGATGTCCTTCCTAACGGAATAATAAAGTACTTTTGAATTGAATTGAATTGAATAAAGTATATATATCTATCCATTAAAGTGCTTACACAATAATGCATCCTAATGCTGCATTAGCAGGACTTGGGGTATTTCTATGTTGTTGTATTTAGGCTACTCCTTTAGTAATGAGGGTGATGTGTAGTTAATGTCACGAAACATTCATCCAGATTCATATTTCATATTTCTTATAATCTCATCTTTGTCTAGCATTTATTCTCTTGTGCAAATCAATGAATCAATCAACCTATAGAACCTGTGTGTGTGTGTGTGTGACAGGTCCACATGCTGAAGCCTGACGAGGTTCCCAAGGCGTGCTGCGCTCCGACCAAGCTCAGCCCGATCTCCGTGCTCTTCTACGACGACAACAACAACGTCATCCTCAAGAAGCACCGCAACATGGTGGTGAAGACCTGCGGCTGTTTATAGTTATTATTATCAACACAAAACCTACAGGTGTCAGTCAGGACGAAACACAACCACCACCACCTGAACTCTACACCAAACTTCAGACATTTACAGAATCTAAATCAATATTTTCTACTTTTTACACTTTTTTTTTTTTTACTGTGGGATTTTCTCTGTTCACGATGATTCATGTTAAACTGGACACTTGTTTTTTATTTGCTTTTTCTTTTCTTTTTTTACCCCAAGAGTTCATTACTGGCAGATGATGTTGGAGGCAGAAGGAGCCACTAGTGATGCCTGATATGTTTGCTTTGTTTTTTATATATGAAGGAAATCAACAACACAAATCTATATGAAGAGAATATTAAACTGTATTCAATTAATAAAGTTAATATTTACATTATGATGATGTACTGTAGCATGAAATGGAGCGAGAGAAACATAAACAACCAGTTTGAAGTGAAAATATTTAAAATGTAACGACTCTTCAGCTTCAGTCTGATGAGGATGAAGATGATTCTGAATTAGTTAAGACTGAATTTATCTTAAACCTGAGCTCAAACAAACATAGAAAAGCAACTAGTTTGGTAATTGATTAACTATATAAGTCATTTAGAGTTTAGTATTTCTAGATTCAGTTCATAAGTTGTACTTTGCCTGATCACAGACTGTTAAAATCTCACTTTTATGATGTTCTAACTTTTTTTTTTGGACCAAACAATCAATTAATTGATCCTTACTTGTAGATAAACACAACATTACAGCTGTGTGACACTTAATGCACAGTCAGTGTGTTTTAGACACTGAAACAATTAAATATATACATTTACATGTTTGTTTCATGTTGAATAGTTTCAGCTTTATCCATTAACTAAAACCTTAATTTCACTTTGTTCTAACAGGAAGATTAAATATATAGAAAACCAACATATAAACATGTAATATCTAGACATAGAATATAAATATATATTATATCATATAACATATAATATTGTTTAAGTGTCTAACGTTACGATCAAATAATCCCTTTAACATCACGTTTCATCTTGTTGTGAACAAAGAAAGTTAGGATTTCGTTGGAGAGTTTCATGTTGAATAGTTTAAGCTTTATCCATTAACTAAAACCTTAATTTCACTTTGTTCTAACAGGAAGATTAAACATAGAAAACCAACATATAAACATGTAATATCTAGACATAGAATATAAATATATATTATAACATATAATATTGTGTCTAACTTTTGTTTTGCTGCTGAACCATCAAATAATCCCTTTGACATCACGTTTCATCTCGTTGTGAACAAAGTCGACTGAGGAAACCAATCACATTAAATACATTGTTCAATTTATTGAAAAGGGTAAAAAAAAAAAAAAAAAAAAAAATTACAGTGAAAGCAAATGTAAATGTATGACCTTTTCTTTTTTTTTCCAAACTAGTGAACAATATGAACCAAAGTGAGCAATCATCATCATCACCATCATTTTTTGGCAGGTTCTTGGTTTTAAATCTAATTATTTTCAGTCTGTGGGGCTTCGTCCGTTCGTTCGTCCATTCGTTAGCGTTGCTTTCCTGTTCTGTTCTGTGTTGTGTTGTATTTTTTTAAACTCAAGTGGGACAAAGACGTCGTTATGTTATCGTGTTATTGCCAAAGGTCGAGGAGGACGACGACGATGTTAAAAACGAGCAGTAGAAGTAGAAGAAAGTAAATAAAAGCAGACGGTGAGAGTTGCTGTGTGGTCTAACGTGAGGTACTGTTGTAAGTAAGGTGTTGACTGAGTGAGGACACCTGTGGAGCAGCAGCACAGGAGGACGGACCCCCCCTCCCCTCTCCTCCCCCGCCTCGTTTCCCCTCCTCTGCCCTGATTGGAGCTCGGAGGTTCTGGCTCCGCCCCCCCGTGGATGAGCAATGATGTGTAAAAGTTGAGTTGAGGGTTTTTCTGAATGTGCCATCGATCGATGTGTTTCTGGTGGTTTAACGTCTCGTTGGAGCTTCTCAGGTCTCGTCGACCCCCCCTCATCCCTTCCCCCATCCCCCCCTCCCCCTCTTTGTTAGTCACAAGTTAACTGATTCAGTGTTAGCAGGCGAGCTTGCTGGTTCTGCTTTCTGGGAACTCCCTCCCTCCCCGTCCCTCCCCAATAATCTGGAATAGCAAGGTAGTTGTACATAATAAATATAAAAAAAGGGCTGCTGGTGTTAACTACTGCCCCCTCGTTACTGTTTTTCTCTTATGCAAACACACACGTACGTACGTAACACAGCACATACACACACATTCACCCGCCCCCCCTAACCCCCAACCCGCCGCCACCGCCACCGTCCGTGAATACTGACAGGTCTCAGTGTTCATTATCATCATCAACTTCAACTTCCTTCAGGCGCCGCAAACGTCTCAGTCCAGTCCATGGTCCGTGTGTCTGTGGGGCGACAGCAGTGTTTTAAATTTAATTCATGAAGATTTTCTGCAGAATTAGTTTGTTGTTTTATTATTATTCTTAAAGCAGAAGTAAGCAGAATATTTGTGTTAATATAAGTCTTAAAGGGGACATATTCTGCTCATTTCTGCTTCTTGACATGGTACCTTGATGTCTAAAAGTAATGTTAGTAACATGCTTTGGCCAGAAAAACAGCTGGTTCTCTACACACCAGTTTCACAGCCCTGCTCTAAACGGTCGGTTTAGAATCTTCTCTCTGGTAGCTGAGGTAACCATGGGAGCGAGGGCTTGAATATTCACATCACCCGGCTTGTGATGTAATAAGCCGGGTGAAATTAAAACGGCTTGTTAAGAGACACATTTTCTGACTATGGTAGTTTACAAAATGTTGACGTAGTTGTCAAAACTTACATTTAAGGGGTGAGAAGGCACTCTGGATACGCAAATACACATACTAAAGCAATGAAAAAGTGAGTTTTGCATAATACGTCCCCTTTAAATAGTTCTATCTTCCGACAGCAATCACTTATATAGAGTGTTTGGACCGAAACACGGGTCTGTCAGTCACTCTGCTCTGAGCCCAGGAGAAAACTTCTTGTATCTTGGATGAGGATGAGGGATGAGGACCAATAGATCCATGACGAGGGCGGGGGCTGCTAACTCCATCGGCTGACAAGAAGTTATGGTGCGTTCAAGGCAACTCGTAACTCGTGTTTTTCCGACCTGTGAAGTGGTACCAGTTCGATCTGGTACGACTTCACGGGTCAGAAGTTACGAGTGGCCGTTATAGTGACTTTCACAGGTAAAACAGGTCGGAGAAACACGAGTGGGTTGCCTGGAACGCTACAAAGTCGTAAGTCGTGACTTGAAGCTGTAATTTACGGTTTCAAAAGCCTGCCTGGAAGGCAGCATTAGCCAAAACGACCGGATCGCTTACTTCTGCTTTAATGTTATTTTAGATACAGGGAGTTTGAGTAGAGGGTTTTTTTTTTACCCAGGTTCAGGTTGTGGTCTCAGTCCAGTGGGGTTTGTCCTTTACGCCTGAACGTCTGCCAGCTCGGGGGGCATCGGGGACTTGGGGTGTTTGCTCTCAAAGTGCTGCTTGAAAGTCTTGGGGTCGGGCATCTGGGTCTGAGACGAGAGAGAGGAAGAAGAGGAAGAAAATACGGTGTTAGTTTGTTTTCTCTTGAGTCTGGACTTCAAAACTTCAGCCACGTTGAGTTTAACAGGTAAAAACAGGAGCCTATAAGTTATTAACAATGAACTTCAGCAGAAACTAAAACTGTTGGATGATCAATTGGTAAATCTAAAACATCTTTTTTAATTTCTTGAATAAATAGGAACTTGAACAGACTGTTCAGGTGATGTTGAGCCGAGGAAACAGAGCGACGACACTGACACCTGCTGGTTTCTAAACCGACTGCAGCTCCTCAACACTCACCAGTTGTTTTATTTATATCAAATTAAAAATATGACATACTTACATATGTTGAAACTAAACATTAATCTAAAGCCAAGTCTTCACTGTGATGTTGTGCTTTAACGGAATAGTTCACGAATGAATACTCCGGAGTAGTTTTTTATTCCTCAAAGTGCATCTGGAGGCTCGGGAGGCCGGTTCATAGTCCAACGAAATCCTGAAATCCTTATATGTCCGACACAAAAAGGCCATAAAACTACACAAAAAACCTTGTAATATTCTTCCATACTGCTCGTCCACTGCAATCCAAGTGTCCTGAAGGGATGTAGTTTGCCTGCAGCCCCAGGCAAATTCAATACAGGACTGTTAAGGCTGTAAAAATGTCCTAAATTAGGTCGTTTTGAGTAAACTCTGGACTATCTCCCTTCAGGACACTTGGATTGCAGTGGACGAGCAGTGTGGAGGAATATTAAATGGTTTTTGTGTAGTTTTATGGACGTTTTTGTGTCGGTCCCTATTACTCTCATATAAAGTTTTGGTTGGACTAGGAACCGGCCTCCCGGGTCTCCAGATGCACTTTGAGGAATAAAAAACTACTCCAGAGTATTCATCAGCATGAGGGGGAGTCACTAATGACTGAATTTTAATTTTTGGGGAACTATTCCTTTAACGTCATGACACAATCTGATGTAATTAGAGAACTTATGAGTGATGATCAGGCATCAGGTGGAAATATTCACACATTTATGATCAAATCTACATTAGTATGTTTTCGAGGATTAAAGGGATAGTAGCATTTTTTTTTTAAGTGTGGTTGTATGATCTCCAAATAGCCCCTAAGTACTTTAATTGCAGTAGAAGACTCTCTGCACTCCTCCCGTTAGCAACGCCAGCCCATAATAGCCCTGCCCAGAGATTTACAACATACAGTGTTGTGAACAGACCCAAAGAAACGGCCTATTTTCGCGGCCTAAAAGAGGTTTCACCTGAAAAAAAATACACAGTTCCATTGCTCGCTATAATATAGTTTTTATTTGGACCTAACCAACTCACGTATCCCTCCGCCCAGGGTTAGCGCCCGCCGATCAGCAGTTGGTTAGGTCCAAATAAAAACTGTGTTTTTCCTGCACTTTGAGGGGCTGGAAAAAATTATATTATAGTGAACAATGGAACTGTGTATTTATTTTCAGGTAAAACCTCTTTTAGGCCGTGAAAATAGGCCGTTTCTTTGGGTCCATTCACATCACTGTATGTTGTAAATCTCTGGCCAGGGCTATTATGGGCTGGCGTTGCTAACGGGAGGAGTGCAGAGAGTCTTCTACTGCAATTAAAGTACTTAGGGGCTATTTGTAGATCATACAACCCCACTTTTAAAAAAATGCTACTATCCCTTTAATGTTCCTTTATCTCAGTGTTACTCATTGCGCGGCTCGCGAGCCCCATGCGGCTCGTCAAGCTATAATTGGTGGCTCGCATGGTAGCTTCCTATGTGGTAACACAGCCAATACATTTTTTCAAATGTGCTACATAAACATACAACACTGGACTACAAAAACGCAAACATCCGGATTATACTTCTCCCTGCCTTCACCCAAATAATGAAGGTGAAAGGAAGTATTTTAAGCCTTAATGGTCATACCTAAAGGGGGCATTGTCAAACCTGGCAACGCAGCCCGCAAGCCATGTGGTATTGTTTACAACACTTGACCGCAGCGCACGTTTGCAGGCAGGCTACGTTAGCTCCGTTAGCTCCGTTAGCTCCGCTAGCCAGCGTGATGGACCGTTTTTAACAAGAAAAAGGACAGAAACCAGCTCAAAAACCAGACGGACAGACACACAGTGTTGTAACGAATAGTGGAGTGGGTGAGGAAAATGAGTCTGAGGAAGCAGCAAACAAAAATCAGCATGAAGACACCAGAGAGGGGACGAGCAGGCAAACAGCAGGTGTAATATAGGAAGCATACAAGATGAGCACAGAAAATTTTAAGACAAGTGGACAGACGAATTTTTATTTGTTCTGTATGGCATGAACCCTAACAAACCCTCACTGTGATTGCAACAACAAACTACAAATAAACATTAAGAAAGTCAAGGACATGCCCAGCTTCCGCTCATCCCAGTATTAAGGTAAATATGGTCTTAAATGAAAATGTATTGGCTATGTTATTTCTTTTTTGTGGGATGTCCAATTTATATCATATCATATAATATGATATGATATAAATAATAGAAATGCATATTTGCAAAGGTGACTTAGTATGTTGTCGCAAAAGTGGCTCTCCCCTTGATTTTGCACTGCCAATGTGGCTCTTGTGAAAAAAATAGTGAGGATCACTGCTTTATCTGAATGAAGCTCCAGAGACTCTGGATCTTCACCATCACCCGGTGTGGACTCACCCGGCAGACAGGGCAGGTGTGGACCAGAGCGGCCTTCGCTGCCGTCTTCTGGTCGGCGGCTGCACCTTTCTTCTTCTCCGCTGCCTTCTTGGCGTTCTTCTGCTGGGACTGAATCTTCTGCTGCCCACGAGCCATGGCCCTCAGCTTCAATCTGCTCCATGTTAGAGAGAGAGGGACAGAGAGAGACACAGGTTTGGTAAATTCTCTGCAAACGTTACAGCACTGAATCTTAAACTACAGACGTGTTTAATTCCTTCATGCACCGACAGAGACGTGATGATGTTTAAGGAAAAGATGTTTAAACTGGGGTTAAAACATCAATTAATGATGAGGATTTCTTTTGGATTTGACTTCATATCAATAATGGACCTTAGGTGTTAAAGTATCAGCCAGAACTGATACCAGATCAGGGGATACTGAAAAAGAAAGTAATAAAGTTTTAAATCGCCTCCACAAATACCTGATAAAAAAAAACTGATATTGACTATTGAATCTTTGTTTCCACACAAACACATCACATAAATGTCATCATCACTTATACTAGACTCAGACTGTACATAATACAACAATCTTATATTATATTCATATATTGTTTTTAATTGCTCATCATTGACCACAGTGTTGCACATACTTATTGTTCCCTTAGGGATAATAAAGACCGATTGAATTGAATTATTTAGTGCTCTTTATTCTTTTCATCATCAATCTAATCTACAATCTACAGATTATAGACTTGAATCATCCATAAAATGAAACAATACATGTCCAATACAAGAAAACATTCAAAAGAACATGGACGTGAAGGACTTCATACAGCAGCTGCATCAGTTTCACGCAGCTGCACCTGATGGAAGTGAAACTGAAACTGCAGCTCACTGTTTAGTTTCAGAAGTACTTTACTTTTCTTTTACCACCAGTTATAATCTAGTTAATATTTAAAACTATGTGGTTTATTATGTATTCATGTGCCGATTGAAGTCGTGCAGTACGTGATGATGAACATGTCCTGAGAAGAAGTACAAGTCATGTTGCATCCTTCATTTTCTTATCTTTCATTTCCTGCAAATCTCCCTGATGTTCAATCCGTTCATCAGCTGCCAACACGAGGAGAGAGCTACAGATACAGAGGAGACGGTGAAGGAAGCTCTAACTACACATTAACCTACTTTCTTTTTCTCCAGTGGTTTAACTCACGGAGTCACAGCAACTTAAACTAGTTCATCATCATCATCATCTCTATCCCTGTTGACGACCACGTTAAAGCCTCGTTAAGCTTCTCTGTTAAGTCATTAAAGCTGGGAGGATTTCTACAGGTCCTGACACTTTCACCATCACATGTGAGTTAAATCCAACAACACAGCTGGGATGTTAAGGCCAAAGAGACTTTAACAAAAACGTTGATTGTGATATTTTTCTACTGTATATGAATATTGTTCCTGATAAAATGAATAATTCAACTATAAAAAAGGCCTAAGATTAAACAAACAACAGTGAACTGGTGTTTAAATAGATGGATTAACCGATTTAAAGAAAAATAACCTATTTATTTAAGACCCGCATGCTGCCAGGCCTCAATACTATAACTAAAACAACACACTAAATATGAATAGTTTGTTACCAACAATACCAGCAGCAAATAAACATAGAATTTAATAAAATGACATTTTAATAGAATAATATGCATTTTTTAAGGTGGAAAAGATAAATAAAAGTGTATTTTAAAGACTTAGAGACGTACAAACAACCCAGATAACTTAGCTAACTTAGGCTAACGTTAGTTATTTGTTATTGATTAGCTGAAACACATGATTTGACCGATTACACTACACAGTAACCACAGATATAAGGTTATTTCTCATTAAAATTATATAAAATAAAACGACTAAATTGATAAAAAGTGATCAACATCGTGTACACAGACACGGGCCTCTCATCAGCCGGCGCCGCCTTGCTAACGAAGCTAACGCCGTTAGCCGCAGAAGCTAACGCGGTTAGCCGGAGAAGCTAACGAAGCTAACGTTACAAGTGATCGAGTTACTGCGCAACACAAAGATGTCGGAGGAAAAGAAGAACAATGTCGAGGACAAACGGAGGTTATTTACCACACAAACTGTTCAAAGGGGCTGAATATCGATGGATATATTGATTTTAAGGCGGTTTCTTTACCTTCGAGGTTTGACTCTCCCTTCGCTCTTTTGTCGGTTTCTTTTTTTTTTCTTTTTTTCCCGTTTTTTTTTTGATGCCACAGGAAACTACAAAGGCTCATACATCCTGACGGTGGCGCAGACAGCGCCCCCAGCGGCGCCGGAGGGGAACGGCAGCCTCAGCAGCAGCACCATATGAATCAGAATGACTTTATTGATCATTGGAGGAAATTTTCTCTTTATTACAAACTCCTGAATAGTAAGAAAAGTGATATACATAGGAGTTGAGAAAAGATCAAGATAAATAAAAATATTATTACTAAAATAAAAGCAGAATAAGAGTATAGTAGTAATAATAGTATAATAGTAGTAGTAATTGATAAAAAATAAAAAAAATTACTGAGAAAAACATTTAAACTAATTATTATTCTTTTTTAAATTATGATTAAAAACACCACACACAATCTTAAACAACTGTATATTCTATACCTTTACATTCTCAAATATAAATTGAGCATTGCCAAAAATTTGTGATGTCAAAATGGGGTCACGAGCCAAAGAGGGTTGGGAACCACTGATCCCAGAGGGTTAATATTACATAATTATAGTTTATTTTATATTTTTAATTGATATTATATTATTAAAAGTTAGTATGAAAGTTATGTGTGTTTATACTTGATGCTTTTTACACCTGCTGAAAAAGGGAAAGAGCCCACAGAGTTCAGTAAAACCAGTCGGTGAAAGTCAAGTAAAGATGTGTTTATGTAAACTGTGAGTCCCTCCTATAAAGATTTACACACAGCATTCACAGGACTAATTAAAACTGGTCTAAATATCCTTTTTCACAACTTCTACTTTTATGTATATTAATATAAACCAGTGTAAGATCATGTAGCCTATTTCCGTTAGAATGAAAGGGGATTTAGTTTTCTTATTTTAGCTGCAGTTTTGTTTTGCAGAACTGATTCCACAGAGGAATAAAAACAGCACTTCCAATCAAACTACTTTTTATCTGCTGTTGTTTGCATTGTGCAGAAGAATAGAAGTCAAATTATACAGTATAAAGGTAGATGTTTGTATTAAAGCTCCATACAGTATAAATGTAGATGTTTGTGTTAAAGCTCCATACAGTATAAAGGTAGATGTTTGTATTAAAGCTCCATACAGTATAAAGGTAGATGTTTGTGTTAAAGCTCCATACAGTATAAAGGTAGATGTTTGTGTTAAAGCTCCATACAGTATAAAGGTAGATGTCCATGAAATGCACACAGACTAAACACAGTTTCATCACTTTATTACAGTAAATGAGTCCATATCATACATACATACACACATACAGAACAGACAGAGACAGGTTTGTGTTTCTCTCTCTCTCTCTCTCTCTTTCTATCCCTCCATCACCAAGAATCAGACCAACGTTCACGGCATCGGAGTAAAAAATAAATAAATAAAACAAAGGTGGTGTTATAAACTCAGGGACGTGCAGCGATCACACCTAACATACAACTGGAAACTGTTATGTTATTAACAGGGAAGGTGTCTGCATGTTGCCTGGATACAAACACACACACACACGTTTATTTCTGCCTCCGTCTGATCATTAGCAGCGACACAGCACAGAAACACTTAAATGCCCATGTTGAGGAGTCGCAGAGTCGAACGTCCAACTTAAAAACACGGTTCAGAGATCAGTCAGGTCGAGACTGGACCTTCAATACTGCACAGGAATCATAATATAACACACACACACACACACAGAGTCCTGTTCCAATAAGACAAGAAAATGAAATGTAAATGTGGGAATAACACACTGAGGGTCAAGCATATAGCTGCTAAACAGACAGATGTGTTGTTCAGGAGCAGGTAAAGACCAAAAAAGATAAAAACAGAGTGAATATAAACTGAAAATATGACTTTAAATCAATAATCATGTTGATCCTGCATCTGTTTGCTGCCAAATCAACTTTAAAAAGCGATTTTTTTCACATTTACAACTCGTCTCCACTGCCCTCAAGTTGCATTCTAGTCAATTTTACTTCATAAATTTGAAATTTTAGTCGACTGGTGCAGAAATAAACAGATTACAGTCAATGTTACTCTCTAAAACCTTAAATATTAGTCATCTGGGGCCTGTTGCTTTATATCTTTCTCTTCTGACTGATTAATAATAATAGAGCAGCAGGTCATGGAGGCAAAAAGACTCAATATGTTTTGTTTGGTGTTTGTACGACAGCGCCCCCCAGTGGAGAAACTGTAAATTGACTCAATGTGATTTACTGTAATTACAAGAACATCTATTATGATAATAAATGACTTTTTGCACCACATCTCTGTTGCACAGATACAGAATAACATGATTATTGGGTGATACATTTATTATATTTACCCCCCGACCCCCAATCAGAGTGGACGAGAGGAAGAAGGAGGAGGGAAGAGGACATTTTGGAACAGAACTCTTTACAACAGTCGTTCAACAGGTGGAGCGCTGAGTAACAGAGATGTGAACGGCCACTTTATAATTATCACTAGACAAGAGAGAGAGAGAGAAAGAAAGATCGTCAACAAACATGAGGAGTAGACTGTTTTTTTTTTTTTTTTTCTCTTTGCTTTTAGTATTTACATTTTTTTGGATTGTGAAAAAAAAGAAACATATTTACAAAAATGCACAAACTAAAAGACGGCTTCGTCGAGAGAGAATGAGGAAAATAAGATATAAACAACTCTGTAATAAAAAGTAAAAAGAGGAAAATAAAAATCAGTGATATTTACACGTGCGAGAAGAGGAAGAAGAGGAGGAGGAGGAGGAAGAGGAAGGAAGGAAATGAATGCCTTGTGAAGATGAAGAGAAGAGTCGGCCATGTTTGATTCTGCTCTCGGGGAGGATTCACACACTGTTCATGGCCACAGAGAGAGTGTGTGTGTGTGATGGCTCAGAGTGTGGAGCATCCTCGTAGTTTAAAAAAACAAAACGACAAATCAGTGAGAATGTGGTGGAGTTTAATTTAAAAACAAAATAAAATCAGAAACAGACAAACAGAGAAACAGAGAAACAAACATGGCTGCAGGTCAAAGAGCAGGTGGAGGCTTCAAATATATCAAATATACTACTGTATAACTACAAACTTTCAAGTGTCTTGTACTGCGTTTACTAAAAAATCTGTACTGTCGACGGCTCTACTCCTAAAACACTGGCTCTTCAGACTGCAGAGGGGACATGGGCAGACAGACACACACACACACACACACACACACACACACACACACACACACACACACACACACACACACACACACACACACACACACACACACACACACACACACACACACACACACACACACACACGCACACGCACACGCACACGCACACGCACACACACACACACACACACGCACACACACACACACACACACACCTGTACTTCTATATGAGTGATACATTCTATGGACCTCGCCATCTGGGGGCCGAGGTCAAAAGTCGAAACACACTCAGTCGTGTCCAGAGGAGTTTCCCTGCTTCTATAATATTCACGTTTTGACCTTTATAAGCTTCTCGCTCACGTGTTTATTTTATTTTTTTTATTCTTAAGTTTTTTTCTTTATTTAAACACGTCAGCAGCAGCAGCACTAACGACCTGAAGCGCGTCACATTTTCACGTTTTCTTTCTTTCTTTCTTTCTTTCTGTCGCTTGTTTCCACTGATGGAGGTGAGGTGGTGAAGTTTTGCTAAAAGAAGCTGAAGAAACACTATTTTTTTTTTTTTCAAAGTGAACAAACTCACACATTTACGACGGAGTATTAGGGCCACATCGACAAATAAAAAAATCACAAACTTCGAGAATTAAGTCGTAAATTTACGACTTTATTATATTATAAAGTCATACATTTCCGACTTTATTCTCGTAATGTTATGACTTTTTTCTCGTAGGAAATGTACGGCTTTATTCTTGTAAATTTACGACTTTATTCTCATAAATCTACGACTTTATTCTCATAAATCTACGACTTTATTCTCATGTTATGACTTCTTTCTTGTAGGAAATGTACGACTTTATTCTCGTAAATTTACAACTTTATTCTCATAAATTTACGACTTTATTCTCGTAATGTTATGACTTTTTTCTCGTAGGAAATGTACGACTTTATTCTTGTAAATTTACGACTTTATTCTCATAAATCTATGACTTTATTCTCGTAATGTTATGACTTTTTTCTCGTAGGAAATGAACAACTTTATTCTTGAAGTCTGTGTTTTTTTTTTTTTCTCAATGTGGCCCTAATACTCCGTCGTACACATTCAACTCACATCCCCCCAAAAAACAACAACAAAAAAAACAAAGAAATAAATAAGTTTACATCAAGTATCCCCCGTTAAAAAAAACAAAAAAACAAAAAAACATGCAACTCCCCCATTTAAGCATTCTGCTGTTTATCGAACCAACGGGACGACTCACATTCGTTTTACAGGATTTGGTTTTAATCTGACAAGTTTTCTCACTTCCTGTGTTTAAAAAAACCTTTAAAATGAAGAATAAATCGACCTCAGTTTGTGTGATTGAAGTTGTTTAGTGACCTGAAAAATGTGAAAATCTTTCAGTTAAAAGTCGATCTCAGACGTTTCAGGCTCCAAAGAGATCGTCTGTTTTTCATTTACAGCTTTTTTTTTTTTTTAGCTTTAATCTCTCCGGTTGTTTAACGGAGCTGAAGTTTGTTTCATAAAACCCACAAACACACGACTGAGCTTCAGTTTTCATCTTTGATTACAGATCACAGGAGTTTTTTTTCTCTTTTTCTTTGGAGTTTTTTTCTTGTGTGATGATCTGATCTGCGTCAACACGGATAATTACAAACTGCTTCGTTTGCTCCACATCAAAAACAAAACAAAATCTCAAAACCTGGTTTCTGTGGAGCATCAGTCACGTTTCTTTAATCGCTGACGGTTACAACTTTTTTCTTTTTTTTTTGCAAGAGGAGGAGAGAGTTTAAACATGTGGCTGCAGCTCTGCTCTGCACTTCAGCTTATTCATACATTTATATCATGTTACCTTTTACTCATGCACGTCTGCAATCTGCATTTCGTTGCCTATGCACTGACAATAAAGTTGAATTTGAATAAAATCATCACTAATAAAAGCGTCATATTGGACTCATATTTAGTGTAAATACAGGACATGATTCACGTGGGAAGGGAACTGGAACACTGGAGGTTTACACTGCAAAAACTCAAAGTCTTTCCAAGAATATTTGTCTTATTTCTTGTCAAAATGTCTCATTTCTAGTCAAAACTAATCTCTTTCCACTTAAAACAAGACTCATCACCTAAAAATCAACTTGTTTTTAGATCATTTTCACTTGTTTCAAACAAATTTTCACTTGAAATTAAGTAGAAAAATCTGCCAGTGAAAGCAGGTTCTTTGTGCTCGTAATAAGAAAGAAAAACTTGCTCCACTGTCAGATTTTTCTACTTATTTCAAGTGAAAATCTGCTTGAAAGAAGTAAAAAGTGTCTAAAAACAAGCTACTTTTAATGTGATGAGTCTTATTTTAAGTAGAATGAGATTTGTTTTGACTAGAAATGACATTTTGACTAGAAATAAGACAAATATTCTTGGTAAGATTTTGAGTATTTGCAGTGTAATTAGAGCCTGAACGTCAGGGGGAGTTATAGTTTATAGATCTGTGTGTAGAAGGATGAAACCATCAAGTCCCTGCTTCTGTTCTCCTGACCTGAGTTTAATAAAAAAAACCTCCAACACCAGGTCCGGGTCTGGTTCGGGGCAGTGTTCAGTCCAACTCTTCACTAACAGGGATTTAAAAACATGGAAGAAGAATTTAAAAAATAATCTGAGGTGAAGAAAACGACCAAAAAAACAAAAAACAAAACAAAACCCCTCAAAAAAGACGAGTTGATGCTTCGTCAAATAAATAAAAACACAATTATAAAGAAGAAAAAAAGGGAAAAAAAAAAAAAAAAAAAAAAAGTTGATTTAAAAAAAGGTTTATATTACAGAGGACCAGCCCCTCACTATTAACCCTTCACTCCCCATCGAGCAGCAGCAGCGGCGGCGGCGGCTGCTACTCAACTAAAAGTTTGTTCACTGTACAAAAACGGATCTAAAGAGGAAGAGAGCAAGCAGCATGGAGGGAAGATGGAGAGAGTGTGTATGTGTATGTGTATGTGTGAGTATGTATGAGTGTGTATGAGTGTGTGTGTGTGTGTGTGTGTCTGAGATAAGGGTGAGGGCTGGCAGGCAGGCAGGTGACGAGCTGCTTCAGATGCTGTTCAGAGATCCTGGTACTGAACTGTGCTGAGATGAATCTGAACCGGTGCCGTCTGAGGGAGGAGAGAGAGAGAGAGAGAGAAAGGACAAGTGAGTTCAGTATTCAGGTGAAAACAGGTGAAAACTCTTCACAATCACCAGGTCTCGGTTGGTTCACCTCCACCAACCAATCAGACGACTATGGACAGAAATATGTGTCACTAGAAACTGAATTTGAATCATTTATGTTTGAATTTGAATTGCTAAACTTGAATAAATGCATTAAAAAACTGAATTTGAATCACATTTGTTTAATTTGAATCATTGCATTTATTAGTTTGGAACTGTAACTGAAACTGAATGCAAGATTATGAAATTTAATTCACTTTCCAAGTTCCAATTCATGGATCATACCTCCACTGTGCACTTCTAAGAAGCTTTGTCGTCTTCTTTTATTGTTGTTAGGATGAATGTTTTCCACATTGTATTTCTACTGAGATGTCTACTGTGCCTATATCTGGGGGCAGTGTCCTTCTACAACTTAATTTATCTTTAATGTAACTTACTGTTTTATCACCTATGTCTGTTTTTATAGTCCTGTCCTCTCACAAGTGCTTTCCAATGCAGATTTTCTGCAAATGGCAAATAAATGACTGACTCTGTTTATCTGAAACCATATTTGATCCTCACTAAAAATTCAACTCTCTATATAAAGTATTTTCACATTCAGTTCACACAATTCAATTTCAATTTACTGTGACAGACATCCGGATCGTTAAAGGAAGAGCAATCGAGCGCAGATACACAGGACTCTTCTTCGGCCAATTGGCACTCACGTTTTTGAGCACGTAACATAGTGGTAATTTATTTACCTTAAAACTGGCTGGTTGCCACGCGCCATAAAACCATACAGTCTATGGTCCGAACCTCATCCACGGTCGAAGGAACTTCTTCCTCCGTTTTATGGCGGGTGGCAACCAGCTCCATCACATGAGTTCTTAAGTTATGGTGCTTCAGTGTGACCTTTTGACCACCCGATGAATAAAAAAAGTGAATGTTTGAACCTGATGTGATGAAATAACTAAACTGACACAAAGCGTCATGAGAAAATGTAAAAATAGAACAACTAAATATCGAATGATTTCTGGATGGACAGTGAAATATTTACAGATCTGTGACAGAGCGTTAAAGCCACAGTGAGGAAATAAAAGCTTAAATTTCAAGGGCAAACTCGCATTATTGTAATTTTACATGAAAAAACATCACAATATTCTGTTTTATGTTGTTTTTAAGGGGAAATATCAGGAGCTTTAACATGAGGAATGTGGAGCCTCTATATGATTAACTCATGTTTATTCTTTTGGGAGACAGATAGACAGCAGCTGTTTGAAATAAAACCAAAAACAGGATAATTTCTAGGTATATTTCAATTATTTTTTAATACTTTTTACTAATATTCTACTAAATTGCTGTAATACTACAGTTTTTTTTTCCTTGCAATGTTACGACTAATCTCTAAATTTCAGATTCATTTTTCTCTCCCACATGTGGCCCTGATACTGTCTAAATATATATCAAATCTGTTATATAATATGTTAGCATTAGTATATTAGTTTGACAAAAACTTCTATAGCTTTTGTAATTTTTTGTAAAATTAAAACTATTCTGCTCATAACATTTAAAAAATTAACTGAAAATGTTTCTAAACTTTCTTTAAATCACATTTTTACATACATACATAATTAATTCTACAGGAAGAGATTTATTTTATTATTATTATCATTTATTTAAACTTGTGAAGTCGGGATGTATTTTGTGGTTATGTAATGTTAATGTGCAAAACCAGCGACGTCAACACTGACAGTGAAATGATAATGAGTTTCTCACCGTGGGCGGAAGCAGCTGTGTGAGAGCGAGCGTGAGGAGGGATGAGGGTGGAGTTCAGCTGGGGCTGGATGGACAGCTCTGCAGAGCACAGAAGAAAGAGAAGAGGGAGAAGACGGAGGAAGAAGAGAAGTTGATGAGTCACACAACAAAACAAGTGTATTCACTACTCACCAGGAAACACCAGCTGACTGAATTTTAAACACAGATCTGACTTTCTGCTGTTAAAAGGATAATTACCGTTTTTTTTTTTTACAACCTGGACCTTATTTCTATCATAAAATCCGATCATTTCCTCCCCCAGATAACTTTGGTGTCATTACAGGTGGTTGTGATGAAATGAGCTCCAGCCGAGAGGCGCGTATATCCGTATAATGGAGTCTACAGGGCAGCAGAATGCAGCCTCTAAATAACACATTATCTGCAGAGAAACTCCTTCATTTCACCAAGATTTAGTTCTGATAGGCTAGTGCTATTCCCCTCTGAGTCCGGGGTTAGCTGTTATCAACATCCGGGGTCTGTAGGTCGACCTACTGACCTCTGACCTGGATGATGTCATCTCTGAGAGCCGCGCGGCTCATTCTGATAATAATCATTCTGCTTCGGCATTCGGGTCCATTTTTATCTCAACTAGCCGGAGCTTTAGTGAGTCCAGGTTGAGGAGAGGAAGCCTGTGGAAGCTGAACTTCATCCAGCTGCTCATTTTGTTCTGACAAGTCAGAAACACGCAGAAACGAACCGTAGCATTAGCGCTAGCAACAAGCTCAGAGATGACATCATCCAGGTCAGAGGTCAGTAGGTCAACCTACAGACCCCGGATGTTGATAACAGCTAACCCCGGACTCAGAGGGGAATAGCACTAGCCTATCAGAACTAAATATTGGTGAAATGAAGGAGTTTCTCTGCAGATAATGTGTTATTTAGAGGCTGCATTCTGCTGCCCTGTAGACTCCATTATACGGATATACGCGCCTCTCGGCTGCAGCTCATTTCATCACAACCACTTGTAATGACACCAAAGTTATCTGGGGGAGGAAATGATCGGATTTTATGCTAGAAATAAGGTCCAGATTAGGGATGTCACGATTACTTGTTTTCACAATTAATCGTGATATTAAACGCCCAAATGAATTAATCGTAAAGGTTCCTAAATACCGTCACTTTACAAAAAAGATGATGTCGGATCTATATCGGCAGATGTGCGCCAAAATAAAGGTAAATGCACAGATACTGGTCCGTTTAACTAACGTAACATTGAATTGGTAGTAATTTAAATGTTAGCGTGTCATTTTTAATTTTAAAAAAAAGCAAAACAAAACAAAAAACGATTAAAATAAACGCAAACATTTGGTATAGATGACAATTTATGACCTGAATATTTCAAACATTTCCCCCGGGGATTAAGAATTGGTCATATATTAATAGATACTTGAAATATTGTGTGTAAACAATGAGTAATGTAATTATATTTTGACTGTATTTGATTTTACACATTCATAGTGTTGTGAAATTAATTAATGCAGAATAATCGTGATAATTACTCTGACAATAATCGTACCAAGAAAATCTATAATCGTGACATCCCTAGTCCAGATTGTAAAAAAATGGTAATTATCCTTTAAAGCCAACTACAGAGAGAGTCAGAGTGTGTGTGTGTGTGTGTGTGTGTGTGTGTGTGTGTGTGTGTGTGTGTGTGTGTGTGTGTACCTGTGGTGCTGAAGTTGAAGAGCATGGGCAGGTCGCGGCCGCTCGGCAGCCGTGTGTTGGGCTGACGCAGCTCGTCGAAGAAGGCGTGCGAGCAGGCCTCTAGCGGGGAGAAGCGCGAGGCCGGCGTGTACTCCAGCAGCCGGGAGCACAGGGCGATGGCCTCCGGGGGGGTGCGCGGCTTAAACACCTGGGGAGACCGCACACACAAACACACACACAGCTTTATAAACACCTGGGGAGACCGCACACACAAACACACACACAGCTTTATAATCACACAAGTTCAATGTGAACCAGTCAAACTCTGATTAATCGATAAAGGAACACATTTGAAATTTCCAAACTCCACACTTTTTCCAGACCCTAATTTCCAGACTTCTCGGTAAAAAAAAAATCTAATAATTTGTGTTATTTGAGTAAATAGATGTGCATAATCTAAAAAAAAAATCATGCAATTAATCATTTGTTTTCATTATTCTGAATCTGTATGCCATTATGTAACCAAATAATTTCCAGGAGATTGTATCTAGGTAACAATAGCACAGTGGTTCTCAACTGGTGGGTCGGGACCCAAAAGTGGGTCGCGGACCTGTTCTGGATGGGTCGTGGACAGCTGGGCAAAAAAAGTAAATATTTAATGCGCATCTGATGTTGGATATGTCTTTTTTTGAAATATAACTTATTTTGAAAGGCACACGACACTTGCACGCAGTTGTAATGCTCCTCCTCAGTTTCTTATTATTTGCTCCATTTGCTCTGAATGCAAAGATATCAGTTTCTTATTAATGTGGCCTGAATGCAGTGAATCTTGTTTTGTTTTGTGGGTCTTTATTTTTTTGCAATTTGTTTTTTATTCACTTTTGTGAATATGCTCTGAATGCAGAGATGCATTAGAAGTCAAATATATCGTTTTGTTGGTCTCCATTTTGTGCAGTTTGATATTTTTTTATTCACTTCCGTACATGCAGTTGTCATGGTAACTCCTCAGTTTCATTCATGTGCTCTGAAATGCACTTTGCTCAATAAAGAGCAAAATTAGTTTTTAAAGTTTTTTTTAATTTTTTTTAAAAATCTTGGTCATCTTGGTTTGAATTCTATAAAAGTGGGTCCCAGAGTGAGACAAGTTGAGAACCCCTGCAATAGCACATACAAAATAATTAACCCAAATAATTTCAGATAAAACCAAACCTAGATAATAAGTGTTAAGATAAATATATTTCCATACAATAATTTCCATTTTCCATGTATAAAATCAAATTCCATACTTTCCATACTCGTGTAGGAACCCTCAGTGTTGTACAAATAAAATGTGTTTCCTTCACTCAACAGAGACAAATCTGTTTGAGCTGACTATTAACGATCAACTCGACTTCCTGATGTTCATTTACAAGTATTTTATTTTGAAGGAAACCCGTCAGTGTGTGAGGTGAAGTCTAAAAACAGCAGCCGCCTCCTGCAGCTCCTGCAGCACAGAACCATCATCCACTCTCTAGTGTTTTTATTCTGGAGGTGTTTCGGAGGTTAATCGACGTCAACCTGCAGATTTAAATATTCTGTGTAGGCAACAACAACAACAACAACACGTCTACGGCCTCTCTATGTGGTCACATTTACACCAGTTTCTCTTTTTGGGAACAAGATAAAATACTGTAAATTCTCAATTAGAAGCCGAGTCTGTTTCTATTTTCTGCAACTTCCTGTGAATGTAGGAAACCTCTCAAAGCCCACGAGCCTCCGACTGAGCCGTTTCTAAGCTGCTTCGTTCCTGCTACAGGTCTCAACAGGCCTGAGAGTTAAGATGAGATGTGGCCGGACTCACGAGCATTAATTCTCGTCACGTCAAAAAAAAGAAAAGAAAAGAAAAAGTTGCTATTTAAGTTTCTGCGTCTCTTTCCTTCTATTCTTATTGTTTTAACCCTCCTGTCGTCCTTCTGGGTCAAACTGACCCATCTGTTCCCTTCCTCCATCCTTCCTTCCATGCTCCCTTCCTTCTTTCCCTTCGTCCTTACTACTTCCTTGCTCTTTTGATCAGATTGACCTGATCTGTTCCCTATCCCTCCATCTTTCTTTCCTTCCCTTTTCCCTTCCTTCTTTCCCTTCTTCTTCCTTCCTTGAACAAATCTGTTCCCTATCCCTCCATCTTTCTTTCCTTTCCTTCCTTTTTCCCTTCTTCCTTCCTTGAAGAAATCTGTTCCCTATTAGGGATGGAGTGATTTTCGATCGGATCGTCTATCGGCGATCGAAGGGACGATCGTGATTTTTTTTTCAAATGGCGATCTTTAAGGCGATCTTTAATTAATTTACTGCCATGTTAAAGAAATAATCTCTAGAACCTGCGCTCTACTGTGTAGGCTACTTGAAAAATGTTTCGTGGAGCAACATGTCTGCATACTGTACAGCCCTTGGATCTGTGCAACAGAGGAGTGAATATTAAACTACACACCCTGTTGCATGTTTTTTTTTTTCCTTCTCACTTTTTTTCGGAGGTGCATGCCGCGGACGCAGGCTGTGCGGGGTGGGGCGGGTCATTAAAAAAAACTGATGATGAAGTCCAGAGTGTGTTATCAGGGGCGCGCTGATGTTGACGGGAAAGCCGGCAGAGGTTTTAAGGAACCGGTGAGACGGCGGCTGGGAGCATCAGCAGAGCGGGGTTGGTTTCACTGAGAGCAGACCGGGGAGAGAGAGAGGCGGCGGCGGCGGTGGCTGCTGCTGCACGCGCTGCACTGTGACTCTCCCTCTCCTCACGTTTAATAGCGGCGGGGCGGGTTGTGAAAATAGATGCGGTGGTGCGGGGCGGACTTCATGCGGGAGACTTCATGCGGGAGAGCATGCGCGCTTGTCTGTGTGTGACAATAACGGAGAGTGAGCGCTATGCGGAGATGAATGAACTATATAGCAAGTTTTTTTTTTTAAGCTGACGTAATTGCAACCCTCCCCCCCGCGATTGGATCGCCTATCGGCGATCGACAGTGTCCACGATCGAATGATCTGAATATAGGGCCAATTTCCCATCCCTATTCCCTATCCCTCCATCTTTCGTTCCTTTCCTTCCCCTTTCCCTTCTTCCTTCTTCTTCCTTCCTTGAAAAGCCGGTCCCAGAATATAAAATAAAATGTCACAACATTCAGAATCCCAGAGGCTGAAGCCATCGGTCGGTCGGTCGGTCGATCGATGATGAGATCAGCTGATTAACACAAAACTATCTCCAACTTCTCTGATCATCACTCGTCTGTTGGAGCTCTTCACTCTGAATATTTTAAAAAACTGTAATAAAAACCAGCGTCGTTGTTTCACAGCTGTTTGAACAAAACAACAAGACTCCTGCAGACGTCGCCACAGAGACTGCTGCTGCCTGGTGTGTTTTCGTTTGTGCAGAATAAATAAATAATTAGTTGTTGGATAAACTGAAAAGAGGACAGACCTGCAGGAGAACAAGGGGCGCCGGGTTTATCAGGCATCTAACAATCTGTGGAATTCAGTTTAGCCCTACTCTGCAACTCTCTCAGAGTCACTCCTACTCCCTCAGATATTTAAGACCTCGTGATGCGTCCTAAGTGGTTAAAGGGATAGTAGCATTTTTTTAAAGTGGGGTTGTATGATCTACAAATAGCCCCTAAGTACTTTAATTGCAGTAGGAGACTCTCTGCACTCCTCCCGTTAGCAACGCCAGCCCATAATAGCCCTGCCCAGAGATTTACAACATACATTGTTGTGAACGGACCCAAAGAAACGGCCTATTTTCACGGCCTAAAAGAGGTTTTACCTGAAAAAAAAAAACCACAGTTCCATTGTTCACTATAATATAATTTTTTCCAGCCCTTCAAAGTGCAGGAAAAACACTGTTTTTATTTGGACCGAACCAACTCACGTATCCCTCCACCCAGGGTTAGCGCCCGCCGATCAGCAGTTGGTTAGGTCCAAATAAAAACTGTGTTTTTCCTGCACTTTGAAGGGCTGGAAAATATTATATTATAGCGAACAATGGAACTGTGTATTTTTTTTTTCAGGTAAAACGTAACTCTGATGATTTGAAAACCATCATCAATTAATGAATTGGAATGATTAGGAAACGTTTATTCTTGATTTTTGATTCATTTCAAATGCAGGCCTTTATGTTTTGTATTATTTTTTTTAGATTATTGTCAAAATACGATTGAATATACAGTTTATTTAACTTTTCACTGAGATATTTCTAAGATATTTCTTTTCCATCGCTGCCCCCTCCCTCTAGTACTCACTTCCCAAACCCATCCGTATGTGCACACACCTCCCAAACATTCAAGACCATGCTCAAAACTCACCTTTTAAAATTAGTTTTACTGTAATATATAATTAATTTTGCGTGTTTTATACTGTTTTATTGCTGTTTTTAATTGTATTTCACTCTAACTTTGCTCTATTTTATGATTTTTAAAGTGTAAAGTGTCTTTGAGCATTTGAAAAAGTGCTTACAAATAAAATGTATTAATAGTATTATTTTATTTCTGTATTCTTAGAAAAGGAATTCCATTTAGTGATTGGTTATTCCTATACATTTGAAAGTGACGTCATCTAAATTTCCATTTTCCAGCACATAGTACTGTGGAAACTCAGCTCTGAGACTGACACTTCAGATTCAGCCCTACACTTCACTAAAAGTGTGAATAAGTCCCTTGATAATTAACTTGTAAGTGCAGCTTTCAGTGAAAATGTTTTTTAAATTCAAAAGTCGACTCATAGCAGTGTGAGATTTTAGGAGGAGTGTTATAAGAAGCTTGATAAAAATGCCACGAGGTGTGTTTTATTTTATTTACCTTGGTCCATGGATGAGCTTTGATCTGAGGGAACTTGAACTCTGTGTAGTTCGGGTTCATCTCTCGGATTTGCTCCCGTGTCGGCGTTCCCAGCACCTGCAGAGAAAGAAAGAAAACACATCGTAAGGAAAATATGTAAAAGATAAATCTGATTAATCATATTTTCTATCTAAATAATCCAACACTGGCAGCAGCAGCAGCAGCAGAAACCACAACGATAACAGCGTTAACGGATACTATCCAGCTAATAAAAACTGTATAAATGATGACAGGGTTTATACAGGAATCCTGAAGTTAATTTTAATACCCTTTTAAGACTTTTTCAAGACCTTTTCAATATTTTTCAATACCTCACCGCCACTTCAAGCTGTAACCATTTACATCAGTGACACTTTTAACTGAACAGTTTTAGTTTGTGATAAAGACTATAGACCACTATGATACAACAGAATTCAAAATAGGCTGGGATAATAAATCAAAGGCAAAGTTTATTATAAAAAAAAAAAAAAAAACATTGCTCCACTCTCAAAAAACAAAAACAACAATCTTCTTTTCTTCTTTATGTACCAGTTCATCTTTGTTTTTTAATAAAATGAATAAATTCACACACTTTTACAATGTTTTTAGGACTCGAACTCTTGGACAGTTAATTCAGAAAAAAATACCTTCAAAATTTAAGACTTTATAAAGTCAAGAAAAGACTTAAAGGGATAGTAGCTTTTTTTTAAAAAAAGTGGGGTTGTATGATCTACAAATAGCCCCTAAGTACTTTAATTGCAGTAGAAGACTCTCTGCACTCCTCCCGTTAGCAACGCCAGCCCATAATAGCCCTGCCCAGAGATTTACAACATACAGTGTTGTGAACAGACCCAAAGAAACGGCCTATTTTCGCGGCCTAAAAGAGGTTTTACCTTAAAAAAAAATACACAGTTCCATTGTTCGCTATAATATGATTTTTTCCAGCCCCTCAAAGTGCAGGAAAAACACAGTTTTTATTTGGACCTAACCAACTGCTGATCGGCGGGCGCTAACCCTGGGCGGAGGGATACGTGAGTTGGTTAGGTCCAAATAAAAACTGTGTTTTTCCTGCACTTTGAAGGGCTGGAAAAAATTATATTATAGTGAACAATGGAACTGTGTATTATTTTTCAGGTAAAACCTCTTTTAAGCCGCGAAAATAGGCTGTTTCTTTGGGTCTGTATGTTGTAAATCTCTGGGCAGGGCTATTATGGGCTGGCGTTGCTAACGGGAGGAGTGCAGAGAGTCTTCTACTGCAATTAAAGTACTTAGGGGCTATTTGTAGATCATACAACCCCACTTTAAAAAAAATGCTACTATCCCTTTAATACTTTTTATGGGTCTTAATTTTCTCAAAATTGATTTATCACCTTTTAATACTATTCAAGACCCCGCGGATACCCTGGATGATGTAACCGCGGTGACAAAACAGGAACAGATGTGTCCAGATGTGTCCGATCAGCCGTGACACACTCACCTTGATGATCTCCACTAGCTGGTCCACTCCGCTGTCTCCGGGGAAGATGGGCTGGCCCAGCAGCAGCTCGGCCAGGACGCAGCCCGCCGACCAGATGTCGATGTTCGCCGTGTAGTCGGTGGCGCCGAAGATGAGCTCGGGGGCGCGATAGTACCGCGAGCAGATATACGACACGTTGGGTTCACCGCGGACCAGCTGCTTGGCGCTGGAGACACACACACACACACACACACACACACGAGAGATTCATGATTCATTATTACACACGTTACTATTATTATTATTATTATTATTATTATTATTATATCATGTTTAATTCTTTTTCAGGTGGATTAACCCTCCTGTTGTCCTCCTGGGTCAAGGAAAAAAGGAAGAAAGGAAGGAAGGACGAAGGGAAAGATGGGAAGAAAGAAGGAAGGGAAAAAGGAAGAAAAGATAGAAGGAGGGAGGGAAGAGGTTGGGTCAATTGGGTCAAAAGGAAGGAAGAAGTAAGGACGAAGGGAAGGAAGGAAGGAAGGAAGGAAGGAAGGAAAAAAGGATTGTGGAAAGAAGGAAGGAAAGAAAGATGGAGGGAGGGAACAGATTCGTTCAAGGAAGGAAGAAGAGGGAAGGAAGGAAAGGAAGGAAGGAAGGAAGGAAGGAAGGAAGGAAGGAAGGAAGGAAGGAAGGAAGGTAAAAAGGGAAAAAGGATTGTGGAAAGAAGGAAGGAAAGAAAGATGGAGGGAGGGAACAGATTCGTTCAAGGAAGGAAGGAAGGGAAAGAAGGGAGGAAAGAGGGAAAAGGGATTGTGGAAAGAAGGAAAGAAAGATGGAGGGAGGGAACAGATTCGTTCAAGGAAGGGAAAGAAGGGAGGAAAGAAGGGAGGAAAGAGGGAAAAGGGATTGTGGAAAGAAGGAAAGGAAATAGGAAGGAAAGAAGGATGGAGGGAGGGAACAGATTTGTTCAAGGAAGGAAGAAGAGGGAAGGAAGGAAGGAAGGAAGGAAGGATTGTGGAAAGAAGGAAAGGAAAAAGGAAGGAAAGAAGGATGGAGGGAGGGAACAGATTCATTCAAGGAAGGAAGGAAGAAGGGAAAGAAGGGAGGAAAGAAGGAAGGGAGAGAGGAAGGAAGGAAGGGAGAGAGGAAGGAAAGAAGGAAAGATGGAGGAAGGGAACAGAAGGACGACAGGAGGATTAAAGTGAAAGTCCGAGTGGAACTGACCTGCCGAAGTCACAGAGTTTGAGGATGGCCGTTTCTGGGTCGACCAGCAGGTTCTGGGGTTTGATGTCTCGGTGACAAACTCCCTGGGAATGGATGTACGCCAGACTACGAAACAACTGGTACATGTAGACCTGAGGACAACAACACAACAACACAACAACACAACAACAACAACACAGGATCAGCTCAGCACAGAGTAAAAGACACAAAACATCAACATTAAAGTATTGATCCTAACTTTTATTCCATTGTATTTTATTCTCTTGATTTTCTTGATCTTATTACTTTGATGTTTGTTATATTAAAGCAGAAGTAAGCGATCCGGTGGTTTTGGCTAATGCTGCGTTCCAGGCAGGCTTTTGAAACCGTAAATTACAGCTTCAAGTCACGACTTACGACTTTGTAGCGTTCCAGGCAACCCACTCGTGTTTCTCCGACCTGTTTTACCTGTGAAAGTCACTATAACGGCCACTCGTAACTTCTGACTGGTGAACTCGTACCAGATCGAACTGGTACGACTTCACAGGTCGGAAAAACACCAGTTACGAGTTGCCTTGAACGCACCATAATGTCTTGTCAGCCGATGGAGTTAGCAGCCCCCGCCCTCGTCATGGATCTATTGGTCCTCGTCCCTGCACACACAGCCCTTCATGTCTCTCTCCTCATTGGATAAAACTTGTAGGATACGACAAAAGTTTTCTCCTGGGCTCAGAGCAGAGCAGAGTGACTGACAGACCCGTGTTTCGGTCCAAACACTCTATGTAAGTGATTGCTGTCGGAAGATATAACTATTTAAGACTTATATTAACACAAACATTCTGCTTACTTCTGCTTTAATTTACTATTTGTTTTCTTTTTTACCTACCTCTTTTTTTTATTTTATAATCTGCTATTATGATTACTGTTGTTATTGTCTTTTCTTCATTTAATTATATTTATAAATGTGTGACAGCATCAGGTAATATGTTTTTTTTCTTCGTCTTGAATTTGAATCACGTATGTAAAGCATGTTGGTCAACATCTGTCTTTAAATGTGTTAGTTGCCTTCTTTTAAGCTCTATAAATGAGTGTGTGTAGTTGCATGACTTGTGCTACATTTCATTTGTATGAAAAGTGCTCTATAAATAAAGTCTGATTGATTGATTGATAGAAATAAAGATGACTTGACTATATTCATGTATATGTTCTAATACAGTATATGCTAGAAATTTGATATGAAATATGATTGCATATTATTCACAAGACAGATTTCAACATAATTTGTGTAGAAAGAATAAGAGTTTTAATGACTGCTGTAATATTTTACCTTACCTATTTTACCTTTACCTTATTTATTCATAGTATATGTGATATATATTCATCATTTATTCTATGCAAAGTAAACTAGATACTAAACTTGCAACGTGTAAATGATTCAGTATAAAAAAGCAAAGTGACCTGGTGAGACTCACCTTGACGTATATTATGGGAATGATGCTCTTGGCCTTGTTAAAATGCCTGGCAACCCTGTAGACCGTCTCAGGGACAAAGTCCAGCACCAGGTTGAGGTACACTTCATCTTTCTGGACAAACAGCAGCAAAACAGACAGAGAGAGAGAGAGATGAAGGGATGGAGGGAGGATAGGAAGAGGATAAAGATAAATACACACCGTACATATGCATTTCCTTATACTATAATATGAGAAACTTTTAATATGTAAATGTGACTTCTTAATGAGTCAGAACAACCAGCTGCTATGACGGCTCAAATAAAAACAGGAACAAATAATACACATATTAATAATATAATGATATTGTTTCCAGTAATTTTACTTCTGCTACATCTAAGTCACTGTTTCTGTATTTGTCAGTGAAAGAAACAGAAACTGCTTCCTTTTTTCTTTTTCTTTTTTAGGTTCAGGGGAATTTCTCCACATGTTGCATTTGAGTAATCTCTGATCTTTAATGTGCCTCATGTGCAACGCAGCATTTCCTCTGTGTGTACAGTCTCCTCCTGAAACCAGCCTGTGACTCAGCAGAAGTTTGTCTGATCAGACAGATCAACAGTTTGATTTTCTCTTCTGTTCTGCGACGGTGTGTTTCTAATTTAATTTATTCAAATCTCTGTTTGATGATGATTAAAAAAAACAAAAAACAACGAGCTGAAGCACCTTCTCGCCGCTGGAGTAGAAGAAGTAGCGTAGTCGGACGATGTTGCAGTGGTCCAGCTTCCTCATGATCTGTAGTTCTCGATTCTGACAAAACACACGAGAGGAAGAGGCGGGAAAACAGGAAACCAGGTGAACAAAGTGAACAAACTCTGAGCAACGACGTCAATTCTCACAGAATAAAGAAGTCCAGACATCCAGAAAAGCATTACCTGGATGCTGGTATCTGGAAAAAAAACAGACAACCCTTAAAGGACAATTCCAAGCAAATTCAACTGGGGGCTGTATGTTCGTATCATTTTAGGTCTCAAAGAAGGAATCTGAAGATGTTCAGTTTAATGTCTCCTGTTTTGCGGTAGTTGTGTCTGTCCCCGCGTCGCCACGGCAGCGATGAATGGGAGCGGATGCAAGTTCTGCTGCTTAGGCTGTTTCCATCCCTCAAAGCCACAGACAGCGTCAGATGGAGACTCAAACATGCACCCAGAAGTTTATTTACTTCTCGTGTTTGAGTCGCCACCTGACGCTGTCTGTGGAAAAAAATGTACACTTGAAGCAAGTCAAGGGTTGGTATTCCTGTGTTTATGACACAAACGGGAGCTTCCCACTGCACCTGAACACACCGAGCGTCAACTTGGGTCTCGACTCCGCCAGACTTTGAATTAGATCGACTTTTACAAACATGTCATGTTGAAGTAAATAAACTTCTCGGTGCATGTTTGAGTCTCCATCTGACGCTGTCTGTGGCTTTGAGGGATGGAAACAGCCTAAGCAGCAGAACTTACATCCGCTCCCATTCATCGCTGCCGTGGCGACGCGGGGACAGACACAACTACCGCAAAACAGGAGCAATTAAACTGAAAATCTTCAGATTCCTTCTTTGAGACCTAAAATGTTAGGAACATACAGCTCTGAGTTGAATTCGCCTGGAATTGTCCTTTAAACGCAGCGTTTGGTTCCCACGTACCTTGAACCTCTTGTCCTGCAGAACCTTCTTGATGGCGACCATCTCCTGGCTGTCGATGAGTCGGGCCTGGTACACGACGCCGAACGAGCCGTTACCGATCACCTGCAGAGGGAGAGGTGACATCATCATCATGAGGTCACACAACTTGTTGGTTTGAAGTAGCTCAACAAAAAATGGTGACGCTGGTTAAAAGCTGTGTTCACAAGCAACATTTAGACCACTTGATGAATACTAGTTGTTTTTTAATTTGAATTTAGAGACAAATATTACAGCTGTGAATAAGAAATCAGTTTTCTTTTTTAAATCAACACATGCAAAAAAACATAAAAGAGAACAATTTGAATACAGAACGTTTATAAAATAACCATAAACGCTTTCTAAATTTTAATTTCAAGGAAATTTTTCAAAGTTTCAGAAAAAGTGTTCAGACTAAAAGTCAGTCATTTGAACGCACCACACTGAACACAGGGAAACTGTGGTTTATATTTAACACTATTTAATCTGACATTTTATGGAGAAAATTAATGAAAGTCAAATAACTAACATTTCTGGTGTTGATTTACTGAGCGAGTCATTAAAAAATAAAAATAAATCAGTGCATGTGTTTGGATTCAGTGTAATAAACTGTGAAATTATAACGAGAACAGTATTAGACCAACGACACTCTGCAGAGTTTTTATAGAACTCCTTGATAACCTTCATATACGTTAGGCAACGTGTTTCTGATCAGACGCTGTAATAAGACTTAGAAAAGTGTGATAATAATAATGTGAAGTGTTATTGTTGTAAATGTTAATGTTAAATAATGTGAGAAGAGGAAACCAGGAGAACCTGTCGGATAATTACACCCTCCACTCGTCCTATGGAGTTTCAACAGCGTGTAACCGACACTGTTACATCACGTTTTACGGGCGGCCATGACGGTTATAAACCTCAGCCTCCCCCTCGGCCTCAGCCAATCAGCAGCAGCCATGCAGAGTCAGGTGATGATGATGATGATGATGATGAAGGTCACAGCCTCACCTTGATGTCAGTGTAGGAGACTTCCTGTGGGCGGTCCGGCCCCTGACCCGGCGTGGCCACCACCGTTGTCACCTTCCCGCTGTCTCCTAGGAAACGAGCAGGAACAGGGGTTAAAATAAAATGGTGAAGGGATCAAAGAAACACTTTTGTTTGTGTGTTATATTATTAACAGGCATTTCTGTTAAATTGCTTTATTATTATTATAGAAGTTAAGGATGTCGCGATTACAGATTTTCTTGGTACGATTATTGTCAGAGAAATAATCACGGTGTTACATTTATCACGATTATTATGCATTGATTAATTTCACAACACTATTAATGTGTAAATTCAAATATAGTTAAAATATACATTACTAATTATAAAATATTTTAAATATCTATTAAAATATGACCAATTATTAATCCGCCAGTGGAAGTGTCATCGATACCAAATGTTTAAGTTAATTTAATCTTTTTTTTTAAATTACAAATGACACTCTAACATTTAAATTCCTACCAATTCAATGCTACGTTAGGTAAATGGTCCAGTATCTGTGCATTTACCTTTACTTTGGCGCACATCTGCCAACACGGTTCATACATGATCTTTTGACGGTGTTTAGGAATCTTTGTGATCAATTAATTGTGGCGTTTAATACCGCGATTAATTGTGAAAACAAGTAATTGTGACATCCCTAATAGAAGTTATTATAAGGAGGATTAAAAATGGCCGTGGTCTCTGTGGTCACTTCCTGCACGAGCTCAAGATATGAAACGGATTCACAACTTCGCTGAAAAACAAAACGCCGGCGTGACACTGGAGTAGCGGACGCTCGGCCTCCACATCTGGGCCGACGCCGGTTCCGCCGGTCGTTTGGATATTTAGGTTAATGACAGTCGGGTGTGTGAGCACTGAGCAGCGGATGTCAACTCTTCACAGAAGTCTCAGAGGAGGAGAAGAGTTCACATTCAAGACTCTGAGCCTAATTAAACCGGGAGTGAACCCAAAAATAGGCCAGCCGCCTTCCTTTGTCCTGATAAAACTGTTTTAAGTGGCGACGGCTCTAAAAAATGTGAGGATTATTACTGTTTTATTTCACAGCACAAAAAACAACTATCATAGTGATTAAAAAAAAAGCTTTTGGAAAATCTCTAATCCAACTCTGTGTGAAAGACACCATTTGTATCCGTGTATAGGTTGTAAATAAGTCAGAGCCTGATCAATAGGAGGTTTTTGGGGCTGTAAAAACCTCTGATACCGAACTGTAATAACAAAAATAGTGGCAAATATGTATTTGAAGTCAAACACCAAGGGATGCACAATAACTATCGGCCAATAATTACTGGCAAAACACACCTGTAAGTCAGATAATTAAATTTTTTTGCCGTTTACTGGAGCTAATTATATAATCAGCCAACATTGCCTTGATTTATACAGTGCTATAATGTTAAATTCATCTGTACTCACTACAAATGAACCTTTCTTAACCTCAGGTGTGTATATAATTAACTATTAAAAATGTTACTGTTTCGTGCATCCCTATATTTAACTAATAATAAATAACTTGCAGGAAACTCTCGGAAAATGTTGACAAAATGAATAAAAATCAGTAGAAACAGGTGAAAATCCTGTAGAAATAAGATCAAACCTGCAAAAACTGAATGAACGAACACGACACTAACATTTATTTTTCTCTCTCAGATGGTCTGGAGTTCACCTGCACAGAAACGGTTCTAATCAAGAAGAGGATTCAATCTTAACAGAAGAACCAACTAAATATCCCATAAAAGTACGAAACAGCCTCAGTCTGTTTGTTCCAGTGTTGGTTTCTGCTCCAGTCTCGTGTTGTGTTGTTTTCAGACAGTCTCTATTGCTCATGTTCACTGTTCCACTCGTCTTGACTCAGCATCTTTACACCACAATGAAAAATAGGAAACTTTATCTGTTGTTACAGTAAATTTAACCTGCCTCCTCCTCTTCTTCTTCCTCCTCCTCCTCCTCCTCCTCCTCCTCCTCCTCCTCCTCCTCCTCTGTTTCTATTATTTCTGCTCTTGGTTAAATAGAGGAACTACAGAATATAAAAAAAAATCCAGATTCAGAGTTCAGCTATTCAGAGACGTGAAACCCTGAGTCATATCAGGATGCGAATCGTCAAAGTGGAAGAATAAGGAGGAAGAAGTTCGAAGTTTTTCTGCCACTTCATAAATCAAACGTCACGATCAGTGCAACAGAGAAGAGGTGGTGAAGCTGTGGATGAATCTGGGACCAGATGGAAATGTAATTTTGGCAAATTGGCCCATCGCCATAATCCCTATAGTCATAGCAGTAGGTCCGTTACCTTTAATTGTCGGTGCAAGCTGTTTTTAGAACGGCGGAGCAGAGCCGTGAGCTGCTCAGAGCTACGCTACGGAGGCTCATTATGGGATTTCTTGGTTTCCCTCATCAAACTCATCAAATACACAATCCAACAACTACACAACGCTCTGGTGGACAAGTTGTGAGCTGCACATTCACCACGCTATGAGATAATAACACAACGTTACCAGACAGAGTTGTTTTAGAGGGAAATGCAGAGACTGTTGATGAAAAACTGTCCCTGAAGGCAACGTGCATCAGCTGGTTTTGCATGAATTTCCCTCTAAAACAACTCTGTGTGGTAACGTTGTGTTATTATCTCATAGCGTGGTGAATGTGCAGCTCACAACTTGTCCACCAGAGTGTTGTGGAGTTGTTGGATTGTGTATTTGATGAGTTTGATGAGGGAAACCAAGAAATCCCATAATGAGCCTCCGTAGCGTAGCTCTGAGCAGCTCACGGCTCTGCTCCTCCGTTCTAAAAACAGCTTGCACCGACAATTAAAGGTAACAAACCTACTGCTATGACTATAGGGATTATGGCGATGGGTCAATTTGCGGAAATGTTGAACTATCCCTTTAAATAATGAAGCAGCAGCAGCAGCAGCTCTGAGTCCAGTTGTCATCGTGCTGTATCACTGTCAGCTCGACCTTGTCCACATACTTAATTCTTTGTTTACCAAACAACACAATGCACTTATTGATACGTGCCCCCTCTCCTACAGCCAGGACTGCATGTCCTGCTTGGAGCGCGCGCGCGCACACACACACACACACACACACACACACACAGTCACACACACACACACACACACACATACTAAACTGTCCTCAGCCACTAAAGTGTGCTGGTCATCCAATAGGCACGCTGGCGATATCTGTTACAGCTGAGACTGTAAACCCTGCAGAGTGACCGGGTCACTGAGTTCCCCAACTCAGTGACTGGGTTCATCCTCTAAACAGGGACACACACACACACACACTTTAACACACACACACTTTAACACACTAATGGCGCATTTCCACTAGCACGGTTCGGCTCGGTACGGCACGGCTCGGCGCGCTATTGCGTGTTTCCACTAGCACGCAGTACCTGCAACCGGGTACATTTTTGGTATCACCTCAGCCCTGGTTCCAAGCGAGCCGAAGCGTTACTAAAACGTGACGTCAGCCGACTGCCTTCCACTGATTGGCCGATGAGTGTCGTCACTGGAAGCGACGACCGACAACAGAAATGTTCCTGCTGAAGCCTGTTATTACCTAATACATCCATGGTTATTACCAGAGAATTTCTAATATTGAGACTGGCTCTGTTATTACGTGACTTTATTAAGTTTTAATATTTTTTCATGCGAGAAAGTAACTGTTTAGATCCCCATGTGCGGTTAGTTTATCCAAACGACGGCTGTTTAGAAGTTTGCCCCGATGTTTTTCGGAGAAGTGAAGCTCCAGGTCCGAGCAGCGACCGCAACATCACAGAGGCAGCAGCCCGGCTCCTGACGTGCTCCGCCGGCCAGCCTACCACCGTCACCCCGAGGAGAAAACGACCGCTAATTAACTTACCCGATGGCTTTTAGAGGTTTACCACCGGCTGGTTAAACTCTTAAATGTTGCTCAGTCTCATTGATGAAATCTAACAATTGTGGCTGTAGCAGAAGTTTGTTTGTGGTTAGACCGAAGAGCAGCACTGCCTTGGGGTCTGTACGCACAGAAAACACCACATTTACATCAATAAATAAATGTTTTACAATGAACCAGGCCGATCTCAGAGCTGGTAGACTCTCCGGTAAGGCATATTGAACGGTTAAATGCAGTTAACGGGACGAGAGCAGTCAAAACGGCGGTTTAAAGCTAGCTACAGCGAGGGTAGGTTCACTTCCTGTTTACAAAGTAAAAGCACCAATTCTATCGCAATGGCTTTCCTTATGATAAAAGGCAACGGGTATTTTATTTTGTGAAAATAACCGGAAGTGCGTTGCTCACTACGGCTAGCTTTAGTAACGCCGACTTCGTTGAAACAAAATTGTAAACAGCTGGTATTCTGTCAGATTTTCAACACGTTGGGGATCTAAACGACTACTTTCTCGCCTGAAAATGTTTCAAATGTTGCTAAAGTTATATATTTACAGAGTTTAGAGCGTTGCTCGGCGACGTGTAAATGACGTCACGGCGGTACTAGTGGAACTCAGTTGTAATGGAAACACAACCAAACCGAGTCGAGCCGTGCCGAGCCGTACCGAGCCGAGCCGTGCTAGTGGAAATGCGCCATAACACACACACAGGGTTCCCACTCTTTTCTTGAAATCGCTTTCCGGGACTTTTTCAGCTGCTACAGTCTGACGGACATTCGTTTTTACGCCATACGCTGTCCCATTCATGCTTTGGAGAAGTGTCATTTTCGACAATAGTACCTTATATTTTGTAAATTTAATCAGTTTGTTTCTATGTTTATTCCTCTCTCTCATTCTCTCTCCCAGCAATCTGATTGAAAAATGTGCAGTCTATGGCTCTAATTTATGAAATAATCTCTTAAAGGTTCATTGTGTAGGAATTCCTCCCATCTAGCGTTGCGGTTGTAGATCTCAATCTCAAGCAACTCAATGGTATTTTTCATGTTGCATTCACGCGAAATTGGGCAGACGGCAGACGGACAACGGCATAAACAAGCCTCTATGTATGGCAGCCAGCACCAAGCTTACTTGCTCCATGTAGATATGAATGATATGAACGGCTCATTCAGAGCTGAAAGGAACACTTCACTTTGTTGATGGGGGGGGATTACTGGTTAATGAAAAACGGACTTTTGAACCAAATAATCGATTTTCGTAAATAGATAACAGGAAAAGTTACACAATGTAAAAAATTTAAAAATGTGCAGTCTATGGCTCTAACTTATGAAATAACCTCTTAAATGCTTAGAAATTATGACAAATTTATCATAGAACAGCAGAAACGTGTTTTTTTTTGGAAACAAAATCCTTAGAAGGATCTGAAAACGTCAAATAGAGCTCTGGTAGCTGTGATAAATCATTTTCCAGGACAACTCAAGCTTTTCCAGGACATTTGACTGTTTTTTTCCCTCATTTTCCATGTGTTTTCCATGGTTTTCCAGATTTTCCAGGACGCGTGGGAACCCTGACACACTAACACACAGCCACATGGCAGTTGGTGTAAAGTGTTCAAGTGTTTATGCCACCGGTTGGTTGTCGACGTCGCTCTTTTTCCTGCTTCTGCCGTTCACTTTCTACAGGATGAAAAACAACTTCCTTCCATCCAGCGAGCGGCCTCAGCGCTCCAGACGCTGCCGGACGTCGACGCTCGTTCGCTCATCCATCATCACCGTGGAGACGACGACGAGGCCTCGCTCCTCGCTCCGACGGCTCTGATTTATCGTCACTTCATTGTGTCTGAACTCTTGTGTGTTTTCGTTATCAGCGCTGCGGCGTCTCAACTGTGCTTCCTGTCATTCACCCGAGGAAACTCACATGATCTCCTGCTGTAGGAAATAATACATCCCTCAACCTCTGTCACATCCAGGTCTATTTATTTGGTGTCATTAAACTCAAGCACGAGGGAGTTACTGTATATCTATATTTTGAGATAAGGAGAACAAAAAAAAAAAAAAAAAAAAAAAAAAAGGTTGATTATTCAGACTAAGCAGCAGATTTTTATGTTAATTCTTCCACACACACTGTGCTTAAATGAACTCCAACGCGTCTTAAAGCAAAGTAGCTTCTAGAGAGTTTAGTTTATCTTATTAATATGCAGTTTAATGCAGCAAGATCCTCCCAAAAAAAAAAAAAAAAAAAAAAAGTCTAACCAGGCCATCTGCTCTGTGGGGAAAAACCTCTGGTGTGACTGCGAGCTTTCAATCATCAAGCCTCTTATTGTTTTACAGTTTGTGTTGTCATGTGACGGTCAACAACCACACACACAAACACAAACTTCCCTGTGTGTCGTGGTCATAGTGTCGGTAATTAGTGAGTTTACATGAAATTTACATTGAGCAATCGTCTTGTGACTCCGCTGTGGTTTCATTGATCATATGATTTATGTTTTTTCTGTAAAATCCCACTGTTACTGTTGATTACAGAGGAGAAAAACTAAAATAAAACCCAGCCAGCAGCAGCATTATTAAAGAGCGTTTCTATATCTGTAGCTCAAATTAATTGGTGAATATGAAGTGAACATCCCTCCTGGAGCTGGATGGCACAAAGACAGACTGTGGTGGTGGTGGTGATGTGACAAATCCTGGAGCGGCTCCACAGACAGTGAATAATGGAACAACTGCTTGAGCACAGTGACAGCAGCAGCAGCCGTGGTAATTAGACTGGGATGTGGTGGGGGGGGACATTTCTGATTTAGTGCAGTAACCCCCTATTTGCTGGCTGGCTGGCTGCTGGGGCCTTTCCCTTTGGATATTGTATTTTATTTTTATTTTTTTAAACATTATGCAAAAGCTCACTAATGCACAAAAAGTGTCAATTCAGGTTGTACACATTTAAAATGACTTGACAGTGGAGATGCAGGCCAACGGAAAAGCAACAGTCAACCTACTTTATATATTACAAGAAAAAATGTTTAAATTCTGGATAAACCTATCATCATTTTTCTAATAATGCACATTTGTTTCCATACTATATATATCAGAATGGTGTTTCCTCAACAAACCCTTTGCTATAATCTCATTTTGAAACCTGCTTATTAATAATTTCAGTGTTTACTTTTATTCTTTGGCTTTTAACTCGGCATGAGAGATTTTTTTCAATGTATTTATTCCTTTTCAATTATTATTATTTTTTTTTATCTTTATTTTTAATTCTCATTACCTTTTTCTTAACCAACACTGTGCAGCACTTTGGTAAGCTTTTATGTTTACCTGCTTATTAATAATTTCAGTGTTTACTTTTATTCTTTGGCTTTTAACTCGGCATGAGAGTTGTGTGATCTCTGTTCTCTCTATATTTTTAATCTGTCAGCTAAATGGCACTTTCTTATTATTTTTTAAATGTATTTATTCATTTTAAAATTATTATTATTTTTATCTTTATTTTTAATTCTCATTACGTTTTTCTTAACCAACACTGTGCTGCACTTTGGTAAACTTTTATGTTTTGGAAATGTGCTACATAAATAAAAGTGGATTGGATTATTAAAATCATAATGATGCTAATTTAGTGCAGTAACCTTTATTTGCTGATGTCTTTCCCTCTGGTTATTGTATTTTTAACATTATGCAAAAGCTCACTAATGCACAAAAAGTGTCAGTTCAGGTTCACTCCTCTGGATCTCATAAATCAAAACAAACTGCACATTTGAAATGACTTATCAGTCAGTGGATGTAGGCCAACGGAGAAGCAACAGTCAACCTACATTATACTGTATATTACAAGAAAAAATGTTTAAATTCTGGATAAACCCATCATATATATATCAGAATGGCTTGTTCTCAAAAAATCCTTTGCTATAATCTCATTTTGAAACCTGCTTATTAATAATTTCAGTGTTTACTTTTATTCTTTGGCTTTTAACTCGGCATGAGAGTGGTGTGATCTCTGTTCTCTCTGCATTTTTTATCTGTCGGCTCTAAATGGCACTTTATTATTTTTCTTAAAATGTATTTATTCCTTTTAAATTATTATTATTTTTCTTTATTTTTAATTCTTCTTAACCATTTCATGCTCTATGTCTTGTATGTAAGTCACTGTGACTGTGCAGCACTTTGGTAAACTTTTATGTTTTGAAAATGTGCTATATTAACTGAAGTGGATTGGATTATAAAATCATAATGATGCACATTTAGTGCAGTAACCTTTATTTGCTGATGCCTTTCCCTCTGGTTATTGTATTTTTAACATTATGCAAAAGCTCTCTAATGCACTCGCCGTGAAAAACAGTGTCAACCTCATGATGCCGTCAATTCAGTCCGTGGGTGATTCTTAAAAACCTCAAGTCAGAGGGAAAAAAAGCACTGGAAAATATTTTATATCGTATAATAAAAAGGAATCGTAACAAAATCAACTGTAAACTGCCAACACAACTGTTACACTGGGACCATATGTACATGTTGCTACCAACTAATTCAGCAGGTAGCAGGTGGGGGACAGGGTTATTATTTAATCCACCAGCCGCTCCGCTCTCCGCTCCATCGACTGCCTGATCAGATGGAAAAAAAACAACAAAAAAAACTTCACTCTGGTTCTTTAAGGTCACTTTCAACAAAACTTTAGGACTGGACTGGACTGGACCGGACTGGACTGGAGGCCTTGAGCTATGTTTTATAAGCGGGACGACTGCTTTGGAAACCCGCAAACATTTCATCATCAGCCTTTTCTTCTAGTGTTGTTCATAATGACAGGCCGCTGGTTGGTATGGCAACACAACACCTCCTTTTTGACACTGCATGCATGTCCAGACAGTCCAAGTTTAATTTTACCGGCGATTCAAGATGTCAAATCAAATTATTTCCCACCCCCACACACACACACACTTTCATGAATATCTGCTAAAATAGGTTAATCCTGTCTCTAAGTCTCCCAAAAACCTGACAACACATCCATCAATCATCCTAAAGCGTATCCATAGCAGCCAAAAGGTGACATTTCAGCTTATAAAAGAGGCCTTCAGGCGGCGATGCTCCACCGCTGCTGCTGCTGCTGCTGCTGCTGCTGCTGCTGCTGCTGCTGCTGAGGAAACGGGGGTCAGAGCGTCTGAACTGCAGACGACCTCCCATTCAGGCTCTAATATCAAAGTCACACACCACTGCCTGCTAATGGATGATAAGGTTTTGGATTAACACACACGCACAACGCACAACGACGCACGCACGCACAGGATCTCTGCTTACACAAGTCACTACAGTGATAAAGAGAGGGAGAAGAGAGGGTGTGGTGGGGGGTGTGGGGGTGGGATGCACTTTAGATCTCCATCTCAGACAGGACGAGAGTTAACTAGGACTGGGTTTAAAAAAAAAAAAAATCGATCTTCATTTTAAAGACCTGATATCGATTCATAAAATCCTCAGATCGATCTTTTTATGTTCGCCATTTCCTGTTAGATAGATAATTTGGTAACACTTTACTTGAATAGGTATTCATAAGATTGACATAATTTTTAAAGTTTGGCAATTAGGTCTGCTATGACAGTTTAAATTGTCTTTATGTCAAGTTCTCATAACAAGGACATCTCAAACAATGTCAACTTTGCATCAAAAGTGACATAACTTACCGAATGACACTTAACGACAGCTGTCATAAGTATTCATTGATGTTTATGACAGCTGTTATGTCATGGTTATGACAGTGTTAAGTCAATCTAATGAATACCTATTCAAGTAAAGTGTTACCGATAATTTAATATGAATATGAAATTAAATATGAAACTGTACTGAAGAGTTGCACTGTTAAACTTCTGGAGTGGTTCATGTTAAATAAATGTGCACAATGTACTAACCGCTTTTGGCTCAACTTTTAAAGCCCCAGTATGTAACTTATTTGGCTTTTTATTAGCAAAAATCAAACATGTCTTTCATAAATCCGTATTTCACTGAAGTGGAATCACAGCTGCATACAAATGAAAGCTTTCTGGTTCCTTAGAATGAGTTGTTACAAGTCGTTACAAATACATAAGTGGGCGACGCACCGAACCGAGGCGGCCATGTTGCATCGCCATTTTTTACGTTGAGTGGCAGCGTGACCGTAGGGGGGAATCTGGGGAATCTGGGGGGAATTCCTACATACTGGGGCTTTAAAGTAGACTAAACATTCATATTTTCAATAATGCACCAGGTAAAGAGCAGTGTTTCCCATACGTTCATTTATTCGTGGCGACCCGCACCCGCCACAAATAAATTACGTCCGCCACGAATAGATTTTTCGGCTTTTGGCTCGACCAACGCAATATCGTTCAGTTCATTCATCTCCACATAGCGCTCTTTCTCTGTTATTGGCGTTCACACACGGAAGCACGCATGTTTGACAGCAGTGCGCGGTAAAAGCGAAACTCATACGGTCATACGGCAGATTGTTTGGTTGGAACTACTTGTTGTATAATTTTGTCATTTTCCTTCCTTCTGAAAGACAGTCTTTCTACCCACATGTGTCAATTAATTCACAAAAGCCAATGTGGTAACTCATTGTTGGCTGGTTAGTTAGTTAGTTTGCTCCGACCTCTGGCCTGTTGTTGCAGATTCATTGAACATACGGGGTCTTGGCACAATCAAATCTAAATAATCTTGATTTCAATTATTGACCAAAATAATCATGGTCCAGCCCTCCTCCCTGTTCACGACCCAGCATGCACCACCAGAAGCCGCCTTCATCAGCTCTCGTTAACTGACCCATTTCTGTTTCCATGTTTTTCCATATTCCATGTTGTAATAAACTGTTTTCCTTGTCTGTATACAACAGGGGTGTCAAACGTGCAGCCCAGGATGAATTTGCTATGTGTAAAAAATTACATAAGAGGCATAGCTAATATTTATGAAATCGCACATATTTCTCTCAAGAAATTTCAGGTTGTTCATAATGTTTTGTACAACTAGTAATATCTCATCTGACCCCTCTCATGTGTTATTCGAGGAATATCAGCTTCTGCCATCAAACAGAAGGTTTAGAGTTCCACGAGCTGGACTGAACAGGCTGAGGAACTCTTTTGTCCCTCAGTCTGTCAAACTGTTAAATCAGAGTTTGGGCTCTAAGTCGACTAGACCCTCGGGTTCATGTACAGACTGAGCACTGGGTGTTGCACCAAAGACACATTGTAATGTTGGATTTATGTTGTGAATGGAGTTAGGAGGTGGTTTGTGTTTTTCTTTAAATGTGACTTTTGAGGGTAACATTTATTTTTTTGTAAATGTATGTTTTTGGTATTTTGTTATTATTTGTGTGACACCTTGGACGTCATGGGACGCAAGACAAATTTCAGAGTGATCTGACAATAAAGTGCAATCTTATCTTATCTTATCTTAATAATAACCATAGTAACTATGTTTCTATAGTATTTATAGTACAACTAAAACACAGGATTGTAAAATCAAGCAAATAATAACAATAACAAGACTTGTTGTTCTTCTTTGCACTAAAACAAAGGGAAACATTTAGAGTTCTTGTTATCAATAGGTTTTTATCTTGTTATTTTACTGGTCCAGGATACTTGAAATCAAATTGTGCGTTTGTGGCCCCTGAACTAAAATGAGTTTGGCACCACTGGTACACAACATCTATTGAACGTCTGTCCGTCTGTCTGTCTTTTCTTGGGAGTTTCTCCTCAGTGGACGTGGGGGTCTGAGGTCAGAGGATGTCGTCATGATGCTGTGTGAAGCCCTTTGAGACAAACTGGTTGTAAAAATGGGATATACAAATTAAATTGCCTTGCTGCTGCTGCTGCTGCTGCTGCTGCTGAGCCTCTGCCCCACAGGTGACCTTGGTGCGGAGGCAACTTTCAGCTCTGATACCCCCCCCCCTCTCCCCTTCAACGCCAGACTGAGAGACAGTGAACGCACCATCAACACTGGCCAAGTTTAGGTGTCTCAGTCTGGCTTGTTCGCTAATATTTAATGACCAGAGAGCTATCGGTCAGTGTGGTGTGAGTGAGTCGAGCTGTTTAAACTGGCTCTGTTGTTCTTTTCACTAAAACACCTAAACTTGGCTGTTGATGGTGCGTTCACTGTCTCTCGGCCTGGCTCGGTCTGGAGCATGGAAGAGGGGGGGTCAGAGCTGAAAGTTGCCTCCTCACCAAGGTCACCTGTGGGGCAGAGGCTCAGCAGCAGCATCAGCATCAGCATCAGCATCAGCATCAGCAGCAAGGCAATTTCATTTGTGTAGCCTATTTTTACAACCAGTTTGTCTCAAAGGGCTTTTTTTTTTTTACACAGCATCATGACAACATCCTCTGACCTTTAGACCCTCACATCCACTGAGGAAAAACTCCCCAAAAAACCTTTTAACAGGGGAAAAATTGGAGAAACAGAGGAGAGACCCCCCCACACACCTCACCCAGGACGGACAGATGTGCAATAGATGTTGTACAGATACAGACAAGGAGCTATCTTGTCATTAAATATTAGCAAAATCAGATTAATCGATAAATGAAGCTGAGGTTACACCGGGTTAAGATGATGACCGGCAGCAGCTGCTCTGACATCAGACAAGGGGGGGAAGGGGGGGCACACACATCTATCCATCCATCCATCCATCGTCCGGACGGTGAACTGGTGGTTACATACAAAACAAGTGGCTAACGTTAGCATGCTAGCTAGTTAGCCAGCCTCTTACACACAGAGAGGCGATAACGGCTAGTTAGCATGCTAGCTAGTTAGCACGCTAGCTAGCCAGCCTCTTTTACACACACAGAGGCGATAACGGCTTTCCACCGGCGGGTTTATTTTATTCATTTAAAGTAAAATAAAAAAGCAAAGAGTCGTGTTTATTATCGGTTAGACAGACTCGGATAAAAACATAACGTTAGTGGACGATTAAAACTTACTGGCAAGCTTTAGGTTGGAACATCCCGACGAGCTGGTGCCGGAGGCCTGCGGGACCCCGGACTTTCCTGTGCTGCTCCCCACGGCAGCGGCTGATCCGGCGGGCGCAGCGGCGGCGGCGGCGGCGGCGGCTCCTGGAACACCTGGCGGCTCAGCAAACGAGCTGGTCCTGGGCCGCCCGCTGCCGCTCATATCTCTGTGCAGGGGTCACGGTTGGTGTTCCCCCACTATTTTCTTTCTTTCTTTCTTTTTTTTAGCCAAGCGACTATTTCAGTTATTTAAAAAAAAAGTGTAGAGGGGGGTGGGTTGGTGGGGGCGGGCGCAAGGGGGGGAGAGAGACACACCGAGAAACACACCGCTCCCGTTGCCGCCGGCTGACGGCTGTGCTGTCGTCTGGCTGCCTGGGCTGAGAGCTGTTGTTGCTAGACACCCTAGAAACAGACCGCGCGCAATGCCACCTGGGAAATGGAGTTCACGGCGGCTGTTGCTCAGGTTCGCTTCTATGGACCTCACAAATCAAAACAACTACAAATTTAAAATGACTTAACTGTGAGTGGATGTAGGCCAACGGAGAAGCAACAGTCAACCTATATAGTATTATAATACAAGAACAAATAAAGAAATAAAAACGTTTAAATTGCGGATTTAACCCATCATAATTTTATTATTTTCATACTAGCCTATATATGAGTCTGGCTTGTCCTCAGAAAACCCATAGATCTCATTTTGAAACCTGCTTATTAATAATTTCAGTGTTATAAAATCACAATGATGCACATTTAGTGCAGTAACCCCTATCTGCTGCTGATGCCTTTCCCTTTGGATATTGTATTTATCCAAAAGCTCACTAATGCACTACCCCTAAAAAAAAGTGTCAACCTCATGATACTGTCAATTCAGTCAGTAGATAAAAACCTCAAGTAAGAGGGAAAAGCACCGGAAATTGTTCTATATCAAAGCAATGGGAACTGTAATAGGAAACTTGTGTTTTCTCTGATGTGTTGTGTAACAATTTTATAATCGAACATGTTCTTCTTAGTCAAACTGTTCTTATTAAACAAATAAGCATGTACCGTACTTCTTAGGCAAATAATGCTTAACGTCATATAATTAATTTCCAGACATACTCTGTACTTTGAACTGTTGGAATAAACATGTGTATGTGATCATCATTATATAAAAATCTGTTCCTATCATCAGTGTGTGTCCAGTCTCTTGAGACCCCTGTGGTTGAAAGACACTGTAATAAACTCTTTAAATCTATTGTTGTTTATCAGTGGATTGAGAAGCAGTCAATTTACATTATATTACAAGAAAAAAATAAGAAATAAAAACATTAAACTCAGTGAAATTTTTCTAATAATATACTTTATTTTCATACTATATATCAGCCATGGCTTATCCACAGAAAACCCTATTAATTTCCTTTAAATTGAGGCCTTTTATGTGACTTGTATTGATGTGCTATATCTGCCTATAGGGAATACAACATACACAGTGGTGACTGACGAAGGCCTCTGGGTTTTATTTGGGACACATGTGAGCTGGCAGATGCCGTCTCCAGCTGATACCAGAGGCTCTTTGATAAGGTCTCCTCACCTGAACCCTGCACCTCTCACCCAGTTCAACCTGTATCTGAGAGGCTTCTCTAATCCAATAAGCACTCTGAACACTGAGATGCTTGATGCAGGCCAGCTGGAGAAGAAGCACACACACACACAAACACACACACACACACACACACACACACACACACACACACACACACTGTATGTTCCAGGGATTTGGGTGCATTTCCTGGTGGGTCGAGGTTGCTACATCTGCAGAAACAAAGGCTCATTAGCATGCAGCTACATTTGTTTTTTAAGGGGGTCAGCCCTATGTTCCCCCAGCCCAATGATCCCACAGCCCTATGTTCCCTCATTTCTAAGAAATTTTTTTCACTGAAAATTTTGAAAATTAGGCCCTATGTTCCCACAGCCCCATGTTCCCACAGCCCTATGTTCCCACAGCCCCATGTTCCCACAGCCCTATGTTCCCTCAGGTTTATGTTCCCACAGCCCTATGTTCCCTCAGGTTTATGTTCCCACAGGCCCATGTTCCCTCAGGTTTATGTTGCCTCATTTCTAAGATTTTTCTTATTTCTAAGAATTTTCTCAAAATGAAACTCTAAGTCAAGTCAATTTTATTTTAAAGGGATGATTCGGAGTAATTTCAACCTAGGGTCCTTTGCACCATGACCTACAAACTTTTCTAATGCTTTGTTTACTACTACTAACACTATTTGTACTACTGTAGAAGTTTGTTGTCTAAATTGCACTAACTCATGGAGGTGGGTTTAATTTCGGTATAAGGGTTCGTCACTCAACCCTATGTTGGAGTAGTGGTGTTGGAAGGGGTCAGCCCTGTGTTCCCAGGGCCCTTTGTTCCCAGATTTAGCTAAAAGCTACATTACATCTGTAGTCAACTGCTACTGGATAATAGGTTGGGTGTAATTGACTACCAAATTGGGAGAAATGGGGATAAAATCTGATGCAAATTGATGATAAAGGAAATGTGGGAAAGAAAAAAAAAACCTTTGAAATGTGGGAACATAGGGCTGAGGGAACAAAGGGCTGAGGGAACATAGGCACGCTCCCCATTTTGGAGACAGAATAGTCAAAACAGTTTCTAAGTCATCTGACCGACACTGAACACTTGGACAACGTGAAAGAAACAAACTGGACGACATCAGACATTGTGTTAGAACTTTAATATTTTCAATATTTAGTTTTTTTGTTGTTGTTTAGAAATATTGCACATGGTCAACATGCCTGCTTATGAGATAACACTCACCTCGCTCATCCTAAAATTCCTTCTCCAAAGTAAGGACAGTTTTATTTTTAAGCACAATCATACAGTGTACACGCATACATGTGTGTGTATGCACATATGTCTGTGTGGGTGTGTGCACGCGTGCATGTGATTGCACATGCATGCAGATGGACACTTTTACAGCCCTAACCCCAAAGAGAAGTGAATTGATAGTCTTCTATTACCTGTGTGTCGTTTATATATATATATATATATTTCTATATATTGTATATCCTGAATATATATCTGATATATATCCTGAATCATCTGGTTTGATAACAGTCAAGATGGCGGACAAAATAGTCATGGTGACTATAAAAATACTGTCTCTAGAGTAGAATATAGAATGTAGAGTACAATGAAAAATATACTATCGATAATGTTGCTGTGTGGTGAAAGAACAAGAGGTTGGTTGTGTTAACACGCTACCTGCATGTGCCAAAACATACACACACACCCGCACACAGACCTAAATGCACATATATAGAAATATCGGTATATATATTTTTTCACACATCCAACTGTATACAGAGAAATAAAAGAGATACCCATAATAATAATAATAACTACCCCCCACTCTTCACCAAGGAAGCAAAGAGCCAAAAAGTGCTATTCAAAAAAATTGTCTTTGACTTTTAGTAAGTTATACTCTCTATCTCTTCAACAAGAACAATAATTGCGTGATTCTTTTTTGTTTTGTTTTTTTATACCATAGTTAAAGATAGTATCACAACAGCTCATTCCTCTCACTGACTGACTGCACTGGATTTCATTATAATAATAATATCTATGGCACAGAGCCGTCCCCCGAAAAAACTAAACAAAACAAAACAAAACATCCCACCCTTTTTCCAAAAAGGAAAAAAAACTAAAAAAAACAAAAAAAATAAAATAAATGTCCTATTGCACCATTTGATGGGAAAGGATAAAGTGTCAAGAAGAGAGGGAAGAGGGGGAGGGCTCCAGAGACTGCCCTCTAGGGCTGGTCTAGGATCTGCTTTCCCTGATCTAACCCTAACCAGAACCATCCTGAGCTACATAGCGCTTGACCCGGGACCAGTGCTTAAGGGCACTTTCTAACAACACTTGAGGGGAAGGAGAGGGGAAGGGGAGGAGAGGAGGAGGACGGGTGAAGCCGGGGAAGGAGGAGAAGAAGGTCTGAGGAGGAGAAGAGGAGAAGAGGAGAAGAGGGGAGGATGAGGGGGGAAAGGTGGTTGATAACATACGGAACAAGGTTTATTATTATTAATATTATTCTTTTTTTTTCTACTAAAACAATCTCTAAAAACAATACTTTCCTGATTTAACTTACGGCGGTCCCACGCGAGAGAGGAGGCCGCACAAATTGTGCAAACACCTGATTTCAACGTTTTACAAAACGACGACAACAACCCCCCCCCCCCTCCCCCCCAAACCCCCAAACCCAAACCCACCCCCCTTTTTGCTCCCCCACTTCTGTGTCTGGTGAGAAATCATCGTCGGGGAGGTAGAGGAGGAAAAGGAGAAACCACCCCTAAGTACGATTAAAAGTGTGGGGTGTGGTGGGGTAAAGGGGCAAGGGAGGGGGTTAGGGTTGGGGTTAGGGTGTAGGGGTGTGTGGGGGGGGGGGGGGGGGGCACAGACTGATTTTTGTCCCCTTCTTTGTCCAGAGTTTTTGTTTTTTTTGTTTGATTTTTGTTTTGTTGTGATTTTTTTTTTTTACTTTTTATGCTGGAGAAGAAACACAATAGTAGAGCCACGAGAGAGAAAAAACAGGCCACGGTAAAACTGGTTATTTCCACGGCAACGATAACGAGAGAAAAAGCAACATCATCATCACCATTATCATCATCATCATCACCATTATCATCATCATCGTCATCGTCATCGTCGTATCCACGAGCGTCGTCCAGTCTCGTGTCTCTTCTCTGCTGCTCCGCCGCCGGTGTCGTCTCAGTGTCGAACTTTAACGTTGATTCTTCAAAAAGCCTCACAACCACAAAGTCTCTTTACATTAATTAATCTCTTTACGGTGCCTGCTCCTCACACAGGGTTTTTTTTTCGGGGAGGCGGGAAAGGGAGGAGAAACTCCCCCTCCACCTCCCCTAACAGATATACAGACATTTATATATATTTATATAATATATAATAATAATCAGCTCCCACCATTGATGAGGACTCATCAAGTCTCTTTCAAAAATGGCGATAACTGAAGGTGCAAAGATTGGTCACACTCCATCCCAGCTCCTGCCTCCTTCTTCCTTTTTCTCCTTTTTCTTTTTTTTTTTTAGTTAGTTTGTTTTTTTTTGTCCAGGAGCGAATAGATTTCATGCTTTCAAGTTCCTCTTCTCACTACAATCACTAAAAACTGTGCAGGCCAATGGCTTGGTCAGACCGGGGTCGACTGTGTTCGTGTGTGTGTGTGTGTGTGTACGAGTGCTCACACAGATGCACAGATGAGTGTTTATGCATGTGTGTGTTTATGCATGTGTGTGTGTGTGTGTGTGTGCTGTCTGTCTTGCAGCATCGAGGGGCTGTGGAATACCAGTGGAGGTCGTTGGGGTTGTGTTTGTGTGTTTGTGTGTCCCGACCACTGTGCTGAGGAGTGGAGGGGGGGGGAGGGGGAGGGGCCAGGAGGAGGAGGAGGAGGAGGAAGAGGGAAGAGGAGGTCAAGTCAATGGCATCTGAGGGCTGGTTGGCTGGCAACAGCAAACTGCATCTGCACAATAAGTGACAAAGTGCCTTTGTGTGTCATCATGGTCCTTGGTGGCGGCGGCCGACCAAGAGTAACAGTCTGATTTGGTAAATGTGTGTGTGTATAATGTATGTGTGTGTATATGTGTGTATATGTGTGTGTGTGTGGGATCATGTGCATGCTGGAGATTACATACGCACCAGGGTTTGTGTGTGTATGTGTGTGTGTGTGTGCCAGAGAGATAGAGAGTGTGTACCACAGAGTTTGTGTGTCCGTCTACAAACTACTGTACAAATGTGCTGAGCTGAGACCTGGGCCGAGTGTCAACGGAACGGAGGAGAGAAAAGAAAAGAAAAGAAAAGAAAAGAAAAGAAAGAAAAGAAAGAATCCAAACACTACAAGAAGCACTTGACTCGTCTGAACCTGCTTTTGACTCGTCCACTTTTGAGGCTTATTTTTTTTTAGTTTTTTTGTCTGTCTGGTGAGACAAATCAAGCGCACATCGTTCGTTGAATAGTTTGAATATTTGTGTATAAGTGTGTGTATAAGTGTGTATAAGTGTGTGTGTGTGTGTGTGTATAAGTGTGTGTGTGCCCAGGTCTGGTGGTGGAGAGTCGTGCCAGTAGAATAGATCCTGCTGGTTCAACACATACGAGAACACACTCCTCTCTTCTCTCTCTGTCGTCGTCGTCTTCGTCTTCGTCCTCTCCAGCTTTACGATCCTTCGCTCCTCGGCTCCTCGGGGCTGCGGCCTCGGTCTCCTCCCTGTTGCTCCGCCGCCTCCTCCCGGGCTGATTGATTGAAGGAGGAGGAGGAGGAGGAGGAGGAAGAGGAGGAGCTGTGGGACGGGATGATGGCGGCGGCGGCGGCGGCTGCAGCTGCAGCAGCTGCGGCGGCGGCTGCAGCTTCGAGCGAGCCTCCCAGCTCCAGAGTTCCCGGCGTGGCCGTCTGCATGATCTTCTGCCGGACCTCGCGGATCTTCAGCTGCAGACAAACCTTGGTGGGGAAGGTGTCGGAGTACCGGGTCTGGAAGGCCGCGGTCGCCTGGGCTGCAGAGGAGGAGGAAGAAGAAGAAGAGGATGAGGATGAGGATGGCGTCAGGTGTTTCCTCACATCCTGTGTGTGTAAAACAAAGCTGGAACCAGAATAGTTGTGAGCACATCCAGTCCTAGGATTATCAGAGGATCAGAGAAAAAAGAAAAAAGAGAATATCTGCACACTGGATTAAAGCTCCCATATGTTTAACCCTCCTGTTGTCCTCCTGGGTCAAGGAAGGAAGGAAGGAAGGACAAAGGGAAAGATGGAAGGAAGGAGGGAACAGATTGGGTCAAAAAGGAAGGAAGAAGGAAGGAAGGAAAGGAAGGAAGGCAGAGAGGGAAAATGGATTGTGGAAAGAAGGAAGGGAAAAGGAAAGAGGAGGGAGGGAATAGATTTGTTCAAGGAAGGAAGAATAAGGAAGGAAGAAGGGAAAGAACTAGGGAGGAAAGAAGGAAAGGTAAAGGGAAGGAAAGAAAGATGGAGGGATAGGGAACAGATCAGGTCAGTTGGATCAAAAGAGGAAGGAAGAAGAAGTAAGAACGAAGGAAGGAAGGAAGGAAGGAAGGAAGGAAGGAAGGAAGGAAGGAAGGAAGGAAGGAAGGAAGGAAGGAAGGAAGGAAGGAAGGAAGGAAGGAAGGAAGGAAGGAAGGAAGGAAGGAAGGAAGGATGGAGGAAGGGAACAGACTGGGCCAATTTGACCGAGAAGGACAACAGGAGGGTTAATTGTTAAGTGCAACGTTTTGACCAAGGTGGTCTTCCTCAGGCAACTAGAGAAATGGTGTGACAGGTAGCAGGCATATACATATATAGGCGGAAGGCCTGATGACCCGATGATCACACCTCTGTCATTAATATAGGCGGGCTTCAAGTGGGCCATTATAGAGAGCCGAAGCGGAAGCAGGAAGTAACGTCGCCATGGGACCTCAACTCTGAAAAAGTCTCCATGTAAGTGAACGAGACTCCAAGTTTTATTTTGTGATCCGATTGAATTGTGCCATGAGAAAAAAATATGTCCTCTACCTGTTTAAAACATCACGTTTCATGCTGAGAAATCAGCAGTTTGTTGTAAAACTGTTGTAAAATAAAATTCCGAAGAGTCCATAACCAGAAAGACTACAAGTTGCGTAGGTGACGTCACCACATGGCGTCCTTCCTTTCCCGTGTCAGTTGGTGACGTATTTTTTGTGGGACACCAGATCTGTAGTCCGTAGAGCATCTTCACACTAAATACATTCTTCTGTTGCCGTTTTAAGATAAACTGCTGATTTCTCGGCATGAAACGTGATGTTTTAAACAGGTAGAGGACATATTTTTTTCTCATGGCACAATTTAATCGGATCACGAAATAAAACTTTGATTAATTTGTTTCTCGGTTGTTTATCAGTAACAAAAGTAAAGGATGTTTTACAAACCAAACAAACGGAGGAGAAAGACGAGGAAGGAAAGACAACAAAGAGCTGATGTCATCACACTCTGCTTCAGATTCCCTGCATAGTTTCTCTCTGTGGTGTGAAGGTATAAACTGTGGACAATCAGCTGAGTCAAAGCTGCAGATTTCTGAATTCATTCAAATGAGTTTGTGTCTTACAAAGTCAAATGAATCTGCTCTGAAAGTCTCTGCAGCTGTTTGTGAAGAGGTTTCAGGTTTAACGGATCAAGTCAAAGATTAAATCTCAGTTCGTTTCCCATCAGAACACGTTGTTCTATCAACAGGTGGAGGAGCTGCAGATGTCAGATGTTTAAAAACAGAGCGATGACGGAATAAACTGAGATATTTTCATAGTTTTGAATTTTAACTTTTCTCCTTTTTCTCTCTTCTTCCTGTTCAGTTTTTGTTTGTAAAAAAGTTTAAGGAGGAAAGTGACAGAGTTCCAGTTTCATGTAACATTATATTAGTGTTTATTTAAGGTTATCAAAGTTAATGTGATCATAACATGTTGATGCAAATTCCTTTTAACACCTCTATTCTTATACGATCGAGTCACGTTCTGTTATATTGACCTGAATCTGTCTCAGTTTAAAACATCTCTGAGCTGTTGTTGATGTTTGAGCTCTGAGGGTTTCTGGTTCATTTGTGATAAAGTTAAATTTGCATTAAACTGCATATTAAACACTGGGGAAACACTTTTCAAATCACTTTAAGGTTAATTTTCAACAAGTAAAAAATATATAAAGATAAAATATATATAAAGAAGAAATATTTGCATCAATAAAAAGGTTTAAAGGGAGTTTCTATTTGGTTATAAAAAAGTCTCACGTTAATGTGGATGAATCTACGTTACCACTTGTTAATGGTCCATTTTAGATAAATCTATGGTTTTGTCTCTATGGTTATTTTGTTATTATTAGTGGTGGTGGAAATGCTGGGCGAGCCGACCAGCGTTTCTTTACTTTCGGTTTCGTGGCGAGTCATGAGAATAACGCCGCCGAATCTCCGTTTATGGTGGGAACTACGACGGTATGTGATCGTCTTCCAACCTCTGACTTTAATTCTTGATGAATGAAAACATGAGTCTGTCTTGCGCCGGTCAAAGAATTTCACGGTGCGGAGGCTCATAAATGTAGTGTGGAAACACTTCGCTTTTCCAAAACTCCTCGTTGTCCCTTTAAATTTGCATTAAACTGCATATTAGCACTGGGGAAACACTTTTCAAATCACTTTAAGGTTAATTTCAACAAGTAAAAAATACGTGATTACTTTGTGATGGACAGTGAAGAAATATTTGCATAAATAAAAAGCTTTAAGTTTTATTTTTATGTGTTAAATATGAATAAGAGCTGTAGTAAACCTGAGGTGGAGGTGAGTTACCTGATGGGAAGAAGCCGTGCTCCTGAAACAGCTGCATCACCAGAGCTCGGCGCTGGTCCAGAGTTCTGCGCAGAGACGAGTACGGGACCCGGTCCAGGTCTCCCAGCATATCCTCCCCCTCGGTCCCTGGGGGGGGGGGGGACACAGAGGGAGTCAACAAACCGCTGTGGATCATCACCATCATCATCTTAAAGGGATACTTCACCCAAAATCGATAATTCCCCAATCGTTCGGGTTCGGAGAACTTCCAGAGTCATCCAGGGCCGTTGTATAGGGGAGAAAGGTGGTGATAACTCTAGGGGCCCAGCGCCCAGTGGGGCCCATAAAAAACCCCAGTAGTCTAATCTTTGTATGACTGATTTATTCTGCGTAAGACCCTGACTGATACTCATAGTACACTGTAAAAACTCTACATCTTTCCAAGAATATTTGTCTTATTTCTTGTCCAAATGTCTCATTTCTATTCAAAGCTAATCTCTTTCCACTTAAAATAAGACTCACAACCTAAAAATTAACTTGTTTTTACATCATTTTCATTTGTTTCAAACTAATTTTCACTTGAAATAAGTAGAAAAATCTGCCAGTGAAAGTAAGTTTTTTGTGCTTGTAATAAGGAAGAAAAACTTGTTCCACTATCAGATTTTTTCTACTTATTCCAAGTGAAAATATGTTTGAAAGAAGTAAAAAGTGTCTAAAAACAAGCTACTTTTAATATGATGAGTCTTATTTTAAGTATAATGAGATTTGTTTTGACTAGAAATTACATTTTGACAAGAAATAAGACAAATGTTCTTGCTAAGATACTTGAGTTTTTGCAGTGTAATGCTGCATTAGCATCAAAACAAAGTAGGCTAAATAAAAAATTATAATACATACGTAGTCTAAGAAAAAAAACTGGAAAATTAGGGGGAGGGGCCCACTTTAGTATTCTTTAAGGGGGCCCAGAATTCCTAGCAACGGCCCTGAGTCATCAAAACACTTTAGAAGTTCCAGGGTGGGTCCGGCTGGTGACGGGTTTACATATAATAGCGGTGGATAGAGTTCACTTTTGAATCATCCAAAACACACACTATGAAACATCCAGATACCTCCATACTGCTCGTCTGTACTGACCCAAGTGTCCTGAAGCAAAGACATGGAAAATGAATGTGATCTGTGTTTTTAGCCTTGTTGTAGCAGTAGCTCCCAGTGGCTGCGTTGATGTTTGCTGTGAGATGTTCTTCATCTCAACATCCAATGGTTTACAACGACGAACAAACATCAACAACTCAACTCCAGCACTTTAACATTCAATGGTCACTTTATTCTTGGTCTGTCATGAGCAACAAGATTCATTGTCTGTCTATGATGTACTGTACCTGCCACTCTTATTGTTATTGTACTGTTTTACCCGTTTACTGCTAGTATATCTCTGTCTTATTACAGTGTACAATGTTAACATCAACCTGCCTAGGGACAAAGGATGGAAATTAGCTAGTTGCTGTAATCCTGCATATTTACACGCAAGTGTCTATTAATATGTATTGTCCCCTGATTTTTTTAAATCAAAATCAAAATATTCATTCATTCATTCAACAGAGCCACTGGGAGTGTGTGTTTTGGACCATTCAAAAGTGAACTATATCCGCCGCCATTATGTGAAAACCCGTAGCCAGCCGGACCCCCCCTGGAACTCCAAAAGAGTCTTGATGACTCCAAAAGTTCTCCAAATCCTTCCTTGGCATGACGGTGAGTAGATGATTGGTGAATTAGCCTATCGATTTTGGGTGAAGTATCCCTTTAATCATCATCATCATCATCTGCTGCTGCTGGTGCACCATCATGTACCTGAGGGCTCACCTGGTCTGTCGAAGGTGAAGATGTCGCCCTCACACTTGGCGGCGCTCTTGGGGGTGTTGGGCTCCGAGCTGCAGCTGGACAGACGGCGCGTCTTCCTCCTCGGGGAGCTGGGGTCGTCGGCCGCCGCATCCAGGTCTGGAAAAAGAAAATCAATTTAGAGATTTTGGGCTATTTTTCTTCCTTAACATGTTTTCTTTCAGAAAAGTCAAAAGAAATGGTAGAAAATCCACTTTAAGGTTTTTATTTTACTTCATTTTGTCTCTTTCGTCAGTAGATTTCTTCTAAATTCACCAAAAGTTACCAGCTACTGTGACAAACTGTGCTGTGCCTTTTGTCATGTCAGGTATCATTGTAAAGCTCTCTCTCTCCTGAACAATTATGTATCTAGGCTCTAAAAATGGTAATTTCCCCCGTATCCGCAACCAATCGTAAAAGTACGATTTACATTAACAATCAATGGAATTTTACAGTACGAGGCCGTTTTCTCAAAGTGAGTTTTTCCTCAGACTCTGAGCTTCAGCAGCACTTACAGACACCAAACCTTCCAGTTCGATTCCTTTCTATATTCTGAAGGTTTTTACAGAGGGGATTGTTGATATATCATTCACAGCCTCATTTATACAACGTTTTATCCCTAAAAACAGGGCGAAATTTGATTTTTTTAGGGCTGGTGACAGTATTTTCTCATTTACAGAGTGATAAAAAGAGATATCCAGAATCCCCTCTGTAAAAACTTCTGACTCTAATATGTCAACACAACAAAACAAGAATTTTTAAAGTAGCTTTATCCATTTTTCAGATTTCGGGTCTGGAAATGTATGCAAATTAGGGCATATTTCATCAGATATTGCCTCATTTACATATTTAAACATAAAATTTGACAAAACTTGTAATACAAAAAATATCTGTCTTAATGTTAGTGATAAACTTGAGAGGTTTCATGGTGATATCTGTTATTTAAACTTTTTACCCTATTCACCTGTAGTGTCTCCCCTTGATAATAACAATGAAGAACAGAGGCAGAAAGTCTTAAAAGCTTAAATCTAATCTAAAAAACCAAATGAGATATTGTGTTAAAAAAATCTAAAATGTCTTCACCGGTGGAGTTGCGCCTCTTCTTGCGATAGCTGCCCAGGATGGCTCGGGGCGAGGTGGCCAGACTCTGCAGGGTGGGCGAGGGCAGCACCTCCTCGGGGTTGAACTCTGGAAGCTCGGCGAACCGCTCCTCGAAGTAGGTCTCCGACAGAACCCTGCACCGGTGGAGGGAAGGAAGGAAAACACAGCCGTCACACTCACAGGGCCGGATTTACTAAAGGTTTGCGTGTATTAAAACGTGTGCAAACGTGATTGCACGCGCAAACACACGTGGAACCTGATCTACTAACCGGACGCAGTGAGGATTGCGTCTCTCAAACGGGCAAAATAGCACGTGCGATCCATTTAGCGTGTTTGCCTTGATGAATATGTAAATATGGGCGTTTCAGCCAGAACGTGCAGAATACTGGGAGGAGTAGATGCAAATCGATTTATTTAGCGAGCGCAATGTGATTTTATTTACCAAACTAGGAAGAGATTGCGGTGGCTGTTTTTGCGTCTTTATTTACCACGTCTGAAAACCATGTACTAACTGATACAACTTTGCCAAAACGTATGCGTTTATTGGTTTGATACCTGTCAGATAGGGCTGGGACGATATGCTTTTCTCCCGATTCGATTCTTCTACGATTTTTTGGATGGCGATTCAATTTAAATTGCGATTCTACGATATTGCCGATTCTCTCGATTTTTAGTCTGCACTTTTAACATTTATCTGCACACAAATACTGTAGGAGCCTATAAATTAACATACTCCATTATAAAGTGAACTTAAACCCTTTTCAAAGCCTGTACTCTCTGTATGTAAAAGAGGCGAACAAATACACATTGCACAATATTTAAAAAATTTCCAAAAAAAAAAAAAAAAAATTCAAAAAAAATTTTTTTTTTCAAAAAAAAAAAAATCGATTTAAAAATCGTCAAAAAAGATATCGCGATATCTATGTGAATCGATTTTTTCTCCCACCCCTACTGTCAGAGCCCCGTGATCTTACATCTCTGCATTTCCTCACGTCTGGGTAATTCTGTAACAGTTTTTCAGCCGTGTTAAAGGTCTTTTACGCGCCGTTACGCACGGTGCACGTCTGTCCTGCAGTGCGCTCCTCTCCTCTCCTCTCCACTCCGCTGCCTGTTCATCACTATATGACGAGTTGGGCCCTGTAGCGATTTGTGTTTATTAATCTAAACAGAGCGCGAGAGAGATGAACACACATGCTGTCATTGTGTGCATCGGATCAAATGTCATTCTGTCCCTTCGTCCGTCCAGCTCTCTGTCCACTCTCTCCATGGCGGAAACGATTACCACGCGCAAAACCCTCATTTACGTATTGTGGTTTGCACGTGTTTTCATTTAGCGGGTTACTCTTAGTAAATCACCTGTTTTGCGTGCACTAACCAAACACGCAATATTTTAGCGGGTGCAAACAATTTAGCGCCCGCTATCTGGGACCTTAGTAAATCCGGCCCACAGTGTTTTAAAAACCCCTCGGCCTCGGGCCTCCACTCCACTCCACTCCGCTCCGCTCTGCCTGGGCTTCCTCTTCTCTGTGGCTTCCCCACCAACCTCTCCACACGCGCTCTAAATACAGAACGCAGAGGTTGAGCTCTGCGCCCACTCACATTCAGTAAACAAAGAATCTCCACTGTGGGTTTTTTATTTTTTATTTCATTTTTATTTTTTTTTATGAAGTTGTTGGAGATTCGCTCAACGAAAACTAAAAATGGAGCAGCAGCAGCAGATCCCACTGAAGCGTGGAGAGAAACCGGAGCTACGGCTCGTCATCGTCAAGCTGCTTCACGCCGTAATTACACAGTCAGGAGGAGACCGACGGACGGAAATGTAAAGTGTTACAACAACAGAGAGAAACTCAGACTCTGGACTTTAACACCAGGTTCATTATAACTAATATTATTATAACAAAACAAAAACATTAGGAAATAGAAGTTGTGACTCTAAAGTAGAGACGACGATTCCCTTCATCTACAAATGGATAAATTCACAAAGATCATCTGTCTAACAGTTTAATATAAAATAAAAAACCTCCCTATTTACTGAATAATGAAAACAGATCTAACTGCTTCGTCTCTTTAAAACATGCTGCATTTCCCTACAAAAATATACAAATATGGTCTGATAAAAGCAGGTTCTTTTACATTTTATATCCAAAGTATATTACATAAATACAAAACCTGGAAAATAAATTCTAATTTAAATCCCTCAACCTGCTCCCATAATTTAAAATGAACACAGTTTCCCATAAAGTTGGAATAATCTTGTTTTCCTATTATAAAGGTCAATTGTGGTTTAATTTTCACAGTGATCAATTGAGTTTTGAGATAGATTAGATATACACTTTATCTATCAAGAATAATTCACATTGGGGCATTGTTGTCCTACATCAGTGGCCCTTTAGTCATGTTTAAAGAGTGTGTTTTATTTATGTCTTGTTTGCTTTAAGAATTTGTATTATTATTATTATTATCTCCCTTTTTAAATGATGATAATAATAAATTCTTGTGTGATTTTATAATGTCCTAAATGTTTTTTTATATGTATGTAATATTTCTTATCCTATATGCCATTTTATGTTATACACTGTATCTCTGTTTTAACTTTTTGAAGCACACTGAGTTTACGCTTGTCGTATGAAATGTGCTATATAAATTAATTTGACTTGACAAAATATGAAAAGAATAAATCACATAGTCACAATAATTTCATGAGAAGATGTGAAAAAACTATATTATTCCACCTTTATGTGCAACAGTGTGTAATAAGAGTTCATCTTCGTGGTGTCACTCACTTGTCGATGGAGTCGGGCGTCTTTTTGAGCGGCGGGGGTCGAAACTTGGTCTTCTTCGAGGACGAGGAGGAGGAGGAGCAGGAGGAAGAGGAGGGGGGCTCTCGTTCTGCAGGAGGAGGGGGAGGAGGGTCCAGACCTGAGGGGGGTGGAAGAGGGGAGCGAGGTCCAGCCTGAGGGGGGAGACAGGGGGAGGAGGGTGAGACATGACCGACATGATGATACCTGACGTCATCATCTACAACTTCTGGACCCTGTTATAGCTGTTTTTGCTCATCTTTCATGTTTTCTCCAGGTAACAAGCTCGTAATAAGCTAAAAACAATGCAATAAATGCAACCAGTGGTGCAGCTATTTTATATTGTTAGTATATTATTTTATGTTTTTGTCTTTTTTATTGTCATTTCTTAGTTATTAATACCATGATCCGCAGTATCTTACTTTAATTATTGTTTAATATTAATTGGATGAGACGTTATCAGCTGTTTTCTCCTTCTATCTTCATTTATTTGATCAGTGCAGAACTTTGTAACCTCGTTTAAAAAAATGTGCTAGGCCTTATATATAATATAAAGTTTATTATCATCGTCATAAATCAATATCTGCTTTTATTTTATGAAACAAAAATCTGTACTTGTAATTTCCAATAACATTATCAATGAATAACAAAATGAAGCTCGTTTTCTACATCAGACAAAAAGATAAACCTTCCAGTTTCAACCACGAGTCATTAAACATCACTTTTTTTTTTTGTTAAATTATGTATGAAAAACATTATTCTCATATTATATCGTCCTATTCAAGACCATGCTCAAAACACACCTTTTTAAATTAGCTTTTAATATATAATTTTTGTGTGTTTTATACTGTTTTTTGTATTTTATACTGTTTTATTGCTGTTTTTAATTGAATTCCACTCTGACTTGCTCTATTTTATGATTTTTTTTAAATGTAAGGTGTCTTTGAGTATTTGTAAAAGTGCTTACAAATACAATTATTATATGTTTAGTTTTGGTTAAACACAGATTCTCTTAAAGCAGAAGTGAGTGATATATTTGTGTTAATATAAGTCTTAAATAGTTATATCTTCCGACAGCAATCACTTACATAGAGTGTTTGGTCTGAAACACGGGTCTGTCAGTCACTCTGCTCTGCTCTGAGCCGAAGAGAAAACATTTATCGTATCCTACAGTTTTTATCCAATGAGGAGAGAGAACGGCATGCAGGGCTGTGTGTGCAGCCAAGGAACGCCGTGAATGTGGTGACGTAGCGACGAGGACTGTTATGGTGCGTTCAAGGAAACTCGTATTTTTCCGACCGTGAAGTGGTACCAGTTCGATCTGGTACGAGTTCACCGGTCGGAAGTTACGAGTGGCCGTTATAGTGACTTTCACCGGTAAAACAGGTCGGAAAAACACGAGTGGGTTGCCTGGAACGCTACAAAGTCGTAAATTGTGACTTGAAGCTGTAATTTACGATTTCAAAAGCCTGCCTGGAACGCAGCATTAGCGAAAACGACCGGACCACTCACTTCTGCTTTAACATGCAAATACGGCTCTTTCTCCATTATCAATAAAAACCTGATCAAACCCATAGTGTGACATCTGTTACCTGAGGCCCAGTCAATTGTTTTAATCCCATATAAATCAACTTCTTAATTATTAATAAAAGTGTTAAACAAGATTGGGGGAAAAAAACACACACACACACACTCTGGTTTTTTCCTGTGAAGTGAAATTGTACAATTTTTCTTTGAGAAGTTGTGAAAGTTCCTCTTTTTTTTCTTCTTTTTTTTCATCATCATAGACGGTCACAGCTTCTCTGAGGTTAAATCCTCCTGACTCGAAACTCTCTGAGTCGTCTAAAGACTCTTCAGGAGTGTGTGTGTGTGTGTGTGTGTGTGTGTGTGTGTGTGTGTGTGTGTGTGTGTGTGTGTGTGTGTGTGTGTGTGTGACTCAGATATCCAGCTTTCCTCTCCTCTCCTCACCTCTCTGCAGCCGTCGGCCGAGCCGTGGTCGTCCCTGTCGGCCTCTCTCCCTCTCTTCCTCTCAGCGCCGTCCTTCATCCCTCTCTCTGAGTCCGTGTCTCGTCTCTCCTCTTTGATGTGCAGAGCCACCATGGTGTCCTCCTCCTTCTTCACTGCAGACATTAAACACAACAAAGAAGTCAGTGTTTGGTATTTTATCCCATATATATTTCCTCTGGTGCTGCAGCTTCCTGATTTTAATCTGAAAAAAAAAATCTGCAGCAACATTTTCCTCCACTTTATGCTTTTGGGAACCCCGGGAAATGGTCAGTTAATCTAATACCAGTGGAAGGAGGAAGGAAGGAAGGAAGGACAAAGGGAAAGATGGGAAGAAAGAAAGAAGGGGAAAAGGAAGGAAAGATAGAAGGAAGGAGGGAAGAGATTGGGTCAATTAGGTCAAAAAGGAAGGAAGAAGTAAGGACGAAGGAAAGGAAGGAAGGAAGGAAGGAAGGAAGGAAGGAAGGAAGGAAGGAAGGAAGGAAGGGGAAAAGGATTATGGAAAGAAGGAAGGGAAAAAGGAAAGAGAGAAAGATGGAGGGAGGGAACAGATTTGTTCGAGGAAGGAAGAAGAGGGAAGGAAGGAAGGAAGGAAGGAAGGAAGGAAGGAAGGAAGGAAGGAAGGAAGGAGAGAAAAGGGATTGTGGAAAGAAGGAAGGGAAAAGGAAGGAAAGAAAGATGGAGGGAGGGAACAGATCCGTTCAAGGAAGGAAGAAGAAGGAAGGAAGAAGGGAAAGATGGGAAGAAAGAAGGAAGGGAAAAAGGAAGGAAAGATAGAAGGAGGGAGGGAACAGATTGGGTCAATTAGGTCAAAAAGGAAGGAAGAAGTAAGGATGAAGGAAAGGAAAGAAGGAAGGAAGGAAGGAAGGGAAAAAGGATTATGGAAAGAACAGATTTGTTCTAGGAAGGAAGAAGAGGGAAGGAAGGAAGGAAGGAAGGAAGGAAGGAAGGAAGGAAGGAAGGAAGGAAGGAAGGAAGGAGAGAAAAGGGATTGTGGAAAGAAGGAAGGGAAAAGGAAGGAAAGAAAGATGGAGGGAGGGAACAGATCCGTTCAAGGAAGGAAGAAGAAGGAAGGAAGAAGGGAAAGATGGGAAGAAAGAAGGAAGGGAAAAAGGAAGGAAAGATAGAAGGAGGGAGGGAACAGATTTGTTCGAGGAAGGAAGAAGAGGGAAGGAAGGAAGGAAGGAAGGAAGGAAGGAAGGAAGGAAGGAAGGAAGGAAGGAAGGAAGGAAGGAAGGAAGGAAGGAAGGAAGGAAGGAGAGAAAAGGGATTGTGGAAAGAAGGAAGGGAAAAGGAAGGAAAGAAAGATGGAGGGAGGGAACAGATCCGTTCAAGGAAGGAAGAAGAAGGAAGGAAGAAGGGAAAGATGGGAAGAAAGAAGGAAGGGAAAAAGGAAGGAAAGATAGAAGGAGGGAGGGAACAGATTGGGTCAAAAACGAAGGAAGAAGTAAGGACGAAGGAAAGGAAGGCGGGAAGGAAAAAAGGATTGTGGAAAGAAGGAAGGGAAAAAGGAAGGAAAAGAAGGAGGGAGGGTAGCCTACAGATTCGTTCAAGGAAGGAAGAAGAGGGAAGGAAGAAGGGAAAAGGGATTGTGAAAAGAAAGGAAGGGAGAAAGGAAGGAAAGAAGGAAAGATGGCGGAAGTGAACAGATTGGATCAATTTGACCCAGAAGGACGACAGGAGAGTTAAAAAAAGAGGAATGTTTGAACCCTGATGGAGGTGTGTTACCTGTGGCGGACATGAAGCTGGTGTAGTTGGCCGCTGGCGCTCCGTCCTCCATCCCATCATGACTGTCCCTCTCCTTCTTCACCTCCACCTTCAGCTGCCTCTCCGCCCCCGTCGCCGTCGCCGTGGCGCCGGGCTGATGAGGGGCCGCGGCCGCCGTCGCCCGCGGAGACGACGGGTCCATGACGTCCTGCGCCGAAGCTCCCACCGCGGGAGGCATGGTCGTCATGGAGACCACGCCCGTAGCCAGGGCGACGGTCGCGGGCGCGGGGTAGATGGCGGTTAGTACCTGACAACGGAGAAAAGACAAAAAAAAAGAAAGAATCAGGAACATTGTTAAAGGGATAGTTCACCCTAGAATGACATTTCGCTCATTATCTACTCACCCTCATGTTGACTAAGGGCTGGAAGAATTATCAGAGTCCACCGTCCCTTCTCTGAGTTACAGGGGGTCTCGGCGTAGCAGTGCATTTCAATGCAACGGTTGCAAAGGGACACCGGAGCTCTTCGTAAAAAAACACACACAAAAAAACATCCAAATACCTCCATGATGCTCGTATGTAATGTCCCTCTTGTGCTGAAGCCCCAAATTGCGTAATTGTCCCGAAAAAAATTAAATAAGTCTATATTTTAAGCTTGTTTGTAGCGGAAGCTTCTCGAAGCTCCTCTTCCTGGTCCGTCCAAATCTCGCGTGATTCGCAGTAACCGCACTGACGCCGGCGCAAATCACGCGAGATTTGGACGGACCAGGAAGAGGAGCTTCGAGAAGCTTCCGCTACAAACAAGCTTAAAATATAGACTTATTTAATTTTTTTCGGGACAATTACGCAATTTGGGGCTTCAGCACAAGACGGACATTACATACGAGCATCATGGAGGTATTTGGATGTTTTTTTGTGTGTGTTTTTTTACGAAGAGCTCCGGTGTCCCTTTGCAACCGTTGTATTGAAATTCACTGCTACGCCGAGACCCCCTGTAACTCAGAGAAGGGACGGTGGACTCTGACAATTCTTCCAGCCCTTAGTCAACATGAGGGTGAGTAGATAATGAGCGAAATATCATTCTAGGGTGAACTATCCCTTTAAACAGCCTGGAAGACGTACTGGCGCCATGACAACAACGTCTAAATGTCAAACACACACACACACACACCTGTGTTTTACGACCTACAGTTTCATCCCCGAGGACGAGAAACGCTGCCAAAGTGTGTTGACAGTGGTTTACCTGACGTAACCATGACAATGATGCCTTCAACCACTACAGGTAAATAGGGTATAAACTTGAACTAACACATATCACCATGAAACTTCCCAAGTTTATCACTAACATTAAGACAAATATGTTTTATATTAAAAGTTTTGTCAAATTTTATGTTTAAATATGTAAATGAGGCGATATCTAGTTAAATATGCGCTAATTTGCATATATTTCAAGAACCGAAATCTGAACAATGGATGAAGCCGCTTTCAAAATTCTTGTTTTATTTTGTTGACATATTAGAGTCAGAAGTTTTTACAGAGGGGATGTTGGATTTCTCTTTTTATCACTCTGTAAATGAGAAAATACTGTCACCAGCCCTAAAAAAAAAATCAAATTTCAAAATGTTTTTAGGGATAAAATGTTGTATAAATGAGGCTGTGAATGATATATCAACAATCCCCTCTGTAAAAACCTTCAGGATATAGACAGGAATAAAACTGGAAGGTTTGGTGTCTGTAAGTGCTGCTGAAGCTCAGAGTCTGAGGAAAAACTCATCTTTAGAAAACGGCCTTTAAAGACTTGTACTGTAAAATTCCATAGATTGTTCAAGTAAATCTTACTTTTACAATTGGTTGCTGATAAGGAGGAAATGACAAGTTTTGGAGCCTATCGTTAGCCTAATAGCATAATTGCCTAAGTCATATTTGAACATTTTTGGGAAAAAAAGAAAAAACACAATTTCTAGCAAGCAAAGTCAAAAAGATGACTTAGGCAGATAGTGATTTTGGACTCTAAAAGTGTTCTGATTGGTTGAAGACATAGCCAATAAGGCAAGGTGATGCAGCAGTGGTAGAGGAAAGTTAGGCAGATATCTCAATTTGGCCAAAAAATGACTTAGGCAATTGCTATGAGGCTAACGCTATATAATTGTTCAGGAAAGAGAGAGCTTTACAATGATAACTTTTGGTGAATTTAGGAGAAATCTACTGACGAAAGAGACAAAATGAAGTAAAATAAAAACCGTAATGTGGATTTTCTACCATTTCTTTTGACTTTTCTGAAAGAAAACATGCTAAGGAAGAAAAATAGTCAAAAATCTCTAAATTAATGCATCAGTTTCTGTTTCTTTTCTTCTACCTGTCGTCCGGCGGGCGCGGCGGCCTGACCCGGGGGGGTCTGTGATTGGCCGAGGGGCGGCGCCGGGGCCGGAGCGAGCAGCGGCGACTGGCCGACGATCGGCTGCACCAGGGTTTGGTTGCCGGGGGCGATGGCGGTGAAGCCCAGAGCGGCCAGAGGCGGCTGCAGGTACGCCGGGCCCGGAGCGGGCGTGGCCTGTTGCTGGGGCGTCGCCGTGGTAACCCCTGGACCAGACTGGACATAGGTGATCCTGAAGAAGAAGAAGGAAGAAGAAGATTTTACTATAATATCTAAATATAGAGGCTTTTTATCTGTGTATGTGATGTTTATATGTGTTTATTGACTTGTAACATTGATGTTAAACTAAGTTGCAGTGGGAACATCGGACTTTGGTCGACACGTTAACTTAAAGAGATAGTTCAACATTTTGGCAAATTGGCCCATTGCCATAACCCCTATAGTCATAGCAGTAGGTTCGTTACTTTTAATTGTCGGTGCATGTTGTTTTGAGATCAGCGGGGCAGAGACGTGAGCTCTGCACAGTATTTCCGCCTTTCCCTCATCAAACTCATCAAATACACAATCCAACAACTCCACAACGCTCTGGTGGACAAGTTGTGACCTGCACATTCACCACGCTATGAGATAATAACACAACGTTACCACACAGAGTTGTTTTAGAGGGAAATGCAGCCGGAACTACATTCCAGACACAGCTGCTGGGCGGAGGGATTTCAAAAGCAGCAAGTAGTTCTGAATATTTGCTTCATCTGTCTCTAATGTTACATGATTATCTCATAGTGTGGTGAATGTGCAGGTCACAACTTGTCCACCAGAGCGTTGTGGAGTTGTTGGATTGTGTATTTGATGAGTTTGATGAAGGAAACATGGAAATACTGTGCAGCTTGCGTCTCTGCCCCGCCGATCTCAAAACAACATGCACCGATAATTAAAGGTAATGAACCTACTGCTATGACTGCAATGGGGAAAGGAGCTGTATGCCGATTTAAAAAACACACGTCAACCCTCTGATCTCAGTAGAGAGCGGCTTCACAGACAGACAGATGTAACAAACAGATGCGTTACTCTGATCAGAAAATAACTTCTAACTGAACTGACTTTATATTTTATCTTTCTGAGCTGGAGAACTTCTTGAGAAAAGGATGTTTTGAAGTTCTCAGAGCCGAGGTCAGAGGTCAGCGGCGTCAACCTGCCTGACCCCTGAGTGTTGCTGCTCTCTCTGTGCATTAACACAACTCGTTTACAGACTGAAGCTGTTTCTAAAGCTGCTGCTGCTGCTGTCTTTCAGGTGGTGGTGGTGGTGGTGGTGGGGGTTGCTGACCTGGTGGGCGGCGAGGTCAGGAGAACAGTCTGCGGGGGCGCTGCACCACCGGGAGCCATCACCGTTGCCACGGAAACAGGAAAGGGGCTCCCAGGATGCACTGTTGCTGCGCCGCTCGGGTGAACGTTGGTCTGGACCACGGGCATGGGAGCGATCTGGATGATCTGAGGAGAGGAGAGGAGGATCAGAGGAAAAGTCTTCATCTACATATTTATCATCATTTATTTATCTTGTTTCTACAGAAGAAAAAAACAACTTTTTAAAACATCTGATGTGGTTTAACGATCCTCTGAACAAATCACACAACAGAACCGGTAAGTAAAATAACTTTCAGCATCTTTTCACCAACTCTTCATCTTCCAGAACAAACAATGATGCTTTTTAATGGTTTATTTTTATTTTTTTAATTACTTTTATTGTGATTCTGCTGCTTGTGAGACGCTTTTCATTCAGTCTCACCTCTAATTATCATTATAAATATGTTTTTATAACATGTTTTGTATTTAATTTTTGTCTATTTCATGTGAAGCTCTGAGTGCAGGTCATTTATTTGTTGTGAAGCAGTTTATGCTACATCTCTTGTAACAAAGATGCTGCAGAAATAAAGTTTATCATCAATATTATCATTATTTTTATTGACTCAAATTTCCCCAAAAATATATATTTAAAGTCAAATCGTAGCATTTGAGAAGCTTGAGACATTAAATTATCTGTTTTTTAACACGTTTTGTGTCGAATTCTTTGTCTATTTCATGTGAAGCTCTGAGTGCAGGTCATTTATTTGTTGTGAAGCAGTTTATGTTGCAGCTCTTGTAACAAAGATGCTGCAGAAATAAAGTTTATCATCAATATTATTATTATTATTGACTCTAAAAGTATGTATTTAAAATCAAATCGTAGCATTTGAGAAGCTTAATCCATTAAATTCCTTGGATTTGTTTTAAATAAATTACTTGATCTGTCAGTCATCAATACATTTTCTGTCCGTTATTATCTAACAACACCAGTTTCCATCACTGTCACTTTGGATCAATCAAACTGGGACAAAAAAAAAGTCGATTTCTTTGCTTTATTTATTTATTTTTATCTTCTCTCATCATCTTGTCAGTTTATCTTTGACATTTCACTTTTTTTTCTCCTTCTTCTCCTTCTTCTTCTTCACACAGCCGTACCTTGTTTCCTGTCGCGGGGCCGTTCTGCACAGGAAGAGGCGGAGCCACCAGGGAGATGGGAGGATGAGGATGAGGAGGAGTAGACCCTGTTCTCACTGTTGCCATGGGAACCAACATCTTGCTCTGCAACACCGGCGACTGGGTTTGGACTAATGAGTGAGAACGAGAGAGAGAAAGAGAGAGAGAGAATTAAATCACTCAGCGTGAGGAACAGATGAATCGAGCCATAAGAGGAGGAGGAGAAGAAGGAGAAGAAGGAGAAGATGAAGATGACAGCAGAGGAGCGACGGGGGGGATGAGACACACTGAGAGACAAGAGGGGAGGAGGGGGGGGAGGGAGGGGGGAGACACAGTGAGGACGCTTCAAGAGAAATTCCTGGCGGATCGACAACAAGGTGGAACAATGTTGCGCCGACTGAGTGCGGGTGGGTGGGCGGCGGCCGCGTTCCCGCTGTCAATCATTTATGTCTCGTTTACGTAAGCCAATCAAATCTATTTTCAGTTTCCCTTCCTGTGGAGACGACGACGACGATTATTATTATTACTGAACACGACACAAACGGAGTAAAGGGAAAAAATCAAAGAGAGGAGAAGGAACCTGAACCTGAACCTGTGAACTGATCTAAACCTTTACAGGGTCTCTGCAGGTTTCACCAGCTTAAATTTAAGAGTTTTTAAAGGGATACGCCAACATTTTTCTTTTTTTTTCGTGTCTTGCCTCACTCCCGAATCCATGACCAGCAGATAGACACCATCCTTTCGACTGTGCGTGCAGTAACAAGGGAGATAGAGCCGTATCGCCCGTAATTAGCTTAGCTCAAACACTGGAAGTGTATAGGTAGTGTTAGCCTGCCTCCTACCTAAAGTCGCTAATTAGCTTAGCTCAAACGCTGGAAGTGTATGGGTAGTGTTAGCCTGCCTCCTACCTAAAGTCGCTAATTAGCTTAGCTCAAACGCTGGAAGTGTATAGGTAGTGTTAGCCTGCCTCCACCTAAAGTAGCTAATTAGCTTAGCTCAAACACTGGAAGTGTATGGGTAGTGTTAGCCTGCCTCCTACCCGAGCTGAAATCAGCAGTCAGAAGCTGATTTCATTTTAGCTCTAAACTCTGTAAATATATCACTTTATCCACATTTCAAACATGTTTAGGTGAGAAAGTAGCCGTTTAGATCAGCAGTGTGTCGTTAATTTGTCTAAATACCAGCTGTTTACAATTTTGTTCGGACGAATTCGGCGCTACTCAAGCTAGCCGTTGTGACCAACGCACTTCCGGTTACTTTCACAAAATAAAACACCCGTTGCCCTTTACATACAGAAAACCATGACGATAGAATTTGTGCTTTTACTTTGAAATAGGAAGCTAACCTACCCTCGATGTAGCTAGCTTGAACCAAAATAAAGCGTCTTTGCTTGAACCCTCCGTTTTGACCGATCTCGTCCCGTTAGCGGCATTTGACCGCTCAAGATGCCTTACCGGAGAGTTTTGTCAGCTCTGAGACGAAGATCGGCCCGCCGGTTTCCGTTTAGAGTTGCCGAAGAGTTTCTCTGATGACTTTAGGTGGAGGCAGGCTAACACTACCCATACACTTCCAGTGTTTGAGCTAAGCTAATTACGGCTATACGGCTCTATCTCCCTTGTTACTGCACGCACAGTCGAAAGGATGGTGTCTATCTGCTGGTCATGGACTCGGGAGTGAGGCAAGACACAAAAAAAAATGTTGGCGTATCCCTTTAAGACCTTTTTAAGACCATTATGGATGAAATTTAAGACCTATCATGTCACAAAATTAGAAATTGATTGCTAAGTTGCGTGTTAGGCTTGTTTGTAGTTTAAAATACATTAAATAAAGCACAATGAGGTGTCGCAGGAGCATTTTATTGAGCATTTGCAGTAGCGAGGGCTCTACTATAACATATCTCCCAAGGAACACGCCTATAAAGTAAACTATTTTCCCAGTTCGCACATGTATTTTTTTAGGGTCAAATGCGAGTGAAATGCTCGCCCATGATGGACATAAGAAAATTTAAGACCTGTCTAAAAAAATACTTTTTAAAAGACTTGAACACAATAATTCAACGAATTTAAGACCTAAAATTTTGATTTTCAAATTTTAGACTTTTTTAAGACCCCGCGGATACCCTGTAAACCTGAACTCCTCCTCCTCCCTTCAGCCAATCACAGCTGTCCTCTGGTCTCACCTCTGGTCGCGGGGCTGACTCTGATTCCCGCCCCCCCCGACGACGACGACGACGAGTGCACGCCGCCATTGGCCACCACGGGCAGGGAGAGGATTTGCTGGTGTGTGGAGGAGGAGGAGTTTGTCTCGCTGGGCAGGAAGTACTGGACGTGGGCGAGGGAGGGAGGGGGGAGGGAGGAGATGGTGGCGGTGGAGGTGGAGGAGGAGGAGGTGGAGGAGGAGGGGTGGAGCATGGGGAGGGGGAGGGGGGTGTGTGGGGGGGTGGCGAGGACGAGGCTGGTGACCACCGGGGGGGAGGAGCATGACGAGGACAAGGATGACAGGTACGCACCCCCTGCTGTGATTGGCAGCTGCTGAGCTCCTCCTGCTCCTCCTCCTCCTCCTCCTCCTCCTCCAATCAGGAGCGTCGTCGTCGTAGCAACGGCGGTGGCAGCTCCTTCTATTGGTTTGCTGGCGATGGGGATCGGCGTGCTGGCGATGGGCCGCACCACGTTGGTCACCATGGTGGTCGCCATGCGCACGGCACCGAGGATGAGAGGAGCCGGGCTGCTGCTGCAGGAGGAGGAGGAGGAGGAGGAGGAGGAGGAAGAGGAGGAGCAGACGCCTCCTTCTCCTCCTCCTCCTCCTCTTCCTCCCGACGCTTCGTCTCTCTTCGGTCCTCCCTCGCCACGGCCGCCGCCATCATCCTCTCCTCCTCCGCCGCCGCCTCGCTTTCTCTTCCTCTCCGACCCGTCTTCAGCACCTCCTCCTCCTCCTCCTCCTCCTCCTCCTCCTCCTGAGGGAGAGGAGGAAGGATGGCGAGAGGAGCGGGACACTGGCTGGAAGCCTCGCTGCAGGGGAGAGACAGAGAGAGAGATGAAGAGGAGGAGAAGAGATCAAAGCCGGAGAAAGTTACAACACAAACACAAAGTTTTTTTTTCTCTCTCTTCCTCAACTTTAAGTAACTTTAATTCTTCGTGGCACCGACGACGCGACGCCTCACATACAGAGGAGGAGGAGGAGGAGGAGGAGAAAACCTGGAAACACTTCGTCCCCAACTCTCTGTGTCTGTTTGGTTTTTGTTCAGATTCCTGAAAAAAGTTCTGTAGTTTCATTTTCCTGTTTTATGTAATTCTACGACATTAAAAGGATAGTTCAACATTTTTGGCAAATTGGCCCATTGTCATAGCAGTAGGTTCGTTACCTTTAATTGTCAGTGCAAGTTATTGTTAGAACGGCGGAGCAGAGCCGTGAGCTGCTCAGAGCTACGCTAATGGGAGGAGGCGAATGGGGTTTCTTGGTTTCCCTCATCAAACTCATCAAATACACAATCCAACAACTCCACAACGCTCTGGTGGACAAGTTGTGACCTGCACATTCACCACGCTATGAGACAATAACACAACGTTACCAGACAGAGTTGTTTTAGAGGGAAATACAGAGACTGATGGTGAAAAACTGTCCCTGAAGGCAACGTGCATCAGCGGTTTTGCATGAATTTACGTCTTTATTACTCACTGATATCTTTATTATTATAATCTGTCTTTATTATTTGATTTAAGTGTATTGAATTAGATCCTTTCCATTGACATTTATATACAGTATTTATATTATAGACGAATAGTACAGCTCAGTTAGGGACCTGGTTACACATTAAAACTATATTAAGTTAATTAATCTTTCTTATTAACACCATCACAGCCAGATATTATTAATTCAAGTGAACTGATGGTTATTCCAGCTACCTGTCCATCTGGTTCGTCGTCGTCGCTGTCCGTCACTCTCTCTTTACACTTGAGGTCGATGGAGCCTTCAGGACAGGAATCCTCTGCACAAACACATCAGAAATATGTTATTACACATTTAAATAAAGGATTATAAATAAACTCATAACAGCCTTTTACATTTATAATATAATATAATATGTTTTTTAACAGTTGCCTTCATTTTAAACATGTCTCAGTATCAAAGTCCTGTTGTTTTGTGGTGCAACTATAATAAAACTAACACAAAATTATATAAAATTAATTGTTAATATGTGTGGTTTAGTGTTTTTTAAAGATCAAATAGTCCAGTTTTGGTAACTTATAGTCTTATTAAACACTTAATTCTTCATTAATAAAGTTAAATGTTTATATTTTCACATTTAACAAATGGCGTAATCATCATTTATAAATCAAGTATTATATAAGTTATTTAACAGATGTCAGATCAGTTTATTAGATCTGTAATAAAGTGTCAGTAAATTATTAAGTATTATATTATTATTTAGATAAACTAATGGTCAGTGAGTGTTTGAACAGATGTTTTATTATTTAATCCAGAGTTTACAACTATAATCAGTGTGTAATCATCATGTGTAACTCAGGCTGAACAGTGTGTAGTTGTAGTTGTGTGACCTAATTGTGAGCTATTGTTGCATTTCTAGTAATTAGCAGTCCGGGGCTCTCCCACCATGACACAGCAACTTTTTTCTCTTTTTTTTTCTCTCTTTTTTTTTTTTTTTCATGCTGACGTCGTGGTTTTGACTCACAGAAAGGCTGAGGTTGAGTCTGTTGTTTTTCAAAGACACACTGACCGTTAGAGGAACTGAAACTAAATCGCTCCATGGTTACGGCACAACAACAGACAGAAAAAAAAGAACAAAAAAAACTCCCTGCTGTGCTGTGAGTTGTGACCTCACCCATTACATCATCGTCCCCTTCCTCCTCACAGATGACCATGCGCTCTTCATCGCTGGTCATGTCCTCGCTGGCCCCGCCCTGGTAGAGGGACGGCGGCGGCGGCGGCCGGCTGCGAAACAAACTCGCCCCGTCCTCCTGAGTGAAAAATCATCAGAATTAGTTTGTTTAAAAAGTGTAGAAAAAAGCAAAACTAGCAAAGATTGTCCCCTGGCAGTAGTGAAACTTGCAATAGATGTGCCTTTGTCCCAGGCTAGCTGACTTAGCCCATACTTTCTGGTCATGCTCGAAGCTAACAGGGTTCTGGAAGAGCTTTTTCAAGATCATGTCAGAGGTTCTAGGTGTAGCTATCACTCCCTGTCCCCTCATTGCTATTTTTGGTGTTCCCTCAAATTATTCAGAATTCAGTAAGCAGACATTAAAGGACAATTCCAGGCGAATTCAACTCAATGAATGGGAGTGGATGTAAGTTCTGCTGTTTAGGCTGTTTACAGCCCTCAAAGCCACAGACAGCGTCAGATGGCGACTCAAACATGCACCGAGAAGTTTATTTACTTCAAGCAAGCCGACATGTTTGTAAAACTAGATCTAATTCAAAGTCTCCCGGAGTCTCGCGCGAGACCCAGTTGCCGTGCGCGGTGTGTTCAGGTGCAGTGGGAGCTCCCGTTTGTGTCATAAACACAGGAATATCAACTCTTTACTTGCTTCAAGTAAAAAAAACTTCTCGGCGCATGTTTGAGTAGCCACCTGACGCTGTCTGTGGAAAAAAATGTACACTTGAAGCAAGTCAAGAGTTGATATTCCTGTGTTTATGACACAAGCGCTAGCTCCGACTGCGCCTGAATACACCAGCACTGCAACTTGGGTCTCGCGCGAGACTCCGGGAGACTTTGAATTAGATCTAGTTTTACAAACATGCCGGCTTGCTTGAAGTAAATAAACTTCTCGGTGCATGTTTGAGTCTCCATCTGACGCTGTCTGTGGAAAAAAATTGCGGCTTTGAGGGCTGGAAACAGCCTAAACAGCAGAACTTACATCCACTCCCATTCTTCACTGCCGTGGCGATGCGGGGACAGATGCAACTACCGCAAAACAGGAGCAATTAAACTGAAAATCTTCAGATTCCTTCTTTTAGACCTAAAATGATAGGTAAATACACCCCCTAGTTGAATTCGCCTGGAATTGTCCTTTAAATGTTTTAGCGTTTGCCTCTCTGATTGTCCGCAGGCGTATCCTTCTACACTGGAAGTTGCCTAAACCTCCAGCAGAACAATCTCGGCAGACTGACCTAATGTCATTCCTTAAATTAGAAAAAATAAAAATGTTCACTCCGAGGGTCAACTGGGAAATTCTATACTACATGGCAGCCTCTTATCTCATATTTCTATAATGTAGCTACAACATCTACGGTGTAGGAGTGAATAACACATTCTGTTTTTCTGTCCAGCTGTGCTCTTAGATCAATATGACTGTACAAATGTAAGGTGGTTGATGAGATACTCTGTTGGAAAAAGAAGACCAACTGGGGTGTGGGGGGGTGGGATAATGTTTTGTATGTTCTCTACTTGTTCGTTTGTTTGTATGTTTGTTTATTTGGAAAAAAAATCACGCATCTATTTGTAAAGGTCATGTAACATGATGTGAAGTGTTTCAATAAACAGATTTATATAAAAAAAATAAAATAAATAAGTGTAGAAAATATCGCCCATCGATTTAAAACTTGACAACAAAGGAAAAAGCTGCGGTGTTGAAGAAACACACATCAGACAGAGGTAATGTGATGTCGCTACGTTATCAAAGCATGCATTGCATACATATACATTTTGTGTGTGTGTGTTTCTTTTTCTCGCCGGCAGCGTTAAATGCCTTCAAACAAAAGCGTCTGTCGGTCTCTCCCATGCAGGACGACTCCTCTGTGATTAGGAGCGGAGCAGCAAACACCACAGTTTCACAGTTTCACACCTTCAAAGGCTCAGAGAAAGTCGAGAGTGAAACCTTTGAAGTTGGAAGCCGGAGCTCCCCCAGAGGTTTCAGTGGGTTTTTTCAACAGCAGCATCCCAACACACACACACACATAGACACACACACACACACACACTTACTTACACATACACAAACACACACACACTCAGATCCAACCCAGCGAGTCCATTTGAGCTGTTTCTGAACAGTTGTGGAGCGCAACCTTTTTACTAAACTTTCTGCGTTTTGTTTCTTTCTTTGTTGCTCTGATCCCGATCTCCACACACACACACACACACACACACACACACACACACACACACACACACACACACACACACACACACACACACACACACACACACACACACACACACACACACACACACACACACACACACACACACACACACACCCTTGTAAATCTATCTTTCTCAAGGTACAGTGTTATATCGAGCTATGAAGGAGTGGAATGCCCTTCCGAATTATGTTATACAACAAAGAAACATGGTTAGTTTTAAAATGAAACTAAGAGATTATTATTTTGATCGCAATTTTGACCATTAGTAGCCTATTTGTAAATTGGGTCCTGGTATCCTTGTTGTGTAGTGATTCAATGTAGGGGCGGGTAACATATGTTAAGTGTTTGTCTTGGATGTTTTGTTTTTGTATTAAGTATGTGTTTTCTGTATGTATTTTCTGTTTTATGTATTAATGTGTTGTGTGTTAATGGTTTGTATTTGTCATTTATTATGATGAAAAGACCCCAGGAAGAATAGCTGCTGCGTGGCAAAAGCTAATGGGGATCCAAATAAACTAAACTAAACTAAACTTTGTGAGGACATGTCATTGACATAATGTATTCCCTAGCCCCTTACCCTCTAACCTTAACCATCCAAAACTAATGCCTAACCTTAACCATCACTCTAAACCTCATTTAAACCTAATTATAACCTAAAGTCTTAACCCTCAAACAGCCCTTTGAAAAAGTGAGGGCCGGCCAAAACGTCCTCACTCTGTTGGTTAAAAACTCGTTCCGGTCCTCACAACGTAGCATGTACAAGAACACACACACACACACTAATACTTACACACACACACACACTAATACTTACACACACACACACACCCAAACACCAAGCGAGTCCATTTGAACTGTTTCTGAACAGTTCAAATGGACCTTTTTTACTAAACTTCAGTTTATTTCTTTTTATTTTCCGCATTTTGTTTCTTTCTTTGCTGCTCTGATCCCGATCTCCACACACACACACACACACACACACACACGCACACGCACACGCACACAGACACACACACACACAGACACACACACACACACACACTCGTCTGCTGACTGTTGTGTGTTGTGTGTTTTGTGTGTTGTGTTAACGCTGTTGAGTAAGAACCCGGTTTGTGCAGCTGCTGATCTTTAATCCCCCTGAGTCTGTTTGCTGCCTCTGAGCTACAGATTAACGACCTTCTCGTACCTTCTCCAGGTCGCGCTCCCTCTCCCGCTGCTCCAGGGTGTGCACGGCGCTCTGGGAAAAGGCTCTGGGACGGGGGTGCTGCGCTCCGAACAGCCCTACCCCCCCTCCTCCTCCTCCTCCTCCTCCTCCTCGGCGCTCCGATCCCCCCGGCCAGCCCGAGCTGCCTCCTCCTACTCCTCCTCTTTCTCCTCTTTCTCCTACTACTCCTCCTCCTCCTACTCCTCCTCCCTTCCCCTCCACCGTCTGGGACTCTGACAGAGGATCTGCAGAAAACAACATGTTGGATCAATAACGACAGTGAAGCTTATTAACTCATTGAGTGCCAACCACGTAATTTCTCGTTTTTCGTTCCCATGCGTTGAGTGCCGAAAACGTAATTTTACGTTTTTTGCTTTTTTTTTAAATTATGAAAATAGACACTTTAATACACATTATATGTAAATTTGGGGACTCTACGACGAGGAGAACTGAAATAGATGACGATCAAAGTCACATGACAGCTCATGATCTGGAAGTTTTTATCATAACTCGGCTTCTGCAAACGAGTTCTGCATGCAGATGCAGCGCAGCTGCTCTGCTCTCACCCGCGCTGCTGCTCCAGCTGCTGGAGCTGCTCGGAGCTGAACCAGGAAGCTCTCAGCCGACAGTCCGCCCGGTCTTCATCTGGAGCAACACCGTGTCCTCCCCAAAGTCCTCCCGCGGTAAAATCTGATGGTCTCTGGACCAAAGCAGACCGGCATCACCGACCCGTACCACAGAAGGACCGCGACCACCGGCGGGACCGGTCTTCCCGAGCCGCGGTGGCCGACAGACCCTCACGCTCCGCGGGGAGAAGCTGTGACACGGCACGGTGCGTCTGTGTTATTGTTGTTTAGTGGCGCCCCCCCCGCCCCCGATGGTGGTTTTGTGAATAGAACAACAACTGTTGTATATATTTATCTTATACGAGCCCTTTGATCCAGAAATGCGAGTGTCAGAAGAGCGACAGACACAAACAGCGCACCTTTCATAAAAGACGCTCTATCTCCTTTTCTAGAAAAAAAGGAGGGATTTTGGTGAAACCCAGCCATGTTTAGCTTGACTTTTCTCAGGAACAGAGGCACGTAGAAACAAACGGTTTGTGGCCACTTGAAGCATTAAGGTAAACCTTTCAATTGAGCCACAGTATGTGTTGGTGGCAATAATATAGAATACACTGTGGCTCTACATAAAAAGTCAAAAATGGTCTAAATTGCCGGTACACTTGACTAAAACTTTGGAAAGGAGCGCGGCACTCAATGAGTTAATTAATCGCTCCAGAATTTGTACTGTGACACTTGTTGCAAAACGAGTAACACAGTGACACAATGCAAAAGTTTGGGTCCAAATCTTTCTGTTCATGTGAACAGTTCATCAAGTGGAGGATGAAATTATCTCCAAAAGACATAAAGTTAAACATTAAAACACTCTTTTGCAATATTTTAAAAGGATAGTTCAACATTTTTGGCAAATTGGCCCATTGCCATAATCCCTATAGTCATAGCAGTAGGTTCGTTACCTTTAATTGTCGTTGCAAGCTGTTTTTAGAACGGCGGAGCAGAGCCGTGAGCTGCTCAGAGCTACGCTACGGAGGCTCATTATGGGATTTCTTGGTTTCCCTCATCAAACTCATCAAATACACAATCCAACAACTCCACAACGCTCTGGTGGACAAGTTGTGACCTGCACATTCACCACGCTATGAGATAATAACACAACGTTACCAGACAGAGTTGTTTTAGAGGGAAATACATGCAAAACCGCTGATGCGCGTTGCCTTCAGGGACAGTTTTTCATCAAGCAGTCTCTGTATTTCCCTAAAAATAGCTTGCACCGACAATTAAAGGCAACGAACCTACTCCTAAAACTAGGGATTATGGCAATGGGCCAATTTACCAAAATGTTGAACTATCCCTTTAATCAATATCAGTGTATTATTTTAGTTTTCTACAGTTTCAGAGTTTCCAAAGGGGGAAACTATCACATAACTATTTGCTGGGGGCCCTTTTCCATTTTGAAAATGTAAAAGATGAAAATAAAAACAAAATGATATTGTTTAAAATGTAAAGGGAATGTCTCATCTGTAACTTTATGCCTTTTGGAGATCATTTCAAAGCCCAAACTTCTGCATGTCACTGTATTTGCATGACAGGTCCTGATTTATTTGTGATTGTTAATTTGCTAATCAACGTTGATCATCATGTGACGCACCGATGCTCTCCGACATGCTCCTCTCCCGCGCCTCCTTGGGGGTCCCGCGGCCCTCGGACAGAGACTTCCTGCGGTCCTTGTTGCACCACTTCCAGTCTGGATGTGCTCTGAAGTGGGCCTCCTTCACCTGTCAGAGGAGAGAGTTTACAGCTCATTAAAACTAACTAACACAACTTCTTCTACTTTAATCTCTTTATTCTCCGGACGCTGCTGCTGCTGCTGCTGCTGCTGCTGCTGCTGCTTAAAGTCGGTTAAATCCTGTGAAACAACAACAGATCTGCTGCAAAACGATGGGAAGAACAAGTCACGACCTGGAGCGATAATGGAGAGGTAACTTCTGTCTGGTTTTATAGATCCTGATGATCTGATAACAAACTGTAGAAATGACAGGAAGTTTCCAGCAGGTGTGTAGTAGTGATGTCATTAGGTACGATTATTATCACAGAAATAATCACAGTATCACGATTATTATGCATTAATTCATTAATTCAACACTATAATTGCATAAAATATGTCAAATACAGTCAAAATATAATTACATTACCAAATATATATACAAAATAATTAAAGTATCTATCAACATATGACCAATTATTGATCCCCCAGGGGAAATGTTTGAAATATTTAAGTCATTACTTTTCATTTATACCAAATGACAAATGAAGTTTAATCTCATTTTACAGTAGATGTGATCAAAAAGATATATCTTTTATTTTTGTTGGTTTATTTTACGTTTGATTTATAATGACACAAATAAACTGGGAGCATCTCTCATGCAGCGTTAGTAATAAATGAAACGGACATCTACGGAAGAGCATATGGGCCAAAAACAGAGATTTGTTTTTTTAAGATTCTGAGATAAAAACTCAGAAATTCTGACTTTTTATGATAAAGATAAAGATAAAAACTCAGAAATTCTGACATTTTATCTCAGAATCTTAAAACAAATCTCTATTGTTGGCCCTAATGCTCTTCCGTAGACATCCCATAATACTGCTGGAAGCACAAGCACAAATTTTACCCAACACAGATGGGAGGAAGCAAAAGGAGGTGCGTTGTGAGTTGCACTCATCTGCCGACATGGTTACGGCATCTTTTTTTTTTAAGAGTTACGACATTTAGGAAAATAATTTACAATGAATTAACCATGGCATTAAAGGGATAGTTCACCCAAAATTCAAATTTCACTCATTATCCACTCACCCTCATGTCGACTAAGGGCTGGGAGAAGTTTCAGAGTTACAGCCAAATCTCGCGCGATTTGGACGGACCAGGAAGAGGAGCTTCCGCTACAAACAAGCTTGAAATATAGACTTATTTAATTTTTTTGGGGACAATTTCGCATTTTGGGGCTTCAATACAAGACGGACATTACATACGAGCAGCATGGAGGTGTTTGGATGTTTTCTGGTGTGTCTTTTTGTTACGAAGACCGCTGGTGTCCATTTGCAACCGTCATATGGACATGCACTGCTACGCCGAGACCCCCTGTAACTCAGAGAAGCCACGGAGGACTCTGAAACTTCTCCCAGCCCTTAGTCCACATGAGGGGGAGGAGATCATGAGTGCAATTAGAATTTTGGGTGAACTATCCCTTTAAATACAGGTGGTTAACTGTTAGTGTGTAGTAGTACTGTACCTGGAAGGCGAGGTCGTGGTACTGCTGCTTCTCGTTGGGGCCCAGCGCGTACCACCACTCCCCCAGGATCTTGCTGACGGTCCGGTTGTCCTGGTTGGGATGTCGCTGGTGCACCAGGGCCCGGTGCCGCTTGCTGAAGATCATGAAGGCGTTCATGGGACGGCGGATGTGGTCCTTCTCCCTCTGGTCGGTCGGAAGAGAGAGACACACGGGAGATGATCAGCTGAAAACATCCATCCTCTGACTAATCTGAGGTCAGCGTTGACAGGCGTTCACACACAGATACTGGTTTCAGTGAATCGGCATAAGGTTTTTATTGTTTGAAGCTCACAGGTGAAAATGACAAAATATTTTATCAGATGTGCCTTTCGTTTAGACAGCGACAGCATTTTGGGGGCTTAAAAATGCAAAAAAGTGATATCGCTCTCCAGAGTGGAAATCTTAAAAACGCTCCACCGTCGCGTTCCCATCTAAAGGGTAAAAATGAAAAAAAGTCCTGCTCTGATTGGCCCCGATCGGCTCCGAACTGCGCATTTAGGCGCGTGGACTTTGTGATGTGTTTCACACTGCCACCTAGCTGTCTGGCGTCCATATAACATTGGATTCCATAAACATTCCCCCCCAAAAAACGCTTGTCTAAACGCGGAATAGTAAGTGAGACTGCAACGCCACTTTTGCGTTTTCTGTTCAGATCGTTTCCGTGTAAAATGGAAATGGCATTTTGGGGGGCGAAAACGATATTTCCCCCCCAAAAAAATCGTTTTAAAGCAGAAGTAAGCGATGTTTTTGTGTTAATATAAGTCTTAAATAGTTATATCTTCGGACAGCAATCATTGGGTCGCGTCGTCAGGTATCCCAGCATGCTTTGCGCGGCAACGCCGACTCCCGACGGCGCCACCCAATGTTTTCTCAATGGGAGCGACACGACGCTCCGCGAATTGGTCGGAGATAGTGTGGCTGGGGCTTCAGTCAGGACTCGTCGGCCGTCGGGAGAGTAGACTCGTCGGGTACTCTGATTGGCTGTGTGCTAGCTATGGCGATTCTGATTGGCGGTGCCCTAAGCGAATCAGCGCGGTGTGTGGGAGGGACGGTAGTGACCACAGTAAACAAACTGTCCTAGCCTGTCCTACAGTAAAAATGGTATACAAAATAAAAAGAGGAGTAAAGCAATATATTAAGCAGCAATTTAAGCATCAAAGAAAATCAAACCCACATAGTTTGAAACAACGTTCAAAACACACACAGCTAGTGTCACAACTAAGCATATAAAGTCCGCTAGCTTAATGCTAATGTATAATGTAAAACACCATAGACGGGCTAACAGAAATTAGCATCGGCTATCGCCATTTCGCGGCAAACGAGCCACAGCAGTAAGCTGCTAAAAACTGTTTAGGCTTTAGCGCTGTTAAACGTGGCTGGTTAAATTCTTTTTGGGAGATTAATGTTGGTCTCATTGATGAAATTTAACAACTGTGGCAGTGGAATTAGTTTGTTTGAATGAAAAGTGAGCAGAGCTGCCCCTTGTCTGTATTGGTCTGTATTTCTATGGGGGAGTCCTCGCCACTCAGTCGCTCTGGTCGGCAGTCGGGGCAGTGTGTTTCACTTTTTCCTTTCTCCCGACGAGAGGCGACAGACTCGTCGGCCAAAGCCGTCGGCGTCTGGGCGCGTCGTGGCGGTGTGTTCCTGGCTTTATGTTTGGAGTTTGAATCCAGCAGAGAAGCTTTCTGTCTTCTTCTCTGTTTCTGGTGTTGATGTGTAGCAGCGTTACAGCGCCACACACAGGCCTGGTGGACGTACTACAGCGTTTAGAGTCCTTTTCAGCGAATCCGTGTGTACGCAGATATTTCTTGAAACGATGTCGTGTTCAAAAACTTTTTCAAAGCGAACAAAGAAAAGGATTGTGTGTTTTTAGTTGAAGCTCCGTCCGCCAGGTGGACTCACTCACCTTCCTGTCTCCGTCCTTGGGCAGGGCGCTCAGGGACTGCGTGCGTCTCTTCATGGGGCCTGTAGAGGGCGCCGGGTCGTTGGCCACGCCCGGGGAGAAGCTGCATTCACACAGAGAGGGAGAGACAGAAGAGAGAAGAGAGAGGAAAAGTGAAACTGAGGATCAATGAGACAGGGAAAGAAGGGAATTCCCTCTGTGGAGGATCAGATGAGGATCTAGATCCAGAACAGACTGTACAAACAAAAACTAAATCCAGCTCGTTAACTGTGATTTTCTTCTTTTTATTCTTTCTTTATCTTTTATTCACAGACACAGAAAACTAAAATAAAAACTGGAATCACCACCTCAGAGTCGCACGTGAATTATGAATAAATAGCCTCAAAACAAGTGGTTTTTGCATTTCCTGATATTTCTATTCCATCATATTCACAGTGAAGTTTACTGTTGACCTTATGGATATAAAAAGTAATTTATTATAATCAGTATTTTCCTCTATTATACAAAATCCGTTATTGTGAACAAATTCTTAAGTCACAGCGACGAAGGGGAGAGGATAGATCATATGTGGCATTTATGTTTAATATTTTGTACAATTAATAGAATGAAAATGATTTCTGTGCGGATTATTCTTTAATCTCATACTTCTTTAAATTTGCTTATATTTATGCAAATCGGTTTCACATTAACATATCTGCTGTGTAGTCTGAAAATTACTGAGAATATTTTGCATTAAATAATTATAAAAACGAACATATCTGCTGCGTTCTCTGTTTTTCTTCACTTCACTCTTTGTTTAAAGTTGAATAAAGTTGTTTTTTGAGGAAAAATAAAATAACGCAACAGTTTTTGAGTGGTGAGGAAACAAAAGGAGACGATGATGAATAATAAAATATAAATAAATCAGGGTTAACGTGGGTTAAAGTTTACGTGTTGTGGTTTTGAGTCGTTCAGTCCCTTGGATTCACCTGAGCTCCTCCCATCTCTCCTTTACTGTAACACCTGTATCTCCCTCTGACCCTGCTGGTCAGTGAAGGAACTGCAAGTGGGGCCACGATGCATTTACATAACAGCACGATTTGGGTGTAAAATGTACATTTGTTAAATAATAAAACTATAAATAAAGTTTTTTAATTAATTAATCACTGAAAACAAAACTTCTATTATTTTTTTCACTACTTGCATCACATTGTGAACTTGTTAACCCTCAAGCTTCCTTGTATAAATTATAATGACAAGGAAGCTAGATAGTTAATTTATGAATGGGGGTGGGAGTAAATAAGTTTTACCTCTTCCCATTTCTTTTCGGATATGAAAAATCAAATTATTTTCATTTTTTAAAAATATTTTTGTGTTGTCTTTGTAAAGTATTTATTTGTTATGGATGTGCATTACTGTATTATTTCTTATTTATTTTAACATGTCTGAAATAAACTGAAACTAACTAACTAACTAGGCTATCTGCACAAAAAACCTGAAGGAACAAGTGGAGAAAAAGAGGAGAGACAGGTGTTGGATCAACAGGTGATCGATCTCTCTCTCTCTTTCTCTTATAAAATATAACAAATATGAAAACCTATGAACTATAAATAAAAAGTTGTGTATTTACATTATTTGACCTTTGTGATGTTTTTCCACTTCCTGTCGTCTCTTTTCTATTCCCTCTGTTTCTCTTTGATCCTCTCAGACTCTTTTCTCCTTCTGTGTTTAGATGTTTATATCTTTATGTTCTTTCTTTCTTTCTTTCTTTCTTTCTTTCTTTCTTTCTTTCTTTCTTTCTTTCTTTCTTTCTCTCTCTTTACCTCTCTATCTTCTATCTTCCTCCTGAGTCGTGCTCTCTGCTCTCTCTCCTCTGAGAAACCGTGACAAAAAAAAAACTCCTTTTCAGAGTGTGAGGCTGCTGCAGACACACACACACACACACACACAGTCTGAACCTCTCTGCTGCTGCTGGAGAGACTGACCTCAGTGTCAACCAACATTTTCCTTTACAGACTAGTTCTGCTAAAGATTTCATATTTTATACAGTATTATATACATCAAACACACACACATATATAGAGAAAAGCCAACCTGAGACATGTGCGAGTTTGTGTGTTATAATCTGTGTGCATGTTTTACAGACGTTTACAGTTCGTGTGTGTGCAGCAGATAAGATACTAAGAGGAGCAGGAGGTTATAGTCGTGGGTGGATAATTTAAAACATGTTTATTATATCAGACTTTTCTTTTCTAAAAAAAAAAAAGTGTCATTATGATTGTAAAAACAAAGGAGGATAATTAGGAACTCACAATTTCCCTCCTTTTTCTTAGCTGGTCAAGCACTTGGTGTTGTGAAAAAAGTTAAATATCTGGGCCACATAACCAGAGAAGACCTACGTGATGATGATAAACTCTATTCACAGGCCAATATGCTCGCAAGGAAATTTAATGTGTCCACTCTTGCTGCTCTTTTAAAGGGATAGTTGAATATTTTGGTAAATTGGCCCATTGCCATAACCCCTATAGTCATAGCAGTAGGTTCGTTACCTTTAATTGTCGGTGCAAGCTATTTTTAGAACGGCGGAGCAGAGCCGTGAGCTGCTCAGAGCTACGCTACGGAGGCTCATTATGGGATTTCTTGGTTTCCCTCATCAAACTCATCAAATACACAATCCAACAACTCCACAACGCTCTGGTGGACAAGTTGTGACCTGCACATTCACCACGCTATGAGATAATAACACAACGTTACCACACAGAGTTGTTTTAGAGGGAAATTCATGCAAAACCACTGATGCGCGTTGCCTTCAGGGACAGTTTTTCATCAACAGTCTCTGTATTTCCCTCTAAAACAACTCTGTGTGGTAACGTTGTGTTATTATCTCATAGTGTGGTGAATGTGCAGGTCACAACTTGTCCACCAGAGCGTTGTGGAGTTGTTGGATTGTGTATTTGATGAGTTTGATGAGGGAAACCAAGAAATCCCATAATGAGCCTCCTCTGTAGCGTAGCTCTGAGCAGCTCGCGGCTCTGCTCCGCCGTTCTAAAAATAGCTTGCACCGACAATTAAAGGTAACGAACCTACTGCTATGACTATAGGGATTATGGCAATGGGCCAATTTGCCAAAAATCCCTATCCCTTTAAGAAACTACATGTATAGATTCATGTGTCGACTTAATCAGGCAATCTATCTATCTATCTATCTATCTATCTATCTATCTATCTATCTATCTATCTATCTATCTATCTATCTATCTATCTATCTATCTATCTATCTATCTATCATCTATCTATCTATCTATCTATCTATCTATCTATCTATCTATCTATCTATCTATCTATCTATCTATCTATCTATCTATCTATCTATCTATGCGTGTGTTTGTGTGTGTTTGCAGGCAGGTGGGAACAGAGAGAAAGAAAACGTCGTTGTTATTCTTGTCCACTGAGACGCCGACAGAAAACAGGTGTGAACCACTGCAACACAGAGAGAGAGAGAGAGAGAGAGAGAACTGAAGCATCTCTCTCTCTCTGTTTCTCTCTGTCTCTCTGAGCGATGGCGGCGGCGGCGGCGGCAGTGGCCCCCTTTGTGAGCACAGTGACCCTGAAACATTGAAAACCACACTACAAGCCAGACCAGACAGCCACGCAGCCGTCTGAGTCACTGTGAAAGAGCAGAGACACACACACACACACACACACACACACACACACACACACACACACACACACACACACACACACACACACACACACACACACACACACACACTGAGACTGAGAGAGTGGAATGAGCAAGCACAGACTGTACAGACACACACACACACACACACACACACACACACACACACACACTGATAGAAAAGAAGTTTGTTGTTGTTTCTTTCTGCAGGATCTTTATCAGTGTTGTGGCCCTGACCGGTTCTTATTACTTTTTTTAAATTTTATTCTAAAAGTCGTGATTTTTTAACAACTGAAACAAAACTGTCCCTTTAATGTGTCTGCTGCTCTCTCTCTCTCTCTCTCTCTCTCTCTCTTTCTCTCTTTCTCTCTCTCTTTCTCTCTCGTTTCTACTGACTCATACACGAAGTCACAGGAAGGAAACAAACACAAATGCAGCAAGCTTTTTCTGTTTTTTTTTAACTCAGCGTTTATCAAAGAAGCTGTGAGGTTTTTTTTTTTTAAAGACACAAAACGAGTTGAGTCGAAAGTTCAAACGAGACGTTTTTTTTTGTTTTGGTTTGTTTTGTTTTGATGCTTCTTTTTTTTAAATTACAGATTTACAGAAAGTTAAAGCAGAAGTGAGTGATATATTTGTGTTAATATAAGTCTTAAATAGTTATATCTTCCGACAGCAATCACTTACATAGAGTGTTTGGTCTGAAACACGGGTCTGTCAGTCCCTCTACTCTGCTCTGAGCCGAAGAGAAAACATTTATCGTATCCTACAGTTTTTATCCAATGAGGAGAGAGAACGGCATGCAGGGCTGTGTGTGCAGCCAAGGGACGCCGTGAATGTGGTGACGTAGCGACGAGGACTGTTATGGTGCGTTCAAGGAAACTCGTATTTTTCCGACCGTGAAGTGGTACCAGTTCGATCTGGTACGAGTTCACGGGTCAGAAGTTACGAGTGGCCGTTATAGTGACTTTCACCGGTAAAACAGGTCGGAAAAACACGAGTGGGTTGCCTGGAACGCTACAAAGTCGTAAGTCGTGACTTGAAGCTGTAATTTACGGTTTCAAAAGCCTGCCTGGAACGCAGCATTAGCGAAAACGACCGGACCACTTACTTCTGCTTTAAGTTTCCAAACAGGACGGAGAGTTATAATATGTTTTATTTCCTTTTGTTAAATGCTGCTGTCACGAACAAATTTCCCCTCGGGGATGAAATAAAGTAGAATCTAATCTAATCTAAACTGCAGTGACTTTCAATAAAAATAGATTAAACTGCACTGACTCTGTATAGATTCACTGTAAAATGCATGTAAATATTAACTATATAGATTGTTTATTGCTATAAAGAGGTATTTTTAATTCATATTTTATTATTATCATTATTCTATTAGTATATGTTTGTCTGGGGCACTGTAATTTAACAATTTCCCGTGGGGATTAACAAAATATTTTCTGATACAAATCAATGTGTAATACAACATTTTGTCTACACATTGATCTCAATTCAATCTGTTATTTATTTGTGTTTCTTTTTATTTTTATTCTCTTCTTGTCGTCTGCAGCCACAGCTGATCGACTCCCTGCTCTGTTCTGCTCTGAATTAATTAAAATCTTCTATAAGGAATAAATTAACTTTGCAGAAACAATCAATCAGAAAAAACACTTCACAAAGAGTCTTAACTGCTGAAGAATGAAATATATTGATATATTAATAATTGTGTGCACATAGAACATATTTGACTCCTTAGATAGAAGATAAAGGTGCTTTTTGTTGTGATAATATGATCTTTGTGTTGTACAGACGCCTTAAACTACATTTTGCACTTGCACTTTACATGGTATGCATCTTTTATATGTACTGTACTTTTTTCTTGGTGACTGTCCGTCAGCCTATCCATGGGGGCAAATTGTCCTTTTTTTATTCCATCTATTGTATCTGTTTATTGATTGTCTTATTAACAAAACTGTTGTCTATTGTCTTATTGTCCTAAGTGTTCCTGTTTGAGCTCTTGCAAATCCTTTTCCAATGTGGTCCCCTTCCACAAATGGCAAATAAACTGACTCTGACTCTGATTTTACCACCTTTTCCACCTTTTTTCACAATAAATGCTCAAGTGGAAAAAGGAAAAGAAAAGAAAAGAAAAAAACTTGTAAAAATGAGATAAATATAAAAATATAAGATCATCAGTGTATAATATGGCAGGGGTTCTCAACTAGTCTCACTCTGGGCTCCACATCTTCCCATGGTCATCAAGTCACGACCCACTTTTATAGAATTCAAACCAAGATTTTTTTTTTAAAGCCTTTAAAAACTCATTTAGCTCTTTATTGAGCAAAGTGCATTTCAGAGCACATGAATGAAACTGAGGAGGAGCATGACAACTGCATGTACGGAAGTGAATAAAAAAAATGCACAAAATGGAGACCAACAAAATGATATATTTGACTTCTAATGCATCTCTGCATTCAGAGCATGTTCACTAAAGTGAATAAATATCAAATTGCACAAAATAAAGACCCACAAAACAAAACAAGATTCACTGCATTCAGGCCACATTAATAAGAAACTGATATCTTTGCATTCAGAGCAAATGGAGCAAATAATAAGAAACTGAGGAGGAGCATTACAACTGCATGTGTTCACGTGTCTCATGTGCCTTTCAAAATAAGTTATTTTTCAAAATGAAAGACATGTCCAACATCAGATGTGCATTAAATATTATTTACTTTTTTGACCAGCTGTCCGTGACCCATCCAGAACGGGTCCGCGACCCACTTTTGGGTCCCGACCCACCAGTTGAGAACCACTGTAATATGGTATATACTGTATATGGTATAAACATATAAACACTGTTCTTACGGGTCGTCAGTGTCGCTCTCCGTCTCGCTGTCGGCCCCGCCCCTGTCTGCAGGAGGATTGTCGTTGGTCGGGGGAGGGCAGGACGGCGAGCCCCTCTCCAGGTCTGGAGGTCCGGACCGCCCCTCACTCACCAGGGCCACGCCGCACCGAGGCTCTGGACAAAGAAAGAAAAAAAATAATAATAATAATTTTATTTATATAGCACTTTTCAAGCAAATACACAAAGTGCTTTACAGATAAAACATCACAGAAAAAGAACAAAAACAGAAAAACCCATGCAAACCCCCCTCCCTCTGAGGTCACATGACCCACAATCAATCAAAAATAGCCCATAGTCAACAGCAGTGCACCCACCAAAACAGTAAAAGCACGGATTCACAAAGGTACAATACAAATGATTTTATAAATAAGTAAGTAAAATGCGCTTGCAGTACGGATAAAATGTTAGAATAATTAAACAAGAACAGGAAACAGTTAAGAAAGAGTATGCCAACCTATAAAAGGTTGCATATAGAAAAGAAAAGAAAAGAAAAGAAAAGAAAAGACAGAAAAGTCTGTTAGTGACGAGTGAGTGGAGGTTTGCACGTGTGCACGCGGCCGTGCAGCCGGGTGGTGATGAGTCAGAGTGGGAGGTGTGATGATGAGCAGCTCTGATTATTACAGATACTATAATGTCAGGACGTGTTGCTGCGGCGACGTGAATGCACTTCACTTCACTGGTACAGGAAGTGTCTCCTCGGGGGGTTTCTGTGACTTCACGTTACAGAAGCAGTTTGACATTAAAGCCAATCATAATTATCATTATAATTATTATTATTATCATCATTCCTCCTCTGGTGAAAACCTTTAAGACTTTCAATTGAAACATGTGGTCACAAAGTGATTTAAGAGGAAGAAGCATGAACACTGAGCGCTTTCTATTTTACTCTGTGAATTATGCAACAGGTAGAAACCAATAAAATAGTTTTTAAAAATGAAAAGAGTCAAGTAATTCTTATATTTATCGAGGTTTTATACTGCATTTGTCTTAAAAACTCACTTTTATAATGTAATTTATGGTTTTAAATATCATTGGTCACAGAATTTTACCTTTATTTTACTATTCATGAGTTTTTGTGAGCTGTTTTCTCTTTTGTTTTCATTATATTGTCTGTTCAAACACTTTGTAACTATGTCAAGAAAGCTGCAATATAAATACAGTTTTTTATTTATTATTATCATTATTATTTAATATTCATTGCTGCTGTTCAGTAAGTACTCTGTCCTTCCAGATTCTCCTCACCAGCATTACATATAATAGAAGCTTATATTATATATTATATAAACACTGTTGCCCATAAAGTTGGAATAAAATATATTTTTTACCTTTTCTCATGAAATGATTGTGAGGATGTGATTTATTCTTGAGAGATAAAGTTTATTATGTTGGACTCAGTATGTGATCATTGCATCATTCAAAGAGGAATGTGTCTGAAAACTAAATTATTCCAACTTCATAGGCAACAGTGTGTGCCTATAATAAATAAATAAATACATTAATTAATTCAATTATTTTCTCTCCTCTGTTTTCTGAACATACTGATCATTTGATCCATCGATTAACCTCCAGTTATTTCACAAACACCAATAATTTACTGTCTCCATTCGCTCTTTAAAGGGATAGTATCATTTTTTTAAAGTGGGGTTGTATGATCTACAAATAGCCCCCAAGTACTTTAATTGCAGTAGAAGACTCTCTGCACTCCTCCCGTTAGCAACGCCAGCCCATAATAGCCCTGCCCAGAGATTTACAACATACAGTGTTGTGAATGGACCCAAAGAAACGGCCTATTTTCACGGCCTAAAAGAGGTTTTACCTGAAGAAAAAACACAGTTCCATTGTTCGCTATAATATAATTTTTTCCAGCCCTTCAAAGTGCAGGAAAAACACAGTTTTTATTTGGACCTAACCAACTCACGTATCCCTCCGCCCAGGGTTAGCGCCCGCCGATCAGCAGTTGGTTAGGTCCAAATAAAAACTGTGTTTTTCCTGCACTTTGAAGGGCTGGAAAAAATTATATTATAGAGAACAATGGAACTGTGTATTTTTTTTCAGGTAAAACCTCTTTTAAGCCGTGAAAATAGGCCGTTTCTTTGGGTCTGTTCACAACAATGTATGTTGTAAATCTCTGGGCAGGGCTATTATGGGCTGGCGTTGCTAACGGGAGGAGTGCAGAGAGTCTTCTACTGCAATTAAAGTACTTAGGGGCTATTTGTAGATCATACAACCCCACTTTAAAAAAAATGATACTATCCCTTTAAAGACATAAATAACTCCCAATAATATTCAGCTTCTAAAAAAAAAAGAAACAACGACTCAGAGACTAAAACACGTCGTCCCTCTCCCTCCCTCCCTCCCTCCCTCCCTCCCTCCTTCCTCAGATTCAGTTTGGAGATTACACCGTCTTGTTCCCACCAGTCAGAATAAAATTTAGCACTCGAGTCAATAAACAGTGTTATCAACAGTGTTACTGGAACTGGATCGGTGTAAACACCAACTGTGCCTCCGCCGCCGCCGACTCTGAATCGCAATTCAGTCGAAACTGTTTTGGGAAACACTCGCTCGGTCCGGCCAACGTTTGTACTGGAGCGTTTTTTGGCAGAGAAACGACAGCCATGATTATTTTTATTCATTCTCATTCACTTAAAAGGGAAAGTGTTCTCTACTCCGACTTTCAGACACAACTCTTTATAGATAGAAATATATACAGACCACTCCCAAAATGATCAGTTTCTCTGGTTTTTAGTATTTATAGTTATGTGTTTGAGTGAAATGAGCAGTTTTGTTTTATTCTATAAACTACTGACAGCATTTCTCCCAAAATTGAAATAAAAATATTGTAATTTAGAGCTTTTATTGGCAGAAAATGACAACTGGTCAAATGTTTTCAGACCTTGAATAATAATAAAGTAAAGAAAACATGTTCATATTCATTCTTAAACAACACAACATACATTAATTAATTAGTTAATTACGTGATAATGTCAAGAAATAACAAGTAATTGTGTCATAATGTCTAGAAATAGCCTAGAAATAACCATCAATTTCATAGTAATGTCGAGAAATATCTGCAAGAAATAACGGATTTGGTGGAGAAAAATTCTGGCCTTTCCCAAAAAAATCCTGTGTAATCTTTTGCCTTTTATGAAACTTTTATTGAAACTGACTGTTATTTCTGGGCTATTTCTAGACATTACTACACAATTAATTGTTATTTCTTGGCATTTTCACGTAATTACGGCCTGTAAATTAAAGGGTTACCAAATATTTTAACTCAGGAAGAGTTTATAAACCAGTTTTTGTGGGATAATAATGTCGATGTTTAATCCCAGCAGTGGTTTTTAATTATAATCTTCCTATAAAACCAGATGTGGTTCAGGTGACGACCTCATTAGTGTCTCATTAAGGAGAATGAGTTGTGTTTGTGTTCGTATTTAAAAAAGAAAAGAAAAGAGAAGAATGACTGTCATACATGTAGAGATGCTTTTAAGAAACATTTGTGAAAGTGGTCTCTTATTATTTTTGTATGTATGTGTGTGTGTGTGTGTGTGTGTGTGTGTGTGTGTGTGTGTGTGTGTGTGTGTGTGTGTGTGTGTGTGTGTGTGTGTGTTTAAATGTGTGTGCACAAGCTGTGAAATTAAAATCAGACTTGTGGGTAAAGAGTCGTGATGTGGTCACACTTCTTCTATATAAAAGGACACAAAGTCATTTCACAGGAAGAAGCATGAACACTGAGTGTATTTTGCAACAGGAAGAAACCAATAAAATACTTGTAAATGTAAAAAGTCAAGTAATTGTTATATTTATCAAGGATTTATCATGCTGCACTTGTACTCAGAGTGAATCTTAAAAACTCACTTTTATAATGTAATTTATGGTTTTAAATATCATTGTTCACAGAATTTTACTTTTGTTTTACTATTCATGAGTTGTGTTGCTTGTTTGTCACTGATTTCGCTTTTGTTTTCATTATATTTGTAACACTTTTTGTACACTTTGTAACTATGTTAAAAAAGCTGCAATATAAATAAGGTTTATTATTTATTATTATTACTATTTAATATTCATTGTAGCTGTTCAGTAAGTACTCGGTCCTTCCAGATTCTCCTCACCAGCATTACATATAATAGAAGCTTATATTATATATTATATATACACTGTTGGCCATAAAGAAAAGAAAAGAAGGACTGTCATACATGTAGAGATGCTTTTAAAGGGATAGTTCAACATTTTGCCCATTCCCATAATCCCTATAGTCATAGCAGTAGGTTCGTTACCTTTAATTGTCGGTGCAAGCTATTTTTAGAACAGCGGAGCAGAGCCGTGAGCTGCTCAGAGCTACGCTACGGAGGCTCATGGGATTTCTTGGTTCAAACTCATCAAATACACAATCCAACAACTCCACAACGCTCTGGTGGACAAGTTGTGACCTGCACATTCACCACGCTATGAGATAATAACACAACGTTACCACACAGAGTTGTTTTAGAGGTAAATACAGAGACTGCTTGCCGAAAAACTGCCCCCGAGAGGAACGCGAATCAGCCGTTCTGGATGAATTTCCCTCTAAAACAACTCTGTGTGGTAACGTTGTGTTATTATCTCATAGCGTGGTGAATGTGCAGCTCACAACTTGTCCACCAGAGCGTTGTGGAGTTGTTGGATTGTGTATTTGATGATTTTGATGAGGGAAACCAAGAAATCCCATAATGAGCCTCAGTAGCGTAGCTCTGAGCAGCTCACGGCTCTGCTCCGCCGTTCTAAGAATAGCTTGCACCGACAATTAAAGGTAACGAACCTACTGCTATGACTATAGGGATTATGGCAATGGGCCAATTTGCCAAAATGTTGAACTAGCTATCCCTTTAAGAAACATTTGTGAAAGTGGTCTCTTATTTTTCTATGTATATGTGTGTGTGTGTGTGTGTGTGTGTGTGT
>NC_139904.1:2240000-2360000 GCF_905171665.1 Trachurus trachurus
TTATGAAACCAGGTTAAAAATGAGGAACTGACGATGGATGACTGGCATCATCACACCATGAATGTTTGATTATGATTATATATTTATTTAGTAACACATATGTTTTCCTTTCCAATTCACGTGGAGTGACAGACGGTTAATTCAAATTCCTAAAACCTTTCAAAATAAAAAAAGAAGTTGAGAAAGCAGAAGTGATACTTGTTGCAACGAGCAAACACAGCTGATATGTAGCAGCCGGTTTGTTGGTGCAGGTTTAATCAGCAGTGTGAATACGAGCTCAGGTGCTTAGTTTGTTAACAGGAACATCTCTGTTCTCATTAAACCTAAATGTTACCTGAGGGGGAGAGAGAAACATCTGATGTAAACGCTTTAATTAGTCTGTGTGTCGTTTTTTTAAAATGTATTATGGTATTTATTTCCATCAGATATTGTTTCATCTATATTAGCGATGGTTCAAAAAATGTTTTCAAACTGTTTTAAATAAATCTGAGTGCACTTTAACCTTTCAATTCATTCATACTATTCTTCACTAATTCAAGTAATTAGCACCCATTTCATACATCCTCCATCTTTCATCTTCTACTTTTACTATTCAGATATTGTTTCATCTACATTAGTAATGGTTCAAAAATGTTTTCAAACTGTGAGTTTTAAGTAAATCTGAGTCGACTTCAGACTTTCAATTTCTTCATACTGATCTTCAACAATTCAAGTAATTTCAAACTATTTCATATTCTTCATATATTATTTCATCTCTTCAAGATTTCTTCAGCAGTTTCTTAACTTAATTCAGCATTAATAGTTTCAACAATTTATTCAGCTCATTCGGCTTCCAGCTTTCAGCATTCACCAGTATTTCCTTCAGGAAATGCAGCATTCTCTAGTTAAACCTAAATGTTACCTGGGGGGGAGAGAGAGAAACATCGAGCTCTGACAGTTTTTTAAAATGTACTATGGTATTTATTTCCATCTGATGTGAATGATCGGTGCAGCAGCAACAGGAAGCGCTGTTGATATTGTCAATAACGGTAAATTAACCCTTTGGTGTCGAGTCGAGTCAGAATGTGACCCACTGAAAGCGCTGAGTCGTACTTTCCGCCCACTGATGTGGTCGGACCAGGTCTGATTTCCATTTGATCTGCTCGACTTTCCAGCTCCGTCTCGACTAAATGTCACAGCGTAGAGATAAAAAAAAAAAAAAAAAAAACGAAGAAAAAGAACAACATCATCGTCATCATCATCATCGTACTAACGAACGTGTTTCCTAACTCCTCGGTGTCACAGAGCGAGTGACATTTCTCTTATCTGCTAAAAGGAACAAGTTAATCCGTCCTGCCTTATCACCAGAAATGTGTATTAAAGGAATAGTTCACCAAAAAAATGAAATTACACAGTCATTGTTGACTCACCCTCATGCTGATGAATACTCAGCATATGGGGTTTTTTTATTCCTCAAAGTGCATCTGGAGACCCTGGAGGCCGGTTCGTAGTCCAATGAAAACTTTATATGAGAGTCAATAGGGCCCGACACAAAAACATCCATAAAACTACACAAAAACCATTTAATATTCCTCCACACTGCTCGTCCACTGCAATCCAAGTGTCCTGAAGGGAGATAGTCCAGAGTTTACTGGAAACTACCTCATTTAGGACATTTTTACAGCCTAAACAGTCCTGGATTGAATTTGCCTGAGTAAACTCTGGACTATCTCCCTTCAGGACACTTGGATTGCAGTCGACGAGCAGTGTGGAGGAATATTTCAAGGTTTTTGTGTAGTTTTATGGACCTGTTTGTGTCGGGCCCGATGCACGCGTGCGTCGCATGAACGCGAGAGTGCCTTGACAAATTCAATCCAGGACTGTTTAGGCTGTAAAAATGTCCTAAATGACGTCGTTTCCAGTAAACTCTGGACTATCTCCCTTCAGGACACTTGGATTGCAGTGGACGAGCAGTGTGGAGGAATATTAAATGGTTTTTGTGTAGTTTTACGGACGTTTTTTTGTCGGACCCTATTGACTCTCATATAAAGTTTTGGTTGGACTACGTTGAACCGGCCTCCCGGGTCTCCAGATGCACTTTGAGGAATAAAAAACTACTCCGGAGTATTCATCAGCATGAGGGTGAGTCACTATTAATGACTGAATTTCATTTTTCGGTGAACTATTCCTTTAATCCTCCACTAGTGAAGTAGTTCCCTGGTTTAGAGAGAGAGAGAAGGGGGAATTACTGGAATCATGCAACTTTACTTTTTGCACCACAGGCTTTTTTCTGGGGTTTCTCAGCACCGGCAGCAGCACCTCCCTCTTCAACGTGTTAAATAATACGACTCGAGATCCGTCAAACTTTAACAGGACCTGCCGACACCCTGAGGAGGCGCTGCTGCATGAATCTCCCAGCTCCAAGTGGTGATGGTGTTTGGTGATGGAGATGTGAAAATAAATCAGGAGGAGCAGCTCAGAAAAACCCTGTCTGCTGTTTTCTTTTTCCTTTTAAAATAGCAGACAAGAAATACACAACGCCCTACAGGATATCTTCAAATGTGAAATACCCCTTGAGAGTAAGACTATGTTTTTTGGACACATACCTCAGGAATGGCCGAAAAGAGATAAACACTTAGTAAATATTTTGCTGGCGGCCTGTAAAAAGAGTATTACCAGAAAATGGTTATCACCGGAGAGCCCAACCATAAATATATGGATGGATATCACAATGGACATTTAGAAAATGGAAAAGATAACAGCTTTTGTTCATCACAAATTGGAGAAATTTACAAATATGTCACGCCTCATAGGCCGGATTTTATTTTCACAAACCAGTAGTGTTTCAACTGTTGTTATGGTTGTAAGTTTTTCTTCTCATAACTTGGATATAAACTAAAATACTATGTCGGCATTTAGGGCAGACAACAGATGCAAGAAGTTCACATGATGTATATGCTGCGAATGCCTGTTTCTGAATGTCAATAAAAGATAAATTTCAAAAAATAAAAGAGCAGACAGCAGCGAAAAAAGAAAATACACCTGATGGAGTGAACAGCTGCACCTGTCCTCTCCTCTGACTAACACAGAGTGCAAAACGCAATAAGAAAAGTTGCTCCTGAGCTGCTGTGCAACAACAATACAACACAATGCAACACAATACAGGACCTCGGCTGCACCTCCTTCCTCCTCCTCCTCCTCCTCCTCCTCCTCCTCCTCCTCTCGTCTGCAGATGCACTCGTACACTGAGCAGCAGTAATGAAACTTGTGATGCTAATGCAGCTGCACTTGAGCTGCCTGGTCTATATTTAGGAGAGAGATCTCAGCCGTGGGGCCTCCGCTGCTGCTGCTGCTGCTGCTGCTGCTGCCTTCTGCCTCTCTCTGTGTGTGTGTGTGTGTGTGTGTGTGTGTGTGTGTGTGTGTGTGTGTGTGTGTGTGTGTGTGTGTGTGTGCGTATGTGTGTGTGTGTTTGTTTCTAGGGCCCGCTGTGGCTCTAGGTGTTTTTAAAAATGTATGGCGGTAGGAAACGTTAACAGCCACCTGGCTCGGTCGCAGCAGCAGCAGCAGCAGCAGAAGTGTGAAGAGAGAGAGAGAGAGGGATAGAAAGGGAGAGAAATAAAATAAAAGCGCGCTCCGGTAATCAGCTCAGGCCCTCAACGCTTTACTGCGCTAATTCTACCGGTGGAAGCAGCGTATCCATGACAACACGCCACACGGCAATACGATTATTACTCCTTTTTTTTCTCTTTTTTTTTTGCAGTTGAGACTAGTGATGAAACACATTCACATCACGCCGGACTTGCCCTTGATGCCCCCTGTCTGAGGTTGTTGTTGATTGTCTGGAACTGCAAGATGAGTGTGTGTCTGTGTGTGTGTTAGTGTGTGTGTGTTAGTGAGAGTGTGTGTGGAGGAGGAGGAGGAGGGAGGAAAGGGGGGAGGAGGAAGGGGGGAGTGTGAATGTCCTCGTTGCTCTCTGCACTCTCTGCTCTCAGTCTTGCATGCCGAGACATGTCAATATCCTCACTCCCTTTTTCGAAGTTTCACTCAAACGCTGCTTATCTCTGTCTCACACACACACACACACACACACACACACACACACACACACATACAAATATATACACACACATATACAAAAAGGGTAACCCCCCTCCTCCCCCCCGCCCTCCCCCTCTTCCACCATGCACACTCAGCAACCACACACACACTGAGTCACAACTTACACACAGCAGACTCACTAATCTGAATCAAGTCCAGAAATGATCATTATAGACCAAACGACCGACGAGCCAGAGTTATATGAAATATTAAATATTAAAAACATTAAAATTAAGATATTATATAGCACAAAACCCTCTGTAGCTGCAGCCACGTCCATATTACATTGACATTTATCACCATCCAAGTCTCAATATGACCTGTGACGATGCACAACAACCTATAAATTACTAATATCTCCCTGAATTTATGACACTTTCAGTTTTCAGATTCAGAGAGAGAAGCTTCATAATGACACAAAATGAGACGCCGCTGCCTTTTTATAAATGGAAACCGTCTCCATATTCATAAATTCAAAGTAACATTACTTCTTTCTGAGTTTTTTTTTCCATAGCCTACTGTACAATATAATATAATATAATATCGCAAGGTTGGCATGGTAACAAGCATACAAGTATAGGATGAATTTAAACACCTCAATTTCTCGCCGCGGCCAATTTTCTTTCTTTCACACGAAGCTGACAAAATATTTTCACAACAGACTTTTTTTTTTTTTAAACCTGAATAGATTCTTCTTTTGAAAAAAGTAGAGACACAAAAGTGCAGCCGACAGAAACATCACCACAGCTTTTCATCCTCTCTCTCTCAGACAGACACCACCAGAAGTGGCTGCCTTTTATTACAACAACAGCACATCCACCTCTGGATGGTCAAACCCAGCTTCTAAACACTCCTGGATGTCCATAAAAAGCCAATAAAATGAAAGGGATAGTTCAACATTTTGGCAAATTGGCCCATTACCATAATCCCTATAGTCATAGCAGTAGGTTCGTTACCTTTAATTGTCGCTGCAAGATGTTTTTAGAACGGCGGAGCAGAGCCGTGAGCTGCTCAGAGCTACGCTACGGAGGCTCATTATGGGATTTCTTGGTTTCCCTCATCAAATACACAATCCAACAACTCCACAACGCTCTGGTGGACAAGTTGTGAGCTGCACATTCACCACGCTATGAGATAATAACACAACGTTACCAGACAGAGTTGTTTTAGAGGGAAATTCATGCAAAACCACTGATGCTCGTTTCCGTCGGGGGCAGTTTTTCATCAACAGTCTCTGTGTTTACCTCTAAAACAACTCTGTCTGGTAACGTTGTGTTATTATCTCATAGCGTGGTGAATGTGCAGGTCACAACTTGTCCACCAGAGCGTTGTGGAGTTGTTGGAGTGTGTATTTGATGAGTTTGATGAGGGAAAGGCGAAAATACCACTTGCACCATGCAGAGCTCACGTCTCCGCCCCGCTGATCTAAAAATAGCTTGCACTGACAATTAAAGGTAACGAACCTACTGCTATGACTATAGGGGTTATGGCAATGGGCCAATTTGCCAACATGTCAAACTATCCCTGTTAGTATAACACGCATGAAGGCAAACACTAACTGTTTAAAATCGAACACTTTCAAAATAAAACAAAAATCTGACTAAATATCCTTTAATAGCTTCATAAAAAAGTCTTAAATGACCCTAAAATTGCAGATGGAGGGCCGAGGGGGAAGTCTCCTTCACCTTTGCTTTCTGTTCCTACACTGCAAACAAACAATAGTACAGTGAACATGAGTCATAGCCATAGTACTCTGATGACTCGGCCAGAACCTGAGAGAGATAATGAAAGCAAGAAGCAAGAAGCACGAGGCCGCGATTCAGAGATAAAAGCTTTTTTCTTTTTCTTTTTTCTCACCGGTGCCTGGACGTCCCATGATGATCTGCTTGCGCGGCGCCGGGTGAGGCGACTCGGCCGGCAGGATGAGCGGCAGCAGGGCGGTGGGGGTCGGGTGGCAGGCCACGGGCTGCGGCAGCGCCCCCCCGGAGGCGTCCTGGTGGCCCCCCTCGGGCTTCCTCTCCCGCTCCCGGCCCCCCGAGCCCGAGGAGGACAGGAGCACCGAGCCCGACGAGGTGGACATCGACCCCGGGGCGGAGGGGCTGGACAGGGAGGTGTGGCTCCCCGTGGCCGGAGTCAGAGACTTTACAGGAAGATAAGATACAGATAAAGATAAAGATAAAGATAAAGATAAAGATAAAGATAAAGATACTTTAAGTAAAAGCAGATAATAAAAGCGAGAAAACATATAATCAATTAGATAGATAGATAGATAGATAGATAGATAGATAGATAGATAGATAGATAGATAGATAGATAGATAGATAGATAGATAGATAGATAGATAGTAATTAGATAGATAGTAGAATAAAAAGCTAGGCTATATACAAATATTAAAAACACCAACAACAACACAGATGTTTTTTCTGATGTCATGCTTTTACTGTGAAAGGCTCTCAGTCTAGTGTTGTAGTACTACTAGAGACCGGCCTTGAGGTCACATTTCCAAGGTCTTGGTCGAGCTGCTGGACTCAGGATTTTTTTCCTCAAGACCACAAGTCAAGACCACAGCTGCAGGGACAAATGTCTCACTTTGGTTTATCTGATGTAATTCAATAACTTTAAAATAACTAAAATTGTTCTACTAAAGTATCTGCTTGTGTAACCATCTGAAAAACTTGGTATCAACAGTTGGAGGAGACTTGTGTTCTTCTGTTCAATCCTTTACAGTCTATGGTTCAATCCAAACTTTGTTCACATTAAATCTGGTTTAGACCAACGGTGTCAAACTCATTTTTAGTGCAGGTGTCATGATGTTGATCTCAAGTAAAATAATAGCATGATAACCTATAAATTCGTGCTGTCAAAGTTAAGGCGTTCATTTTGGCTATTGATTTTAAACATTTAGCGCATTAAAAAAAAAGAAGAAAAAAATTAACGCCGTTTTGTTTACTTCCGGTGGCGGCTGACCCATAACCTTTAGTGACGTGTGCAGGCAAAACAGGGAAGTACCCGCTGTAGCGCTGTTATTCTTCACTTTATTAGGTTTTTAATATTTTTTCATGTGAGTAATTAACCGTTTTAGATGCCCAATATGCAGTTAGTTTATCCACATGACGCCTGTTATGAAGTTTGCTCCGACGACGTGAAGCTCCACCTGCAGCAGCGACCTAACGGGGCATCACAGAGGCATTAGCCCGGTCTACGGAGCCCTCAGGCCGGTTACACTGCGTCGCCATGCCGCCGGGGTAAGACACAGAGCTGATTAACTCACCCGCAGGTCTTTAGAGGTTTACCGCCAGCTGGTTTCATTCTTTTTATGCGATAAATGTTAGTCTCATTGATCAGCTGTTGAATGTGTGTTTAGTTTGTTTGAATGAATGAAAAGTGAAGCTTCATGTGTGAACTGGACAAAAGAGCAGCGCTGCCTTGGGGCTCTGTCTGTACAGAAATCACCACCTATCCACCACTTTGCGGAGAATGACGCTGGGTGTCGCCATGACACTCGATTCCACCGGAAAGACTAACTGGGCTAACCGTTAGCTGTTAGCTGTTAGCCGTTAGCACTGCAGTGTCTTAAATAACTCAATAAACGGCCCATGAAAAATATATTTTGTCCAGCGGATATCCTAGTTACAACCATAGACTGTAAAAAGGTTACAACATGATTGAGTTAACTGGAGTAGTTTCATGTCGTGTCCGACAACGGGAGGGTTTTAACAGCTGACGTCCTGATGTTAGCTTAGCTACTGCTGTTAGCTGTCAGCAGCAGCAAAGCTAACAACTACGATAACCATGACTAATTACAATAACGTGCACACTGAAATAGTAATGTTTGTTCAATAATTCGTTTTATAGACTTAACAAACATCGGATTATTTAGTCAAAATGGTTTGGGCAGCCCGGAGCGGCGGAGCCCCCACATTTGGTGCCTACCGCTAGAATGCTTCTATGGAGTGAAACGGAAGTTGAAAACCGACTTCCGTTGTGGTGTGACGCAGTGGATCATGGGGAAATAAAGTGGTGGATAGATCAATAAATAAAAGTTTTACAATGAACCGATCGGTCTATAGCTATTCAATTTACTTTATAGAGGGAAATTCAGTGCCATGTGGTTGTTTTTGTTTTTTCGTGCGCACAGCTTGGTAGGAAAAAAGGAAACCTGCACTTCAACACATGTAGGCCTGGGTTTTGTTATTATTTATGTTGGAGGATAAAAGCAAGGTGCCTTTTTTATGCCAAATTTGTACTTCACAGGAGATAAACTGTGTTCAAAGCCATTAAAAGAGTCTTTGAATTTAAATATACTAATATTCGTTATAAGCTCAAGTCGTAAGTGGACAAATGCAGTTTATTTGTTGATAAGTTAATTGCGATTAATTACAGAAATCAGTTTTGAATTCAATTGATGGACTATCTTCTTACAAAACATATTATGAACAATCAGAAATTTCTTGATATACATTTTATAGAAAATGATATTTTCTTTTAAGCTGAGTAATAATGTAGGCCTAAATATCAAGCCACGTGATTATTATAAGTTCTGTTACTGAATACAGTAATGGTCTTGAAAATGGTCTTGGACTTGGTCTCATTTCAACATAAACATTTTCTGTGTCGATTTTTAAAAATTCAGTTTCATGGAGGAGTTTCTACATCACTGACAAAAACACAGAACAGAGATGATTGATCAAAGGTAAATTACTGCGTCAGAAAAAAAACATTCGAGGAATTTCAAACGTTCATATTCATGACATGAATATGTAATATTTCTTAATGCATGTTGTAAATTTTTCAGTGCCTTAAAGCTCATGGACGCCACCGGCTCGGTACAAACTGTACTCGATGAGTCAAAGAGTTCATGCACATACAGTGTCGTCATGCAAAAGTTTGGGCACTGCTGGTTTAAAATCTTTCTGTTAATGTGAACAGTTCAGCAAGTGGAAGATGAAATGATCTCCAAAAGACATGAAGTTAAACATAAAACAAATCAATATCAGTGTTATTATTTTAGTTTTCTACAGTTTCAGAGTGAAAAAGGAGAAACAAAGCAGCAGCCTGCAGAAGAATGGGAAACCCAGGAGACTTGAGCTCTCAGAGAACTTTGACCAAGGAATCAGACAAGATATTTACTATTTACACACTGTGATAGTTTCCTGAACTATTTCCTAAACCCTTTTCCTTTTCTGTCATTTTGAAAATGGAAAAGACGAAAATAAATAAAAAATATCTATATTGTTTAAGATTATAAAGGGAATGTGTCATCTGTAACGTTATGCCTTTTGGAGATCATTTCATCTTCCACTTGCTGAACTGTTCACACTAGTTGGGTTTACATGGAGACTTTTTCCTCTTTCCACTTTCTGACTGAAACGTCATTCAGTTTCACTGTTCACCTGATTTCATTTTACTTTTGATCTGTTTAAAGGGATATTTCAACATTTTGGTAAATTCGCCCATTGCCATAATCCCTATAGTCATAGCAGTAGGTTCATTTCCTTTAATTGTCGGTGCAAGCTATTTTTAGATCGCCGTGGCAGAGACGTGAGCTCTGCGCGGTGCAAGCAGTATTTACGTCTTTCCCTCATCAAACTCATCAAATACACAATCCAACAACTCCACAACACTCTGGTGGACAAGTTGTGATATAATATGAGATACCGTAAAACTTCAAATAAGGGCCGAGTCCCAAATTGCCGCCGGTCCCAATTAACCGCCGGGTGTAGCAAAATATTTTTTATATTAAACGCCCATCCCAAATAAACGCCGGGTCAAACATTGTTTTTCTGGTTGTCAAAAAATATTCTATGCAAATATAGCGGGTGTCTCGTGACGTTAAAGACGGCCGAGGACCGACGAGACGTCAGCTGGTTGCTCCTGCCCGGTCTGTCCACTCCTCTCATCCGCACTTCAGCACCTGTCCTGGGCTGCACAGTGTCGGCTCGGCTCGGCTCGCTCCTCGTTTTAAATAATAATAATAAAAAAAAGGACGGTGGTGCGAGCCAACACAGGTGCTGAAGTGAGGGAGAGGAGTGGAGAGACTGGGCGTCCGCAGGGTTTTTGCAACTTGCGGCGGATCAAGAAGGGCGGAGGACCGACATGACGGGGGGTCTCGGTCTCCTGGTACCTGTGCGGGCCAGGACCGCGGAGGTCAGCGAGAGAGAGAACAAGTCCGCCCCGGCCGTATTTACAGTAATGCCTTGAGAAACGCACGTATCATTCCACCGCCGCCTGCCGCCACGGAGTGAAGCCTCTTTCCCCAGAAGGAGGTCCAGGTTGAACACTATTAATAAACGCAGGTCCCAAATAAACGCAGGTCCCTAATAAACGCCGGTTGATTTGAGCGATTAAAGCAAATAAACGCCCGGGCCCTTATTTGGTGTTTTACGGTATTACAGAACGTTAATAACAGAACGTTACCAGACAGAGTTGTTGTAGAGGGAAATACATGCAAAACCGCTGATGCGCGTTCCTGCCGGGGGCAGTTTTTCATCAAGCAGTCTCTGCATTTCCCTCCAACTCTGTCTGGTAACGTTGTGTTATTATCTCATAGTGTGGTGAATGTGCAGGTCACAACTTGTCCACCAGAGCGTTGTGGAGTTGTTGGATTGTGTATTTGATGAGTTTGATGAGGGAAACCAAGAAATCCCATGAGCCTCCGTAGCGTAGCTCTGAGCAGCTCACGGCTCTGCTCCGCCGTTCTAAAAATAGCTTGCACCGACATTTAAAGGTAACGAACCTACTGCTATGACTATAGGGATTATGGCAATGGGCCACTTTGCCATAAATGTTGAACTATCCCTTTAAGAAAAGGTTTATTCCACCTCTCTGAAACTGAATTAAACTGCATTTGGAGCATATGAAGCATCATTCGGTTTGGACACAGAAATGTGGACTTACCGAGCTGGATGTGACCAGGACGAGTGTGGATGTGGGGTTGCGCAGGAGAACCGCCCCGTTGGTGGCGGCGCCGTTGATGGGCACGGGCGCCTGCAGGCCCGGCGGCGCGGCGGCGTGGTGCTGCGGCTGGCTGTGCTCCCGGGACCGGCTCCTCTCCCGCCGACCCAGCGGGCCGTCGGAGAACTTGGCGAGGGGGACGTCCGGGTTGCGCACAATGACCGGGGAGTCGCGCAGGGGCACGATGCGGCGCGGCGAGGGCTCCTGGGGCAGCGGTGAGGGAGGCGTCGGGGAGACGAGCATGGGCGGCGGCGTGGAGGCGGCCGAGGACGGCGGCCGGCTGGTGGCGCTGCGCGGCCGCGGGAAGGAGAGCGAGGACGGCGTGGTGGGCTGGCTCTGCGGCGAGAGGACTCTGAAGGCGGCGGGGCTGTGGCCCAGCGGCGGCTCGCCAAGCATCCCGCCAACGCCAACGACGCCCATGAGCTGCTGCTGCTGCTCCGGTTTGGTCTGGTAGTCCGGCACGGCGGACAGCGACAGCGGCAGCGGCGGCGGCGGGTGCGAGTCCAGCTTCCTCTTGCTGGGGCTCATGGGAACGGTGAAGGTGAGGTTGGTCTGGAACGTCGGCACGATGCCCGACAGGTGGCGCTCTCGCTCGGCGGCGCCACCGGGCATCGCGCCCATCTTGGTGCCGCTCAGCTGGCGGTTGCGGCGCGGCGTGAGCGAGGCGGGCGCCGTGATGGGGCTGAAGTTGGCGGGGCGGAAGCCGAAGAGCGGCGAGGGCGAGGGCGACGGCGTGGGCGAGAACGGCGACTGGTTGGAGATGGGCGAGTAGGACGGCGTGCCCGAGCGCGAGCCGCCGCCCAGCGACACCAACATGGTCGCCGCCTCGCACTCGTCGAAGTCGAAGCGCGACAAGTCCTGGGGGAGCAGGGACGGGAGCACGAGGCGCGGCCGCGAGTCGCCGCCGCGGCTGCTGGCCTCGCTGCTCTCCCGCGACGTCTCGTCCCAGTCGAACTCGGAGCTGGCGCGGCCGCCGCCCAGACGCAGGTCGGACGGCGTCAGCGTGCCCGTGCTGCTGGCGCCGCCGCCCCTCTCCCGCCCGACGCCGCCGCTCGCCTCCATCTCCTTGGTCCTCATGGACAGGTGTCGGGAGCAGTAGCCGCGGCGCTGCGACTCCTTGGAGCAACCTTCCCGCGAGCACAGCCGCCGCCACTGCTTCCCGTTGAACTTCTTGCGGATGCCCGTCGGCGTGCACACCACGTCGCCCTTCTTGTACTTCTGCTGGGCGGCGGTGAGCGGCGTGCGGGAACGCGAGGACGACGAGGAAGTCGAACCCGATCCAGATCCGCCACCGCCACCGCCGCCGCCGCCGCCTGAAGAACCTCCTCCTCCTCCTCCTCCTGAGGCTTTATTATCCATCCTGGAGGAGGACGCCGTTGACGAGGAGATGGGCGGGAGCGGCGGCAGCTGCGGCGTGGCGAGGACGCCGGCAGCCGCGGCCGCGACCGCCGCCGTCGCGGGATCGAGACCCAGCAGCACCGGCGACGGCGGCGGGTGGGGGTTCAAGGCGAGGTGGGCGGAGGGGATCCCGATGCCGCGCACCACGGACAGGTGCGGGTTGAGGTAGCCGGGCGGCGGCGGCTTGGAGACGATGTGGCGGTGATGATGGTGGTGGGGATGATGATGATGATGCGGCGGCGGGTGATGACCCATTGGTTTGCCGCCGCCGCCGGGGATGATCGCCCCCATCGGGACCATGTTGAAGTGCGACACCTCCATGTCTTCTTCGGGGGTGAGCGGCATGTAGGGGAGCGGCGGCGGCAGCGGCGGCTGCTGCTGCTGCTGATTCATGCTGTCACGCTCTCGCTCCCGCTCTCGTTCTCGCTCTCGCTCCAAGTCTTTCTCCATCTCCCACTCGCGGCCCGGCGCCATGCTCAGCACCGACGGCGTCACCGGCGAGGAGGCGATGCTGGAGGCGATGCTGCCATGGTGGCTTGACGACGACGACACGGGGACCATTCCGGGGTAGGGGATCCCTCGGCCCAGCACCGCCGCCGCTGCCGCCGCCATCCCCCGGCTCAGGCGACAGACTTCCTGCTCCACGTCCAGCTCCTCGCGGTCCTCGCGTTCCCGCTCCTTCTCTCGAACGTGAGCGTCCTCTCCTTCCCGTCCACCGCTGCCAACGGCAACACCAACGCCGACGCTGCTACTACTGCTGCACGGTAAATCTAAGTCCCACGGCGGCAGAAGGAGCCGCAGCGTTTGCCGGGACACCCAAACCGCCTGAGTGGGACCGGCCGCCACTCTACCGTCCTCGTCGCCGTCGTCCACGGAGTCGGACAGCAGGACGCGGTAGCGGTTGGCCACGGCGGGGTGAGTGTCTACCTGAGTGACCACGCCCTCGCGGTACCACTGCCACTGGCCCTCGCCGCACTCCTCGTTGCCGAACGGCACGCACACCCGCGTGCCGATGGCGATGGGATGGACGCCGGGCGGCGGGGCGTCCAGGATGATGTCCACCGCCGCGCCCGCGGGGCTGTCGTGTCTGTACGGGTAGCGGCAAAGCGTCTTCTCGCCGTTCAGCTGCACCTCCAGGCTGCCGTACTCGCCGCTCACCTTGCGGACGACGCCGGCGCGGAAAACCAAGTCCGAAGAACACGCCGCTCCCTCGTCACCACGCCGCTCGCCGCCGCCGCCTTCGTCGTCTTCGCTCCTCCTCCTGAGCTGGCGGGCGAGGACGCGCTGGTTTTTCAGTCCTTTGGCGAGCGCGTCTGAGTCGGGGAGACTGGTGGACGCTGCTGCTGCTGCTGCGGTGGCGGCGTGCGCGGCGGCGGCGGACATCGCCATCGCCATGCCGACCACCTCCAGGTCGGCCGAGTGCTCGCTGGCGGTGTCGGTGGAGGAGCAGCGGGGGAGGGGGCTGGGCGACACTCGCTCCGCCTCCCTCGCCACCACGTTATCGCCTCCTCCTCGTCCTCCTCCGTGTCTTTCCCGCTCCACCGCGCTGAGCGACAGCGTGGGCGGTCCTGGCGAGCCTCCGCCGCCGCCGCCGTCGTCATGACTACGGCCGTGGTGGAAGTCGTCCATCAGGCTCCGACTCTGTCCGCCGCCGCTGCTGATGTCTGGATACGAGATGCCGCTGTTGCCATCGCTTCCCGCTGCCGCCGTCGACCCGTGGTTGAGGACGCCGCCACCGCCGCCGCCGCTCAGAGGGAGGGGAGGTGGCGTGCTGGAGGAGGAGGAGGAGGAGGCGGGGTTGCTATGGTTACCAGCAGCAGCAGCGTTAGACGACAGGCAGTGTTCGGAGGTGTACTTCTTCTTGGGGACGCGCGCCTTGAAGGTGGCGGTCTTGCGGCTGGCGGCCGGGTTCGGGCTGTTGTTGGCGCTCGGCGTGCTGCTGTTGCTGTTGCTGCCGCTGCTGTCGCTATGGCTACCGCCTCCGCCGATGCCGCCAACGATGCCACCGATGCCGCCCGACGACCTCCCCGACCTGTCGTCAACAACAACGGACGACGATGCCGCCAACAGCTTCTCAGAATCCATCACGACGAGCGATGTCGCCGTCGTCGCAGTCGCCGCGGTCTCGGACAGCCCCTCCCCCGTCTCCGCCGCCTCCCCGGAGGAATCCCGGCCTCTGATTGGCTCGGCCCGGGACGACGAGTGCGAGTTGTTGGAGGAGGAGAAGGAGGAAGAGGAGGAGGATGAAGAGGAGGAGGAGGAGGAGGAAGTTTGGTTTTGCGGCGATCGGCTTCTGTCTCGGTTCTCATCCGAGTCTCTCTTCTCGCCGCCGCCGCCGTTGGCCCCGCCCCCCTCGGCGGCGGCGTCCCCGTTGCCGCGGCGCTTCCCCCCTTTGGCCCGAGTGGAGGGAGGCGAGCGCTTCTTTATCGGCTTCATCTTTTCATCTAGCTCGCCCCTCTTTTTTTTCCTTCTCCAAACAAGTCTTTTTAAATGTATTTATTTATTTATTTATCCCAGAGATTCTCCTTTGGCCTTTCTTCTCTCCTCTCCCCTCCTTTTTCCGTTCTCTCTATTCCCCCGTCTCTCTCATCCTCCTGTCTCCTCCTTGTCCTCCTTGTCCTCGCCGTCTTCTTCTTCTTGGCCTGAGTTGTGCGACTTCGGCACTTGCCCACCACCTTATTCCAAGAGACTCTGAAAAAGAGAGAAAGGGAACAGGGAGCGTGGGTTACTCATGTGGCAAACACATTCAGACATGCACAAAGCCGATTCAGCAGCACAGGACGGACGGACGGACGGAGCGACTAACTAACTAACTGCACCGACAGAGAGAGAGAAAGAGAGAAAAGTGACAGACTGAATCAAAATCAAACATCTGTGAAAACACTCGAGTGACATCAAAGAGGCCTGTAGTTTCAAAATAAAAGCACGGCAACAACAGAAGTAGTAGTGGTGGGAGTCTCATTTTAACTTGAAAAACCCCCATGAAATCATTATAATGATGATGCGCCACTGTCGCCGTAGAGTATTGTAGAGTATATGACTACAAATTCATTACACATGAAAGGGATAGTTCACCCAAAATTCAAATTTCACTCATTATCTCCTCCCCCTCAAGTGGACTAAGGGCTGGGAGAAGTTTCAGAGTCCTCCGTGGCTTCTCTGAGTTACAGCGGGGGGGTTCGCATAGCAGTATTTGTCCATATAATGGTTTTCAATGGATACCAACTTTCTTCGTCTAAAAAGACACACCAAAAAACATCCAAATACCTCCATACTGCTCGTCTGTAATGTCCCTCTTGTATTGAAGCCCCAACATGAGAAATTGTTCCGAAAAAAATTAAATAAGTCTATGTTTCAAGCAAATTTTGCATGATTTGCACTGACCGGCGGAACAATTTCTCATGTCGGGTCTTCAATACAAGAGGGACATTACATACGAGCAGTATGGAGGTATTTGGATGTTTTTTGGTGTGTCTTTATGGACGAAGAAAAGTGAGCACCATTCACAACCATTATATGGACAAATACTGCTGCACGGACCCCCGCTGTAACTCAGAGAAGCCACAGAGGACTCTGAAACTACTCCCAGCTCTTATAGCCGACATGACGGTGAGTGAAATTTGAATTTTGGGTGAACTATCCCTTTAACTTCAGAAAACGTATTTCCCCACAAAATGATAATAATAATGATGATGATGATGCGCCACTGTCGTCCGCCACCACCACTGTCGCTCGCCACTGTAGTAATAAACATGACTCATCTACAAATTCATTACACATTAATTCATTACATAACCTGCTTCTACTCACACGGTTACACAATAAGGCAACCTGCATCCACATCCACATCCACATCCACACCACCAGGTAGAGAGGGAACACAGGAGGAGGCCATGTTATTGTAGGATAAACACAACACAGACACACACACACACACTCACAGACACACTAACCAACAACACTATATGGAAATACTGAGGAGCACTTTGCAATTTGCCCAGACAAGCCTTTTTCTGCACGCACACACACACACTACTTCTTGGCCGGGGCAGTAGAGGCGGGGGAATTCCTTCTTCACTCGCATACTGAAACCCTCCCTTTCTCTCTCTCCTCTCTCTCTCTCTCTCTGTCTCTCCCTCCCTCCCTCTCTCTTTCTCTCTCTCGGTGGCGACCTTTATCTATGTATTTCAAAGCGGAGAGTCAATCCGCCCCTACAAACTCCATTTCCTGTGGAAGACCATTACCTAACTTCCCGTTACTTTATTCCTCCCTCTCTCTCTCTCTCTATCTATCTATCTTTCTTTGCTAGTATTACACGTTCATTCTCATCCCCTGCTTTCTCTATCTCTCTCTGTGTCTCTCTGATATTGATTTTTACCTCTCATCTCATCTTTCCCTTTTTCTCTCCTCTTCTCCTTCCACTTATTAGTCTCTATCCTCCTCATTTTCTGCTGCAGTCATGTAGCCAGAAAAAAGCAGAATAATTGTTATTCCACACCAAGAGTCATTCAGTATCGCCGCCGTGCTCTTTAAAAAAAAAAAAAAAAGAAGTCATTCAGAATATCTCCTGCTCCATTCACAGCAGAAAAAAGTAAAACACATTGATTTTTTTTTTTTTTGATTTTTTTTTTTGCTGACTTCTTGAACAGGGGAGGCTGTAGTCGTGGTTCGGTGTGTGTGTGTGTGTGTTGTCATTTAACTGGTTTGTTTGCTGTGTGCTGCTGCTGCTGCTGCTGCTGCTTGGCGTGGGACTCGCCTCAGGAGCCAAACTGTTGCTGTGTGTTGCTCTCTGCCTCATTTCTTCCAATACAAGAGTCTCTCCTCGGAGCTACGATGCTAACAACAACAACAACGACTGACAACAACCTCGTCTTCCTCTCTGACTCTCAATCCACTCGCTGCAGCTACTACCGAGCTCGTCAGCAGCGACTTGTTCTATATTATTAGTATAAAAGCTGCAATTTAAGTCGATATTTGTTATAAATTCACTATAATGATCCCACAGGACAGATATTTTTTAAGTTTAATATAATATAAAGTCACTATGTGTCGAAATAATGACTAATGCTCAACATATGTTCTATATTATTAGTATGAAAGTCGTGGCTTAGTCGATATCAGTTATAAATTCACTATAATAATCCCACAGGACATGTATTTTTAAAGTTTTACATGTTACCTACCGGTGTCAGATCAATACAAAGTCACTTTATATTTACAGATAATGACAATGACGACACATATGCTCTATATTATCATTATAAAAGTTATGACACAGTTGATATTTGTTATAAATTCACTATAATAATCCAACAGGACAGATATTTTCAAATTTTACATGTTACCTACCATTTGCATTAACATGAAGTCACTGTATGTGTCCAAATAATGATTAATGATAACAAAATAATCTATAATACAAAGTATAAAAGTTGATATTTGTTATAAATTCACTATAATAATCCCACAGGACAGATATTTTAAAGTTACCTACTGGTGGCAGATCAATACAAAGTCACTTTATATTTACATTTGATGACAAATGTGAAGCATATGTTCTATATTATTAGTATAAAAGTTGCAACTTAGTCGATAGTTGTTTTTTAATTTGCTATATTAATCCCACAGGACAGATATTTTTTAAAGCTTTACATGTTACCTACTGGTGGCAGATCAATATAAAATCACTTAATGTGTCCAGATAATGTTCTATATTATTATTATTATTTTACAAGTTGTGACTCGGTTGATATTTGTTATAAATTCACTATAATAATCCCACAGGATTTGTGTTTTCAAGCTTTACATGTTACCTACTGGTGGCAGATTAACATAAAGTCACTTTATATGTCCACATAATGATTAATGCTAAACGACTTGTTTTCACCGTCTTGTTAAAAAAAAAACGCACACGTGTGTCTATGACTGTCCCTGTTTCTACATTCGTCCTCCCACCAGTCGTTTCTCTCTGTCTGCCTCTGTCTTTTCTTTTCTTTTTTTCTCTCTCTCCCTCCCCTCCTTCCCCTCCTCCCTCCCTCTGCTCGTCTGTGAAAGCTTACATTCATTCAAGTCCTTTTAATATCTGCCACATCATATCGGCTGGAGAGAAATCCATTTTCAGAGATGAGTGCCGCCTGTCTCAAGGCCACACACACACACACAGCAAACATCTATGTGATGATAGTTGATAGCTGCACACACACACACGCAGAAAGCTCACAGCCATCATTGTGCCCTATGTAAATCCCTATTTAGGACCGACAGACAGACAGCCGTAGAGCAGCCAGCAGCAGCAGCCACCAGCCATAAAATAATTTGGCAGCCGTCCGGCCTTACTTGGTCACGATAGTGGTATGCTACGTGTGTTTACTCAGTAGTGTGCACTGTGTACAACAGCTGGTGTCAGAGTCATGGGCCCTAATGATAACAGCTTAAAGACAAGACTGATGCAACTCACACTCCCCTCTGTGAAACACGCAGCCAGGGAAAAGTGCATTTACAGACAGGAGAGCTACTGGCTGACTGACTGTGTGGTTGGTTGGTTGGTTGGTTGGTTGGTTGGTTGGTTGGTTGGTTGGTTTTTTTTCTTTCTTACAGTACAGCAACTAACAAGCTGACATGAATATATACTGTAGTAATTTAAACATGACCGTAGGGCAGAGTGAAGCTGATTTAAATCATGTGAGGTGAAGGAAGGAAACAAGAAAACAAGTAGAAGAGTTTAAAAAAAAAAACGACAGCAGTGGCAGATTAACATAAAATCACTCTATATGTCCAAATAATGATTAATGTTAAACATATGTTCTGTAAAAGTTGATATTAGTTATAAATCAATTATAATAATCCCACAGGACATGTATTTTAAAGCTTTACATGTTATCTACTCGTGACAGATTAACATAAACTCACTCTATATGTCCAAATAATGATTAATGTTAAACATATGTTCTATATTATTATTGTAAAAGTTGATATTAGTCATAAATTCACTATAATAATCCCACAGGACAGATATTTTAAAGTTACCTACTGGTGGCAGATCAATACAAAGTCACTTTATATTTACAAATAATGACAAATGCATATGCATATATCTTATATTTTTATTATAAAAGTTGCGACTCAGTCAATATTTGTTATAAATTTACTATAATAATCCAACAGGACAGATATTTTAAAGCTTTACATGTTACCTATTGGTGGCAAATTAACATAAAGTCACTCTATATGTCCAAATAATGATTAATGTTAAACATATGTTCTATATTATTAGTGTAAAAGTTGATATTAGTTATAAATTTACTATAATAATCCAACAGGACAGATATTTTAAAGCTTTACATGTTACCTATTGGTGGCAGATTAACATAAAATCACTCTATATGTCCGAATAAGGATTAATGTTAAACATAATAGTTCCATATTATTAGTATAAAAGTTGATATTAGTTATAAATTCACATTTTCAAGTTACCTCCTGGTGGCAGATCAATACAAAGTCACTTTATATTTACAGATAATGACAAATGTGACCCATATCATTCTACATTATTATCATTATAAACGTCATAGGCCTTAAATAGTGTCGTGGCACTTTAATCTGTTTTTATCAACCGCAACTGGGATAAATAAAACAAACTCATTACAACTCAGGAAACATGCAACTGATTATTATATCGAGTGGAAAGTGTGTTAACTTGATAAAAAAAAAAGAGTGTATGACCACACAGGCCACATGTACGTACACACACACACACACACACACACACACACACACACACACACACACACACACACACACACACACACACACACAGCTCAGACAACTGTTGAACTCTGAACTCTCACAAAACCTCCATTAGTCTGCACCTTCACTGTTTATGTGTTGTACAGGTTAATTAAATGTGCAATTAATCAACCAGCATATATATAATATATTGTATGTTGTACAGTTTGTTCTTTTGTAAACACTGTTTTCTATTTAATCTGTTGTACACTGGCAGTAAAGTAAATCTATAAATTCACTATTTCATTAAAAAAGTAGAAGAAAACTCAAATAAAAATCAACTTAAGTGTTGGAACAACTCTAATATTTCTATTAGATCACAGAGTTGATTAAATCTATATATTAAAACCCTCTGTAGGGAGAAGTGGGGGTGTGATGGGGGGTCATTCTGCATAAAGCTGTAAGTAAATTTAAGACTCTAACTTGTAATAGAATATTTCTCAGTGTGATTTTATTTCTACTGTTTTATTTCCTAGCTCTACCATGTGATTTCCCACGATGCCGAGCGCCTCTAGAGGATGTTGACCTCTCAGGTCAGCTGACCTTTGACACGGCACCACAAGGTCCACTTACGTACTTTTATTGTTTATAATGTATGTTGATTATTATCATTACCATCTATCTATCTATCTATCTATCTATCTATCTATCTATCTATCTATCTATCTATCTATAACAAAAGTTGTGAATCGTTTGATATTTGCTATAAATTCACTGTAATAATCCCAAGGGACAGATATTTTAAAGTTACCTACCGGTGTCAGATCAATACAGAGTCACTTTATATTTACATTTGATGACAAATGTGAAGCATTTGTCTATATTATTAGTATAAAAGTTGCAATTTAGTCGATATTTGTTTTAAATTCACTATAATAATCCCACAGGACAGATATTTTTAAAGTTTTACCTGTTACCTACTGGTGGCAGATCAATACAAAGTTACATTATGTGTCCAAATAATGATTAATGTTAACCATATAATCTAAAAGTTAAGACTCAGTCGACATTTGTTGTAAATTCACTATAATAATCCCACATGACAGATATTTTAAAGTTACCTACCGGTGATAGATCAATATAAAGTCACTCTACATTTACAGATAATGACAAATGCGAAGCATATGCTCTATATTATCATTATAAAAGTTATAACGCAGTTGATATTTGTTATAAATTCACTATAATAATCCCACATGACAGATATTTTAAAGTTACCTAGTGGCAGATCAATACAAAGTTACTTTATATTTACAGGTAATGACAAATGCATATGTCCTATATTTTTATAATAAAAGTTGCGACTCAGTCGATATTTGTTATAAATTTACTATAATAATCCCACAGGACATGTATTTTAAAGCTTTACATGTTACCTACTGGTGGCATATTAACATAAAGTCACTCTAAATGTCCAAATAATGATTAATGTTAAACATATGTTCTATATTATTAGTATAAAAGTTGACATTAGTCATAAATTCACTATAATAATCCCACAGGGCAGATATCTACTGGTTAAGTCACTTTATATTTACAGATAATGACAAATGCATCTTCTATTTTTATCATAAAAGTTGTCACTCAGTCAATATTTGTTATAAATTCACTATAATAATCCCACAGGACATGTATTTTCAAGCTTTACATGTTACCTACTGGTGGCAGATTAACATAAAGTCAGTTTATATTTACAGATAATGACAAATGCATATGCATATATCTTCTATTTTTATCATAAAAGTTGTCACTCAGTCAATATTCGTCATAAATTTACTATAATAATCCCACAGGACATGTATTTTAAAGCTTTACATGTTACCTACTGGTGGCAGATTAACATAAAGTCACTCTATATGTCCAAATAATGATTAACGTTAAACATATGTTCTATATTATTAGTGTAAAAAGTTGATATTAGTTATAAATTCACTATAATAATCCCACAGGGCAGATATCTACTGGTTAAGTCACTTTATATTTACAGATAATGACAAATGCATCTTCTATTTTTATCATACAAGTTGTCACTCAGTCAATATTAGTTATAAATTCACATTTTAAAGTTACCTACTGGTGGCAGATCAATACAAAGTCACTTTATTTGTAGAGATAATGACAAATGTGACGCATATGTTCTACGTTATTATCATTATAAACTCACTATAACAGTGCAGTGGTGAACTTTAACACACACATACACACCTTTACTCTGCAGGCCTGCAGCATGGCTCTTTACCTATAGCTGCACTAGCTCTACAGTGTTTTATTATAGGGGCCAGGCCCGGGCGGGTGTATAAATACACTGACATAATCATAATCCAGGGGAGAAGATAACAGCTGTTAACTTCACCTCCTCCACCTCCTCCTCCTCTTTCTCCTCCTCCTTCTCCTCTAGGCCTGACACGGAGCAACGACATGCAAACGACCTGTGGTGGTGGTGGTGGTGTCGTCACCTCGGGGTTTAGCCCTGGGTAGCACCGTGTGTGTGTGTGTGTGTGTGTGTGTGTGTGTGTGTGTGTGTGTGTGTGTGTGTGTGTGTGTGTGTGTGTGTGTGTGTGTGTGTGTGTGTGTGTCAAGCCCTCGTAGTACCGCGATTACTACCAGTTTTACTCCACAACACACACACACAGCAGCAGGCCGTAGAGCGTGCAGCAGCAGCAGCAGCAGCGACCAGGCCTCGACTACTACTACTACTACAACAACTACTACACACACACTCACACAATGACACACACACACACACGCACACATAGGCTACATACACACACATAACACAACACAAGGCCCCTTTCCCACCGCTGTCATTCAGCCAGTCAGTCACCGGGAAATAACCGGTTTAACGGCGCAATATTGATCCTTATAGACTATTATTCCCGGCGGATGGATACGTTAACTTACGCACTTAGTAATAATTATAATAATAATAAAAAAGAAAAAAGTCGCGTTGTGTAGTTGTGTAGTAGTTGTGTTGTGTGGGCCTGTAGGAAAGTGACAGTCGGCTGTGACCGGGCGCACGGATAGAAACAGCAGCCGGGGAGGAGGTGTCGGTGCCGGGGTTAACTTTGTCAAGTGTCCAGAGAGGAGGAAGAGAGAGAAGAGAGGAAGAGAAGGGGGGAGTAAGGCCTAGTTAATTCAGAGAAGCCACGTTGATTCATGAAAAAAGAGGAAGAAAATATGTCAATGTGAGAGAATGAAAGAAGAAAAGAGGTAGAGGTAGAGGAGGAGTTTTCTTTTTCTATTTTCTTATTGCTTCAACAACAACATGAACAACGCAGGAGAAAAATAAAACAGTTGTTCTCTTCTCTTCTCGGAAGTCCAGCGGCTCTTCTCTTCTCTTCTCTTCTCTTCTGTTATGGCGTTCAATTTATTTCTAGTGGAAAAGTTTGAGTCGCACCGCACCGCTCCCTTTTCCTCCTTCTCTTCTCTTCTCTTCTTCTTTTTTCTTTTCTCTTCTTTTCTCTCTCTCTCTCTCTACAATAAGAAGAAGACACCCAACCAATCCGCCCTGTGCTCCTCTCTTCTCCTCTTTCCTCTCCTCTCTTCTCTCTCTCCTCTCTGCAGGCCGCCCCTCGTATATATCGGAAAATACGCTGCTGCTCGGTTCTCGGGCTCCACTGTTTATTATAGCCACGGTGAACACACACACACACACACTGACACTGACACACACACACACATTGACAACACACACTTAGGCTACACTATAGGCTACTACACACACTGACAACACACACACTGCAGTGCTGCAGGAGGAAAAGGGTTTATAACACACTCACCACAGCTGATGTATAGTAGCTGTCTGTCTGGTTGTCTTTCCTCCACAGCAGCGGTCTCCTCTGCTCTCTCTACCCGCTGTTGTCGCTGCCTCAGTCGGCCGGAGGTGAAGCAGGGCAGCGGTGGTGGTGGTGGTGGTGGTGGCCGGTCCGGTTCGGTTCTTCTTCCTTCCTTTTTCCTTTTTCCGTTTCAGCTGTTTTGCTGCTGCTGCTGCTGCTCCGGTTTCAGCGGCCGTTCATGTTTCTCTCCCTCTTTCTCTTTCTCGCTCTCCTTCTCTTGCTTCTTGCTTGCTCTCTCTCTCTCCGGCGGCGGAGGAGCAACTTAAAAAAAAAAAAAAGGAGGAGGAAAGAAAAAACTAGTGCCCTGTTATATTCTCTACACTTACACAGTCGCAAAATGGTGAATGAAGCCCCCAAAGCCTTGACAACCAGCCGCGAGGGCCAATCGGCGGGCGCGGACGGCGTACAGTAGCCAATGGGAAGGCGGGGAAGCGCAGAGGGGGCGGGGCTTCGCGTCAAAGTGGATTTGACGGACGGGCTGCGGCGGCCAATCAGCGTGTGGGAAAACACAGAACAGCTGTTGAGGAGAGTTGAGGCTGCGGCGGCCAATCAGAGAGCGCGCTGCGGGCACGTCCGCGTTACTTCCACAGTCAGGCAGTCAGGCACGTCGCAGGCTGTGAAATATACAGACACCACTCTCTCTTTCTTTCTCTTTTTCTGTCTTTTTTCACTTTTTGTCATGTCATCCCTCGTTCATTTGTCTACGATACATGTAGAGGTGGGAGTGGATGGGTGAGGAAGAGGAGGGAGAAAGGGGAGGGCTGTCTGCTGCTGCTTTCAGAACAGGTTCGACTTCCTTTACGGGAGTAAAAAAAAAGAAAGAAAGAAAAAAAAAGGAAAAAGCCCCTGATGATGTGACATTATCGAGTTTTAATAAAGCGCAACATGTCACCTCCCATGATGCATCGCGTTTCACACTCTCTACAATTCACTTCCTGAAGCCACAGGTGTAGTTTCAACAAGCAGAAGAACACCAACTCCCAAATTCTCATGCTCTCTCTCTCTCTCTTCTCTCTTTCCCCTCCCTCTCTGTCACTCTCTCTCCTTCTCTCTGCAGCTTCAGCCAATCAGAGCAGCTCTGCAACCCCAAGTCCCGCCTTCGCAGCCAATCGGAGCGCCCGCCGGAGGCCATACGTCACCAGAGCTGCGCCGGATTGGCTGAGAGGCGCGGGGTCTGCAGGCCAATGACCGCGTGCTGCGGTGAGGTCATCCTGCTTGTTGCCATCAGCTCGGCCAAACAGGAAGAGACACAGAGAGAGAGAGAGAGAGAGAGAGACAGAGAGAAACCCCAGTGAGTAAGTTGGTCCAAACTGTGGGATTATGGTTCCTAAGAGAGTGACCCACATACACACACACACACACACACACACAGACGCACACACACACATGCATGGAGGTGTGTGTGTGTCTGTGTGTGTGTGTCAGCAGGTATAGGCTGCAGAGAACCAGACAACATGCAAACAGGCTAAAAAAAAAACACTAAAGCAAACAGTTTAACATGCACGACTCGAGTACACACATATGATACGGTAGCTACACACTGACACACACACACACACACACATATATATATAAGACACTAATGGTGTGTGTGTGTGTGTGTGTTGCGGTGCAGCAGTGCGACACACTGTTTCTATAGCTTACAGGCACAGATGGCGAGTTTGGTCAATGATGATGATGATGATGATGATGATACACAGCGAGCTGGTTGCAGCACTGCAGTCTGCCTGGCACACACACACACACACACATATGCACGCACACACACACATGCGGGTATACGAACCTACATATACACAGACACACACACACACACAGATGCACACACACACACACACAAGAGCAGGCACAGCGGAGTTATAACATGCCTGGGTGTTACATAAGACGTACGTGTACACAGACGCACACACACACACACTGCGCCCAGACACACACATACACACACACACACAGACTACAGGCGCTACAGGCAACCACTCCCCCGACACACACAAACGCAAACACACACAGACAAACACACACACACACAGAAGCATCTATGTATTTAGTGTACACATTTGATGAGGCGTAACATGTACAAGTTATGAGTCATGAATCTGTGAAAATGCACCACACACACACTCAGACACACACACACACACAGACACACACATGCGCACACACATATGCACGCACACACACACGTTAAGTGCAGAGTGAGTGGGATCTCCAGACGTCTTCATCTTCTCCTTCTTCTTCATCATCTGTGATAGTGAAGCACTGCAGAGTCTCTGACTGACTGCTGTGTGTGTGTGTGTGTGTGTGTGTGTGTGTGTGTGTGTGTGTGTGTGTGTGTGTGTGTGTGTGTGTGTGTGTGTGTGTGTGTGTGTGTGTGTGTGTGTGTGTGTGTGTGTGTTCAGAAATGTAGGGCGAGTGAAGCGCAGGAAGGAGAGGGAGGGGGGGGGGGGCAACAACTTTGAGGGGCGGCTGGTTTCATAAGGCGCCGTCGACAGGCGTTAGAGAGAGAGAACGAGAGATGAGGCTCTGAACTGTGAGTGTGATGATGATGTCACAACTGATCACCGATCAATAATCCACTAAAACGTCTCTAAACCACTGAAATAAAAATATGTTTTGTTACCGTTGGAGCCAATCTGGTTTAAAATCTATACATCTATAAATAAAAATCTATCTATAGCTATAAAAATCTAGAGATTAGAGGTTATAGGAGATATGATTGATTGATATATTGATTGATTGATTGGCACCAAACCAAACTGCCTCCTGTATCTGTGATGTGGTGGTCGTTTCTACAGGAGGCAGCCGGGGACAAAAAGTCTTGATTGTGATTAAAATTAGGGCTGTGCCAAAAAATCGATTCACATAAGAATCGCAATTCTCATCTAATACGATTCAGAATCGATATAAAATGTCCCAAAATCGGTTTTAAAAAATAAAAAAAATGAAACAAATCTGCTGCTGTCGGCCTCCATTTCCTTAGAATTTAAAAGGCAGCATGTTTAACTGCTGTTATAACATTTTATAACATATTATAACTATTATTTTTAAATAAAGAGGCACTTTTAATTGGGTTACTTAAGCAATATGTGATATTATTGTTTTTATGCAACAGTTTCAACGATTCCATCTCAGCATGGATAAATGTTTACAACTCAATAAATGTGAAAAAGACACTTCAGTCATTCTGTCTTGCAGCAGACTGGAGTAGATCATGAAGATCCTTTTACACCGACAGACTGAAGCAGAAATCATTATGAATCAAATAGTTTTGAATCAAAAATCGATTTTGAATCGAATCATATAGCCCCAAAAAATCTGAATCGAATCGAATTGTGAGATAGTAAAAGATTCCCGCCTCTAGTTAAAATGTGTTGCATCTGACTCTGACTGAACTGTCTGGACCATCGACCTTTCTAATCGGCTTCTTTTGTGTCGTATCAATCGATTAATCGTCTTTTTCCTGCTCCAAACCATCGGTACGTATATATTTTTTTTTATTTAAAGCAGAAGTAAGCGATATTTTTGTGTTAATCTAAGTCTTAAATAGTTATATCTTCCGACAGCAATCACTTACATAGAGTGTTTGGTCTGAAACACGGGTCTGTCAGTCCCTCTGCTCTGCTCTGAGCCGAGGAGAAAACTTTCCTTGTATCCTACAACCTTTATCCAATGAGGAGAGAGAACGGCATAAAGGGGCAGTCCTCTCTGTGTGTGCAGCCAAGGGATGCGCCTGAATGTGGTGACGTAGGGACGAGGACCAATAGATCCATGACGAGGGCGGGGGCTGCTAACTCCATCGGCTGACAAGAAGTTATGGTGCGTTCAAGGCAACTCGTAACTCGTTACGAGTGGCCGTTATAGTGACTTTCACAGGTAAAACAGGTCGGAGAAACACGAGTGGGTTGCCTGGAACGCTACAAAGTCGTAAGTTGTGACTTGAAGCTGTAATTTACGGTTTCAAAAGCCTGCCTGGAACGCAGCATTAGCCAAAACGACCGGATCGCTTACTTCTGCTTTAACATTTATTTATCCAGGTAAAATGTTTGAGAACAAACTCTCATTTACAAACATGACCTGGCTCCAGCACAAAAATAAACATTACATAAAAAACATTTCAACTACAATACAATGCAACAAACGAAACACACATGTCACGGGACATGTTCATGAAATGTGCATGCGTGTGTGTGTGTGTATTTACACACATGCCTAACATTTCACATGTGTTTTTAAAACCTGTTTTTTGTGTCAGTTCATCCTCCTGTGTCACTAAAAAAATTTTTTTTAAAGTTGTTTTGTTTTCGTTGGAGCCAAACTGGACAAAACTACTACTACTGATGCTTTTTTCACCCTGATCGTTATAAAATGTACTTATGATCATGATTGGCACAAAATTACATCTTTGTGAAAAAGCATAATTAAAGGGATAGTTCAACATTTTGGCAAATTGGCCCATTGCCATAATCCCTATAGTCATAGCAGTAGGTTTGTTACTTTTAATTGTCGGTGCAAGCTATTTTTAGAACGGCGGAGCAGAGCCGTGAGCTGCTCAGAGCTACGCTACGGAGGCTCATTATGGGATTTCTTGGTTTCCCACATCAAACTCATCAAATACACAATCCAACAACTCCACAACGCTCTGGTGGACAAGTTGTGACCTGCACATTCACCACGCTATGAGATAATAACACAACGTTACCACACAGAGTTGTTTTAGAGGGAAATTCATGCAAAACCACTGATGCACGTTGCCTTCAGGGACAGTTTTTCATCAAGCAGTCTCTGTATTTCCCTCTAAAACAACTCTGTGTGGTAACGTTGTGTTATTATCTCATAGCGTGGTGAATGTGCAGCTCACAACTTGTCCACCAGAGCGTTGTGGAGTTGTTGGATTGTGTATTTGATGAGTTTGATGAGGGAAACCAAAAGAAATCCCATAATGAGCCTCTGTAGCGTAGCTCTGAGCAGCTCGCGGCTCTGCTCCACCGTTCTAAAAACATCTTGCACCGACAATTAAAGGTAACAAACCTACTGCTATGACTATAGGGATTATAATGGCAATGGACCAATTTGCCAAAATGTTGAACTATCCCTTTAAGGTGGACAAAGTGAATGAGGAAAAAGTTGATGGACAGACAGAATGAGTGACGGAGAGCTGGAGTCAGAAACACAGAGTGACTCTTTGCCGCCGGTGAACGAGCTCCATAAATCCCACCGGTATTAGCGCCTCTGAGCACTTTCTAAGAATGAAACGTCTAAGCCCCCCACCACGCACACACACACACACACACACACACACACACACACACACCTACACACACCTCTAACCCCCCCCCCTCTCCAATCCCAGTCACTTTACACTAAATGCATTACGGCCACTTAAACCACTAAACAGCTCCAGAGACCCTGCACCACTGAGCCTGACCCGACACTCTCACACACACTCATATTCAAGTGTGTGTGTGTGTGTGTATATGACTGTGTGTGTGTGTGTGTGTGTGTGTGTGAAAAAGAAGAGAGGAACAGAGTGAGAGTGAGAGTGCGAGCCGGACCAGATGAGACCGAGCGGCTCCACTTCCACTCCAGCTCTGGAGGTTGAGTGGATGAACAACAGTGGATGTAACAGGCTGAGAGCCGTCGACCAATCAGCTGCTTCCAAACTCTGACTCATCATCGGCTCATTCATAAACTTTATAACTCTGGTGATGATAATAATAAACATTATATGGATTTTATATTGATCACTGACTGTAAACAGGAAGTGACGCCATGGTGACCTGCTTTATATGCTATCTATCTATCTATCTATCTATCTATCTATCTATCTATCTATCTATCTATCTATCTATCTATCTATCTATCTATCTATCTATCTATCTATCTATCTATCTATCTATCTATCTATCTATCTATCTATCTATCTATCTACCTACCTACCTACCTACCTACCTACCTACCTACCTACCTACCTACCTACCTACCTACCTACCTACCTACCTACCTACCTACCCTATCCTTCTGTCTATCGTTCTATCTATCGTTCTATAGAAGTTGTGACTATATCTATTTGGCAAAACACTGTTACAGTTCAGCGCACCACCATAGCTCACTTGCAAAACCTCATCTCTCTCTCAAAACAGTTCCCTCATGTACCAAAACTAAATTTCCTTCTCATACAAATAGTCAGTTTCCCCAAAATGCATCGTCCCTTTGGCGTTGTGTGAGCACTGCAAGTCAAAATGTTTAGATGTTTTGTCACTATGGGAGAGAACCATTGAAATATTCCTCATGTCCACCTCTCAGTCTGAGCCCAGTCCTTCATTCACAATAGTTACTGTAATAGTTTTTTTTTGTCTAGATAACAGAATGCAATTGTGTATAAAATGGGTTTTACGCTAAGAGCAGCCTCCAAGGTTTGACCAAGGAAGTTGTAACCATTTTTATTCACACACATAAAGTTCAGTTTTTCTTGCAGACACTTCTCACATCACTATTAACATTTGCACAACAGTTAGTGCATTTCTCAAAACAATCAGTTCAAACTGCAAAACCTAGCGGATAACCTGCAAAAGCGCCTCACTTACTCAAAATGGATAGTTCATCCCTCAAAAGCAAAGCTAGTACTCATGTCAATGAAACTGCATGTGAGTGTCGTCAAAATGAGAAGTCCTGACACCATCGTTTATGAACAAGATAGTCAAACAGGTTTGTCATATTTTCATTATGACGGTTTATTCTCTAAGTGTTTTCCAACGCAAAAAGGTCAGATCTTGGTAACACTGCCTCAAGACAGCACGATACACTACTTGTACATGTGAAAACTAAAGTAGTAAAACTTTTCCTCAGGTTGAGTCACAACTTCTATACTGATAATATAGAATATGTATTTTATATTTATCGTATTAGTAGATATAAAGTTACTTTACATCAATCTGCCATCACTATAGGTTTGAAAAAATATGTATTTATCAAGTGTTAGATAGATAGATAGATAGATAGATAGATAGATAGATAGATAGATAGATAGATAGATAGATAGATAGATAGATAGATAGATAGATAGAACCTTCCAGGCCACCGTAGTTACAGTAGACATTCATCTTTGAGGGAACTCCTGAATCAGGCAGAGAGAAAAGTATCTGTATTTATTATATATAATTTCAGTTCAGGCCTCGTTAATCTAAGAAGAAACCTCCCAGTAAATGTGAGTCAATCTAAAGCAGCAGATCTTAATAAAATAACAGAATCTCTGCAGAGTAATGAACCGTAAAGACTCTAATGTTCCTCTGATGGAGGAGTTTGTTTCTCTTTATTTCTCTGCCACTTGTTGCTCAGACAGTGAATCATCTCTGTGCTTTCACTCATGTTGATACTTTTCTTTTTTGTATTTATTGATATTGATACCATCGTCCTACTGCACCAGATTCTGTAGTTTGTATATTTCTCTAATTATCTGTCAGATAAGTTGTTTAAAAGATGTAAATTTAATGTGTGTGTTTGTTTTGGATGGACAGTGAACGCACCATCAAACGTCTGCAGGGAAACGACTCCATCCATTTTATTACAGTTTACAGTTTCATTTCTATTGAACATCTCACCTCTTTGTGTTTTTATTACCTTTTATCTATTTCAGTTTTTATTCAGTGGTTATTTGTTTTATTATTTTTTACTTGTGTGATGTGTATTCTTCAATCCATTCCAATGTCTATATTTGTTTTATGATCTTATTATCAACCTGTCACTCACCTTTATGACACTAATAATGTGTCAGAGATGCTTTGTAAATAAAGTTTTATTGCTGTATGTAGATAATAAACCTGTGATCACCGTTGTCCCTCAGAGATGTGACGCAGAGACTGAGCTGTAAACCACTAACCACTAATTATCTGGATGCAATTAAACTCCATATAACGACTGTTTTGTTGGTGCAGCAGTGACACTTTCATTTTCTACTGTTGCTCTGTTTGTTCTGTTTATATCAACGGTTGTTATCTCATAATTTATTATGTTTAAATCACTTTTTTTGTTGTTGCACCAAACAAACTTGAGTTTTATTGAGCTCAGGTTGAGGCCCTGCAGCAGTTACCGCTCCGGCTCACTAGATGGCGCTGTCTCATCTGTCTTCAACTCCAACAGCTAAAAACAAACTGTCTGGATGGTCTTGTGTGTTTTTTCTTTTAATTTACTGTTGGCTGTTGTGATGCTGTCACATTCACAGAAAATTAATCAGAGAGTTTGAAACAAGTGGAACGAGGAGAAAATGTTATATAAATGACTATAAATAAAGACATATTTTAATAAAGAAAGAAGAAAATCATTAGAATTTATGATTATTTTGTGTCTTGAGCTTTGTTTCTTTTCCTTTTTGTTAAATTTTTTACTATAATTTCTTTTTTTATTCCATATTTTTGCTCTCAGGTTGTTAGTTTTACTCTCTGCACCAGTTTGCGACCAAGTCCTCGTCTTTAGTCGACTGTGGGTTGTTCAGGTGTCGACTAACGCCGCCCTTCTTAGCCAAACCACACCGCACCCTCAGGTTTTGTGTTTTTTTCCAACTTTATTGTAGGCCTATAGTTCAAATTTAGCTACATACACTCTCAGTAGGAACATATACTGTATATTGCAGTCTTTTTCCAGAAGACATTAGTTTTCATACAATAAAAATAGAAAAATAAATCTACAAGGCTTAATACAGAATAGAAAAAAGCTATTTTAAATATGTAGGCTATATACATATAGAATGAAAGGTATAACACAAATTGAAGGCACTGTACTCATTGGGACTCTTCAGATTACAGTTTAATTGTCTCATTTTCAACCAGTAAACTTAAGGAACTCAAATATTTCTTTATTTCTTATTTGAAACATGCTATTGATGGGGATGTATTTTTCCATTTGCCGGGGGGAGGTATGGTATTTGCCCAAAATGATTAGCTTATCAGACCTACAAACTCTGGAGCAGTGAAAAAGGTGACATCATACAAAACTAAAACCCTCTTCATTCACTTCTACTACCCTGGTTGACATAAAAAAAAGGTGACTGTAGCCAAAAGATGAGCGGTTTGCAACTATATTTATCTGGACCCTCAGGTAGAGAACAGCTGGATGAGAACGTGGCAGCAGCAGCAGATGCGTTGTCTACGTTGTCTTCTCTTCTCGTGACTCTCAGATAATGAATCCTCAGTAATGAGGACGCTGCTGCTGAGTCACAGAGACAATCTGCCTCCAGAAATACACTCAGAGACCTGCTGCTGCTGCTGCTGCAACAGGTAGGCAACATGTAATCCTCCACACACACACACACACACACTCTGAGTGACTGCTCAAGATCTACGTCAACTAGTTCTCAGCGAGCTCAGTGGGTTAAACTGTGTCATTGATTAGTTGCTTTCATAACAGTTGTGCATGTAACAGAGCAAACAAACAGTTTGTCCTCATTTACACACATTACTGTAATACGTCCAAAAAAGATGGAAAGAAATCTATATATATTTCAAATGTTTTGCTTATTTTTATCTCAGTATTCAATCTAATGAAGTTGGGCCTAAATATCTTCTGTAGCCTCACAGGTTTAGTGAAGAAATCTGAAAATCTGGACTAATTTAGTCCCAATATGTGTCAAAATTATTAGTTTTAATCTATTGCATATGCCTTTATTGATTTGGTATTATATAATTCCAATAAAATCTAATCAAACACATTAAATCAACTTTTTAAATGTATTTACTTGACATATTTTGTTTTTTGGGATCTGGGTCAGTTCATTTCATAATCTCAGTGACTGATGTTTTTATAAGATAATTAAATGTGAACTGATCTAAAGTGTCCTGTTGTGTTTCTCCTTTGCAGATCAAATCAGACTTTTTTTCTTATTTTTATGTCAATATTGATTCGAATGAGGGTAATCTCATAGATTTAGTGAAGAAATCTGGAACAAAAAGTCATAAAATTTAGTTGCAAAATGGATAAAAAATGACACATTTTTACATACAGCATGTGTTTTTTTATTCATTTATTATCACATAATTCCCAAAGATTCTAATTAAACACATAAAATCAACATGTTATCTAATGTATTTGCATAATTTACATACATTACATAATATTTTTGTTCATAAGATAATTAAATGTGAACTCATCTAAAGTGTCCTGTTGTGTTCCTCCTTTACAGATCAAGTCAGAATTTTTTCTTATTTTTATGTCATTATTGATTGTAATGAGGGTGAGACTGAATATCTTGTGTAATCTCATAGATTTAGTGAAGGAATCTGAACATCTGGAACAAAAAGTCATCAAATTTAGTCGCAAAACGGATAAAAATCATACATTTTTATATACTGCATGTGTTTTTTATTCATTTATTATCATATAATTAAATTAAACACATAAAATCAACATATTCTCTAATTTATTTGCATAATTTACATACATTACATAATCTTAGTGATTAATGTTTTTAAGTGTTCTGTTGTGTTCCTCCTTTGCAGATCAAGTCAGAATGTGTTAATATAAGAAACATGATTAAAACCACATGCGTGTGTCTCTCTCTCATCAGTTTTTTTAAGCGTTGGAGGTCCAGAGTTTCCCCGGTGACCCCGGTTGGCCGGCGGACTGACTGACTGAGTCTCAGCAGGAGCTCAGCAACAATGCAGGATGATAATTAGCCTTCTGTTGTGATCTGGCTTCTGTCTCGGCTCTCTGGACCGCGACCTCTGACCTCGTCCCTCGGCCAGACAACAATCGCCTCTCGGCTGGAGGCCAAACAGCCCGTCAGTCAACCAAACCTTCACCCCCCCCCCCCCCCCCCCCCTGTCCCCCCGTCCCCTGTTGAGATCAGCTACAGAGCAGATAGCAGAGGGGAGGAGGGGTGAGGAGGGGGCAGGGGTGAGGAGGGGGAGGGGGAAGGTGATGGAGGAGGAGGACGAGTGCTAGTGGACAATGAAATGATTAACAGGACTTCAAAAAAAAAGGAGGACAAAAGAGTGTTGATGTGAGGAAAGTGAAGGAAATTAGGAAAATAAACGGATGAATGAAAACACTTTTTCTTCAACCAATGTTTTGGTTTTAGCTTCGTATAGTTTAATTAATTCTGAATTAACTGGATGTAAATGATAAAAGTCAGACCTATAAACCCCAGGAGGTTAAAACGGTCATATTTATACTAACGACTGACTAGATAGATAGATAGATAGATAGATAGATAGATAGATAGATAGATAGATAGATAGATAGATACCTTATTGATCCGAAGCTGGTTAATTACAGTGCAGCAGCAGCATTACACAGACACACAGTGACGATAACAACATAGTCTAAGAATATAAAGAATAAGAATATAAAGAACAAACTATACATAATAAAATAGCAGGTGACATAATCCTGGATCTACCTGAACCTGAACCTGAACTGGACATTATTATTCTGGTGATTAAAATGAATGTTTGATGTTTGTATTTGGAAATTCCAACAGCGATGCACCAAGAAATGAGAATTACAATCCAATAAACTGAAGATATTTAGTGGAGAAATGAGCAAACCATAATAAGATGTAAGATAATCTTTATTTTTCTATATGGAAAAGGCAAATACATTAAGGTTGTGGTAAATTTGTATAGAGAAATGGTGATGATGGAGCTGTAAGTAGTTTGTTGGATTAATCAGGATTGTAATTAAATTCTGCAATATGTTCATGAGAAAAGTTTTTCTCAGTTTTTTTCAATTTTGTAGATTAGCAGTTTTATATATTATATTATATTATATTGTATTTGCAGTTGATAACTTAAGTAGCCTACAGTTTGATTGCCTGTCTTTTGAGTGCATGCTTTTTACTTATACTTCAGTATTTTACTCACTGTGGTTGTTACTGTCTGAAATCTTTATTTTATTTCAACATATCAGTTTGTTGTGATAGTAAAACATAATGTTAAGTTAGTGAGTTGACTTTTGTCACCTTTTATCAGAGTTACCTGGTTTGTCTTCATACTTCCGGTAAGGAAAGTTGGGCTAACCTAAACTAAACTAAACTAAACTAAACTAAACTAAACTAAACTAAACCTACTTAGCCTCACTTATCTGGATCGATTCACTCCACAAACTGGTGAAGAGACTTTACTCATGCAATATGTGTCATATAATGTTGTTTGTAAAATATGTTAAGTTACAAAGTTCATTTCACCTGCTAATGCAAAAGAAAGTGAAAGATCCAGGGGATTTTTAGAGTAATGTGCATTAAAATGGTTAAAATACTGGAAATAAACTTTTATTTTCCATCAATTACCTTTTAAAAACGTTGATTCTTTCCCTTTGTACAAGTTTCCAGATGAATAATCTGTTGAGTTTGGGTTTAAATCTGTGTTTTCTGTGTCTCCTTACCTGGTTTCACTGTTTCTCAGAGGCCAGTCGAGATTCCCGTGTGCAAATCTCGCGAGAGTTGGAGGAGTAGTACAGTACTGAAGGCGGACAACAGGGGGCAGCAGAGCCCGAGGGGAAAAGGGCCCAGACGGCTGTAACATGGTGATTAGAGGGGAAACGAGCTCCTCAGGCTGAGTTTGACTTAACGAGCTTCATATTGAGACATAAAGAGGCCTTGTTGTGCACGAGCTCCAGTTTAGAGAAGGTCCAAAACCTGAACATGTGACCAGAGAAGTATGAGGGAGCGTTAATGTGCTGTGTGATTAGATTTACGCCCTCAGATGTGTGTGTGTGTGTGTGTGTGTGTGTGTGTGTGTGTGTGTGTGTGTGTGTGTGTGTGTGTGTGTGTGTGTGTGTGTGTGTCTGATCCTCTGAGGAGAATCTGTGTGAAAATAACAGGAATAATTTTGTTTGAGTGGAGAAATCCAGAGTCTAAACACAGTTTAACCCCAAAACAAACTGGGAACTTGTGATGTTTTGGCTCGAGACGGCAGCTTATCGCTAATCAAATCATCTTTTTCTTTCTTTCTTTCTATCTATCTATCTGTCTTTCTTTCTTTTTCTTTTTCTTTTGGAGTTCACAGGGTCCTGGCCTCTACATCCTGAGACACACAGTTTATAGTTTTGTGCAAAAAGAGTCATTCAGATGGACGTCTATAACTACTATTCTGATTTTTATCCATCAATTACTCATGCAATTGAAAGAAAACGATGTGATAATAAAAATACTTGCAGGCCTAGGTTGCCTAAAACATAAAGAAAACACAAAAACATCTGTTATCAGTAGTTAAGAGTAAAAAAAAAAGCTTCAAAAAAGACACTAAGGCCAAAAACTGACTTTCTAATAAAACCTAAACTGATTAAATAAAGTTTTTCTTCTTCCTTCTTCTGTACCAAGTGTAGTCAACTATTATTATTTCATCATTTGTTTCATCTTCAACATAAACATTTAATTTCTAAAGCTGAGAGACTCACTGATGTCGTGATCAGTAATTAATTCTTTCAGGCGTCATCTGAGGACACAATTATTAATATCATCATAATTGTCGTTATTATTATTAAAGTTTGCAGGGATTATGGTTGGAGCAGCTGATGACTAATGAAAGAGTGACGCATGTTTCCAGGGAACAAGTCAGATGATTAAAACAGTGTTAAGAAGAGTAATAACCACTCAGTCAGTCAGTTCTATCAACACTTTCTGTTTTCTACCGACTTATGTGTTGTGTTCAAGAGCAACGAGAAGAAATGTTTTCCTCCTCCAGATGAAGGTCGACTCGTTCTTCCTCCTCCTCACTCATTTCCATTGACACAAAGCCCCCATCACAGGCCTTTAGTGAGCAGAATGAGGACATATTCTTCCCCTTTTCCACAAATGAAAATAGTTCCTATAGGTGTTTTAAAAGGATAGTTCAACATTTTGGCAAATTGGCCCATTGCCATTATAATCCCTATAGTCATAGCAGTAGGTTCGTTACCTTTAATTGTCAGTGCAAGCTGTTTTTAGAACGGCGGAGCAGAGCTGTGAGCTGCTCAGAGCTACGCTACAGAGGAGGCTCATTATGGGATTTCTTGGTTTCCTCCCTCATCAAACTCATCAAATACACAATCCAACAACTCCACAACGCTCTGGTGGACAAGTTGTGACCTGCACATTCACTCTCTTATTCATTATTTTTTTGATCATATTCATTATTTTTGTTTTGTATTATTCATTTATGTATGTATTTATTTTTTTTCTCTTTATTTCCTTATATTTACAGTTTAATCTCTTTCTTTTTTACTTATTTTTCATTATTGTTCAATTATTTTCCTATGTTATTGTTTTTAAACCGTAACAAATTTGATCTTTGAATAAGTTGGGTGAGGTTTTCATATACGTAAGCCCTCCTGGGTTTCATACCTCCCCTTTGCACATCCCAGTCATGTTGACTGTTCATGCTATTTTTTTATATGATATTGTTTGTGCTAAATAAAAAAATAAAATAAAAAAAAATTCACCACGCTATGAGATAATAACAGAACGTTGCCAGACAGAGTTGTTTTAGAGGGAAATGCGATGAAAAACTGTCCCTGAAGGCAACGCGTATCAGTGGTTTTGCATGAATTTCCCTCTAAAACAACTCTGTGTGGTAACGTGTTATTATCACTACAACAAGGCTAAAAACAGAGATCAAATTATTTTTTTCCGTACAACTTTTTCATGTGGCGGCTTCAGGACGCTTGGGTCAGTAGTGAGGAGCAGTATGGAGGTATCTGGATGTTTCATAGTGTGTGTTTTGGATCATTCAAAAGTGAACTCTATCCGTCGCCATTATATGAAAATCCGTTGCCAGTTCTCCAAACCCTTCCTTGGCATGACGTTGAGTAGAAAATTATTGATTTTGGGTGAAGTATCCCTTTAAATTATGATCAAAAAGTGGAAAAAATGAAGAAAAAACAAAACAACAGAGTCGATCTGTTTTTAACCTTTTTTTTTAATGAACCCTGATTATTGTTTAATTACAAATGAAGATGAACAGATAGAAGAGAAACAGAAGTACAGGTGGTTCCTCTCAATGATAAAAACTCGAGCCTCTGCCCCCCCCGAAGGGAGAGAGAGAGGGAGGGGGAGGACATGGTGGGTGGGTGGGTGAGGGTGGGGGTGCATCTCAAATAATACAATGGTTAAACAGTACAATGCTCTTTTTCTTACAGAATCCAAAAAATGGAAAAAAAAAAATATATATACACGTCATCAAAAAAGAGAAAAAAAAAAGAAAAGAAAATAGTTTCATCCTCCCGCTGAATTGAATATCATGTGGGGATTATGTGACCCTCCTCCTCTTGTCCATGGTAACATGGTTATTATAAAATCAGTGTGAGTATAAAATAAAATAAAATAAAAAATGAACAGAACATCAACAGAATCGACTGCACTGAAGATGAAGAGTTATATTTATATATATAGAGTTCATGGAGACGAGTGCAATTTAAAAAAATTTAAACAACAAGAAGAAAACTCACCGCGGCCGTGGCAACAAGAAGAAAGAAAGAAATAAAGAAAGAAGGAGGGTACAAAAGAAAAAAAAAAATCATCATGTCATGTTAATAATATAATAATTACAAGAGTAACAGTAAAATACGTCTGAAAACATAGAGAGAAGAGAAGTGATAAGAAGAACAGCATCGATGAGGAGGAGGAGGAGGAGGAGGAGGAGGAGGAGGAGGAGGGAGCGGTGCAGATATATAACGGTTAAATCAACCTGTCAGGTGGAGCCGGGCTTAGTTTAAAGGGATAGTTCAACATTTTGCAAATTGGCCCATTGCCATAATTCCTATAGTCATGGCAGTAGGTTTGTTACCTTTAATTGTCGGTGCAAGCTGTTTTTAGAACGGCGGAGCAGAGCCGTGAGCTGCTCAGAGCTACGCTACGGAGGCTCATGGGATTCAAATACACAATCCAACAACTCCACAACGCTCTGGTGGACAAGTTGTGAGCTGCACATTCACCACGCTATGAGATAATAACACAACGTTACCACACAGAGTTGTTTTAGAGGGAAATACAGAGACTGTTGATGAAAAACTGTCCCTGAAGGCAACACGCATTAACGGTTTTGCATGAATTTTCCTCTAAAACAACTCTGTGTGGTAACGTTGTGTTATTATCTCATAGCGTGGTGAATGTGCAGCTCACAACTTGTCCACCAGAGTGTTGTGTTGTGGAGTTGTTGGATTGTGTATTTGATGAGTTTGATGAGGTGAAACCAAGAAACCCCATTTGCCTCCTCAATTTGCCAAAAATGTTGAACTTTCCCTTTAAAACATTTCCTCAGCAGACACAAAACTCTCTGCTGCCACTTCTTTCTTTCTTTTTAGAAACCTCCACCAAGTAGAAGAACAAAGAGGAGGAAGAGGAGGAGGAGCTGATAATGTGAACAGGTTTGTTTTCTTTGTGCCTGAGGAAGAAAAACTGATCCAGACCAGGACTCAAGAACCAGAACCAGGACTGGGACTCGTTGTAGGCTGCATATGTGTGTGTGTGTGTGTGTGTGTGTGTGTGTGTTGATGGCATAACCATAGAAACCACTTATTCTCTTTAACACACACACACACACACACACACTGAGCGGAGCAGGCGAGTCAGATTATGGGAAGTCCCTCTCTCTCCGCTCGACTCTGAGGTTTTGTGATGCCATTTCCTCCGAGTGTGTAAAAGTGTGTGTGTGTGTTAAGAGTGTGTGTGTGTGTGCGTAGCTTGTATGGTTTTGTGCGACTCCTCTCCAGAGAGACTGTGGCGTGGGCGTGTGATGTCACATCTGATGTCATGTTTCCCTTTTGTTTCAGCCACAGTAAAAGGCCGTCGCTAACCAGCAATCTGTGTGTGTGTGTGTGTGTCAATCTGTGTGTGTGTGTGTGTGTCTGTGTGTGTGTAATGGGCTGGTCTGAACTCTGCCCACACACACTGACACACACACACACACACACACACTGCAGCAGCCTTGAGTCCACAGTCCAAAGTCCTGCTTGCTCGTGTCCCAGAAGCTGAAATCAGCTGCGCGTTTGCGTCGTCCAATCAGAATCCATCTGCTCTGAACACGCCAGCCCTCGTCCGTCCGTCCCTGTCGCCCCCGGTTACCACACTTTTTTTTTTTTTTTTCCTCCTCCAAATAATCAGATTTGGGTCAAGCCAGCGTGGCGGGCGGAGTTTAACCAGGTAAACCCCACCCACCCCGAGCTGCTGCTGCTGCTGCGGGGATGTTTAAAACAAACACACCCTCCCTCCCTCCCCTGAATACACAAACCTGTTGTTGTTTGTTTGATTTTTTTAACCTTGAACAATATAAATATAAAACTCTGAGGCCTTCATCATCATCATCATCATCGTCGTAGTCTTCATCACTGCAGCTCGACGGTCAAGAGAAGAAGGCGCAAGGGTGAGAAGGCAAAAGGCTGAATTACACTGGTGCTAATAGTAATAATTATAATAATAATAATAATAATATGCCCGTTAGAATATATACACGTCTTTATTACCATTAAAAATAGTAGGATTTTCCTGATTTGTATCAAATGACCTTATTGAAATATAATATTTGAATTCAATATATATTTGAATAAAATATATATGTGTAGATTTACTTATTCTGAATCTCTCTTTTACAAAAAACAGAAGGCATGGTGGTACGGTGGTCTGTGTGCTGGGGGGAACTCATGTTGGCTGAGATATATATATAGATATATATATAGATAAAAGGCACACTCTGATTGATTTGGACTCGTTTGTTCGTTCGAATGGGCGCCGCGATGTGAAGAAAAGTTTATACGTCATAAAAAAAATACTTTTTTTTAGATTTTGTCTTTTTTTTTTTTTCCCCTCGACAGCGACAAACGTTTTTTTTTTTTCTTTTTTCTGCCTGAGTTTTTAAAAACCTCATGTGCTCGACATTCATGACATGGTTCCCCGTTCTGCTCTCGACTAAAAGAACGAAAACAAAAAAATAAAATAAAATAAAAAAATAAAAACAGTAAAATCAGTTCATCGCTTCTCAAAAAAACAACATCACATGAACAGATTCGGCTAAAATTACAAGAAAAAGCCCCTCAGATCACTGCAAATGCCCTAAAATACTGTCCGTGCCCTCGAGGGGTGGGTGAGGGGGTGGGGGGGTTAATAAAGGAGACAGGAAGTGGGACAATCGTCTTTCAAAATAAAACTAAACAGGAGGAGGAGGAGGAGGAGGAGAGGGGGAATGCAGAAGAGAGCTGTTGATCTCCAAACTCCTCCAGGATTGTGCCGAGTCGAACAGGAAACACAAAAAACAGAAGAAACAGAAACAGAAACTTTGTCTGTGACGCTTCGTTTACCTCTCGTAGGTTTTTGTTTTTTTGTTTTTTTTCTGTACAGTGGAACTTCGTCCGTCCGTTTATCCGTCCCGTTCGCTGGCGGTTCAAACGTCTTTGTCCCTGATGTCCGAGTCCATCCTGCTTTTCTTTTCTTTATTTTTAGTCTTTATACACTGTAGTGAGAGAACAGAGGATGGAGCTGCTTCCCGATCCATCCCATCAGAGAACTCCTCTTCAGTTTGTGTCTGTCTGTTTGTGTGTGTGTCTGTTTGTGTGTTTGTTTGTTTGCACACGGCCCCTCCCACCTTGTAAACGAGGGGCGTGGCGTTGCGTCAGACAGAGGCACTTCTGTAATCTCTATCAGGGCTGTTCAATAAGGGGGTTTTTAGTAACATCCAGGTGGCAGGTGCACTGCTTTAAACTGGCACTGTGTGTGTAGGTGTGTGTGTCTGTGTGTGTGTGTGTGTGTGTGTGTGTGTGTGTGTGTGTAGAAGGCAGTGTGCAATAATTCCTAAGAGAAGAAGCAGGAGGAGTAGAGGAGGAGGAGGAGGAAGTCTGAACGCTCACAGACTGAGTTCTGTTAGTTTTTCTCTCTCCTCTTTAGTGTTGTCGGTGAAGCTGCTGCTCGTCTACGTGTTTGTGATGTCACACGGACCATGATGCTTAGCGGCGGCGGCGGTGTGCAGATGCAGACGGAGCAGGAAGAAGAAGAAGAATAAGTTTGTGTGTGTTGTTGTTTAATCTCCGGAGGCTTCGGCTTCGGGGCCGTGAGGTCAGAGAGAAAGGCCCGACCGCCGCTCCGTCAATTATTGCACAAAAAACTAGTTCCCTCCTCCTCTTCATCATCATTATCCCCTGTATATATGTGTGTGTGTGTGTGTATCCACAAGTTTCCGAACGTCATATATAGTCAAAATTATAAAAGCCGGTTTTGCATTTCCGGTGGAATTGTACCTTTACATTTCCATGGTTTTCAGTCATTGTCATAGTTGCGGTAGCTAAACGCATCATGGATCTATTAACGCTGGCTTTTAACACGGTTCAATCCAGGGGGCGGGATGAAGGCTGTCTTTCAAACTGCCTCTGCACCAATAGGGTAGCGCCAAAACCAACCAATCAGAGCAAAGAGCAGGATGACGCAGGATTAAACTTTTCCCACATCCCGTCGGCAAAACACCAAATACATCCTTCTTCTAAATGAACGACTTCAGTGCAGTTTCTTGCTCAACTTTTAAAGAAAATGACGAGTTTGATTCTTTCAAAGGTGACGCCAACGCCAATTAAAACGATTCCTTTGCCAAAGCCATCTATCTTCTTGTCATGTTTTTCACCGTCGCAAGTATGTCGCCATCGCGTTAAGCCGCCCAACGACTCTCTAAACAGATAGAGCGCTGTGATTGGTGAACACAAACGGTGTTCGAGACTCAAAAAGTTCCTATGGCTCGTTTCTAGACCCACCTACGGAGCAAAGAGATTTGCTGCCGCTAGGGTGCAGCTAGATTTATAGGCCATGCGTTTTACTGATTTTCATTGAAAAAAAATCCATGCATTTACAGCGACTACCGAAACCAAACATAAACATAAAAATTCCACCGGAAGAGCGAAACCGGCTTACGTTTTTATTTTGACGTTGGGGGAAAAAGGTGGATATCTGTGTGTGTGTGTGTGTGTGTGTGTGTGTGTGTGTGTGTGTGTGTGTGTGTGTGTGTGTGTGTGTGGCTCAGCAGCCGGTGTTCTCCAGGGACAGCTGGGCCGTCGCTCTCTGCAGCTCGGAGCTCGCTCTGCGCTGGGTGGGAGGCGGCGGCAGCATCAATCCCAGAATTCCTCCTCCTCCTCCTCCTCCTCCTTTTCCTCCGTTCTCCTCCTCCGTCTTCGTCTCCACCGCCACCGTTGCCGCTGTTGTCACCGCCGTTGCCATGGCCGCCGCTGCTGCCGCCGTTTCCTCTCCATCAGCTCTCACTTTCTTGTCCTCGGCCTCGTCTCTCTCTCCGTCCGCCTCCATCTTCTGGTCTTCGCTCCAGCGGCGTTTGAAGCGGAGTTTGAGCGGGATGCAGCGCGTTCCCCCGGGGCTGATGGGAGCTGAAGCCACCGTCGCCATGGCCACCGGCGTCGCCACGGCCACCGGCAACGTGCCCGGCTCGCTCTTCATCGGGCCGAGCAGCGGGAAGCTCAGGCCGACCGGAGGAGTGGCGGGAGTCTTGAAGACTTCCTCGTCGTCGTCGGGATCGTCATCGTGTGGAGCAGTGGGACCAGCGGTGGCGTTCCCGTTGGCATGGTGATGGTTGTTGTGCAGCTGGTGCAGCAGCTGGAGGTGCTGGTGGTGACGAGCCGTCGGGGTGAAGACGTCGTTGTGGTTGAGCTCGTCTTCCTCGCTGATGTCGGTGACCTCGACCTCCTCCTCTGACTCGATGTCGGAGATCGGCTCCACCTGCACAGAGACCATCGGAAATAATAACAGTATTAATGATTATCACCATTATTAAGCATTAATCAATTTCACAAGTCAAAATGTAAAACATGACCAATTATTAATCCTCCAGGAGAAACAATTGAAATATTCAAGTCATTAATTGTTTTCTATAGCAAATGATTTCAGATCCTCCTCTCACCATAATCCCTATAGTCATAGCAGTAGGTTCGTTACCTTTAATTGTCGGTGCAAGCTGTTTTTAGAACGGCGGAGCAGAGCCGTGAGCTGCTCAGAGCTACACTACGGAGGCTCATTATGGGATTTCTTGATTTCCCTCATCAAACTCATCAAATACACAATCCAACAACTCCACAACGCTCTGGTGGACAAGTTGTGACCTGCACATTCACCACGCTATGAGATAATAACACAACGTTACCAGACAGAGTTGTTTTAGAGGCAAATGCAGCCGGAACTACTTTCCAGACACGGCTGCTGGGCGGAGGGATTTCAAAAGCGCAAAGTAGTTCAGAGTATTTGCTTCATGTGTTGTAACGTTACATGATTGTCTCTTAGCGTGGTGAATGTGCAGCTCACAACTTGTCCACCAGAGCGTTGTGGAGTTGTTGGATTGTGTATTTGATGAGTTTGATGAGGGACAGGTGACCTGTACCGTTCACCTCCATTGTGTTCACTGAGCAGCTCACGTCTCTGCCCCGCTGATCTCAAAACAACATGCACCGATAATTAAAGGTAACGAACCTACTGCTATGACTATAGCGATTATTATGGTGAGAGGAGGATCTGACTAAATGTTGAACAATCCTGACCTGGCTCTTTGACCTTCTGGACTCTCTCCTGGACTTTATAATCTTTTTTGATTCAGTGTGTGAGCTGACATCCATAACTGTAACTTTTACATGTTTATATCTTTGTGGGCTGGCAGTTTGTTTTGTTTTGTTTTGTCCTGCTCCTTTTGTTTTATTGTATATTGTCTCTGTTGTTCTATATGTGGTTTAAACTTAAAAACTTTATAAATAAAGTGTTCAAAAAAAAACTACTATCCCTTTAAAGTTAGGTGCTACTGTGCTCCTTGTCTCACCTTGATCTTGGGCGGCGCTGCAGCCAGGACAGAGTTGGCTGTGAAGGAGGAAGAGGAAGAGGAAGCAGCAGCAGCCAATGAGCTTCCAGACTCTCTCTGCTGTTTGCGTCCGAGCGGCGGCGGCTGCAGCTTGAACTTGAACGGTGACGGGTGTTGATGCAGCTGTGGCGTCGGCCCGTCCTCCTCCTCCCTCCTTCCCCCCCCCACGCCGCCGCCGCCGAGCGAATGTGAGAGCTGCTGCAGCGGCGCCGGAGCGTGCAGGAGGTGGTGGTGGGCGTGGTGGGTCTTCTCGAGGGCGGGGGGCGGGCGGTGCGGCTGCGGGATGACGATGTTGGCGGGGTAGTGGAGGAAGGCGCGGGGGCTGAGGTGGTAGTTGTACACGGACTGCGTGTGCGCCTGCAGGTAGTGCTTCATGTCCTCCGGGTTGAAGGAGAAGTGGGAGCCGAGCAGCGGGGAGGACAGGGAGGGGGAGGGGGTGTAGGGCAGGTGGGGGGTGGGGGTCATGGACAGCGCCGGGGAGAGCAGCTGTCCGCCGCCGCCGGGCCCGGGCAGCGGCGACACGGGGAACGGGGACAGAGGGTCGGCGTGGACGCGTGGCGCAGGTCGAGGGAGACCAACGCCGCCGCCGCCGCCGTACATCCTGAACAGAGAGTCGTGGGGGAGGCGGGGGGGCAGCAGGCCGCGGAACGCCCGGTCCGGCCCGATTCCGCCGCCAACGCCGCCGCCGCCGCGCTCCTCGGCGCCGACCGCCTCCTCCAGCTCCGAGTTGGTGGAGGTGCCGTCGCTGCAGTCGCTGACGGAGCCGCGGGCCATGCGGCGCGCCACGCTGCTGAACATCCCCGGGCTGCGCAGCTCCTCGCTGGACGACAGCACGTCAGACGGCGTGGTGGGGGGGAAGCGGAAGTGGGTGCCTCCGGACGGGACCGGGGGGGCGCTCTGAGGGACGCCGCGACCTGAGAGGAGGAGAAAGAAAGAAAGAAATCAAGTTAAAACAAGAGTAACAATGAAAGTTAATGTGCTTTGTCTTTATCCACAATAAATAATAATTGATTTAATATGAATAATATTATCCACCAGAACTGTGTTTTAAAAAATCTATTTTCTGATTCATATCGATCTTCATTTTAACTCATTGAGTGCCAACCACATCATTTCTCGTTTTTCGTTCCCATGCGTTGAGTGCCAAAAACGAGATTTCTCGTTTTTTGCTTTTTTTTTCAATTATGAAACTAGACACTTTAACACACCTTATGTGTAAATTTGGGGACTCTACGACGAGCAGAACTGAAATAGATGACGATCAAAAACTCATGACAGAAATGTGAGTGTGAGAAGAGCGACAGACACAAACAGAGCACCTTTCATAAAAGACGCTCTATCTCCTTTTCTAGAAAAAAAGGAGGGATTTTGGTGAAACCCAGCCATGTTTAGCTTGACTTTTCTCAGGAACGGAGGCACGTAGAAACAAACGGTTTGTGGCCATCTGCAGCATAAAGTTTCACCTTTCAAATGAGCTACAGTATGTGTTGTGGCAATAATATAGAATACACTATGGCTCTACATAAATCGTCAAAAATGGTCTAAATTGCCGGTACACTTGACTAAAACTTTGGAAAGGAGCGCGGCACTCAATGAGTTAAGGATCCGATATAGATTCATAAAATCCTTAGATTGATCTTTTAATGGACGCAATTGCACTGTTTACTTCTGGGTCATGTTAAATAAATGTGCATTAATGTAGCTGCTTTTTGGTCAATTTAATGTAAACATGAATATTTTTAATTACACATCAGGTTAGAGAGTTTTTATCTTTGTATAATTTGCAACATTAGTTTTGTGAAAAGAGATCGCATCTACCAACAACACATGGCAAATACATGGTTTACTCCCACCGTATCTTTGAAAAAGCTGGAAATACGTGGAGGAACTGACGTAAAACCTCAAAGAACTGTTTCCATCAGCATTTTATCACATAATAAGCCCGTATGAGATCGATTTGTCGATATTCATGACATTTATTGGATATTGTATTTGATTTCAATACAACGTTTTGAATGCAATACAACCTCCTTCCTTCCTTCCTCTCCTCCTGCAGCTTCTCTCAAGGCTCATACTTGTTTTCTTTTTATTCCAATTCAATAGATTTGTTTTGTGTGCTCAGTCAGAAATAACATTTTCATGACATCTTTCTTCAGTGTTTGAAGTGTGTGTGTGGACGTGGCAGAGAAACTAGCAAACATGGACATCGTCTCTGAAACATTATAAGAAATAAAAAATAAAACTACCTGCAGGGTTAAAGAGAGAGAGAGAGGAAGTTGTGTTTGTTTAGTTATTTATTTGTAAATGTGGACGAAGCTGCAGAGAGAAAGAGAGAGGGAGGGTGGGGGGGGGGGGGGGCGGGTCACATGACTCCCATAACAAACTGTTTTACCCCGAGGGTCACAGAAAGAAAACAGTGGGTTACACAAAGCCACAAGTTCCCCACTCTCTCTCTCTCTCTGTCTTTCTGCCCCTCCTCCCCCCTTCTCCCCTCTCCCCCTCCCCGTCCCCCCTCCTCCTCCCTCCTGCCAGGGAGACTGTGGCACTGCAATAAATTCTTGGCATCCGTGCACGTGCCAGAATTAAATATTGGAAAAGTGGCTCTGACTGCCATCACAAACATGGGTTGGGTTCCTCTGTTTTTTCCAGTGCTGACGAGTGTGTGTGTGTGCGTGTGTGTATGTGTGTGTGCATGTGTGTGGGTCTCTCTTTATAAAACACACACATCTCACAACCATGTGTGTCAGAGAAGAGGGAGAAAAACTGCATGTGTGTGTTTATCTAGTGTGTATTATTCACGAGTGCATCAATCCAGATTGACGTGGGCATGTAAGTGTGTGTGTGTGTGTGTGTGTGTGTGTGTGTGTGTGTGTGTGTCTGTGTGTGTGTGTGTGCATGTGTGTAAAACCATCACATGAAACCATCATATCACAACATGTCAGTGTGTGGGCCACATCACACACAGGCTATAATTAAAGCTTCGTGCTGCACTTATGTCACTGGGCTCCAACGCTCCATATGGGCCGTGTTTACACTGGGTGGCCGCGACCAGAACAGAACCAGAGAAGACTTCAGAGGGGGGAGGGGGGAGGAGGGGGGGTAAACTGAACTGGGACGTGGCACACACACACACACACACACACACGCACGCACGGACACGCACATGCACGGACACACACACAGGGCAGCAGGATTCATGCACACACACCACCCACGTTCTACGATACAGATGATTTTTTTTTGACGAACTTTCCCAATAAGTTCTGACTCAAGTCTTCACCTTAAAAGGGATAGTTCAACATTTATTTTGGCAAGTAATTGGCCCATTGCCATAATCCCTATAGTCATAGCAGTAGGTACGTTACCTTTAATTGTCGGTGCAAGCTATTTTTAGAACGGCGGAGCAGAGCCGTGAGCTGCTCAGAGCTACGCTAATGGGAGGAGGCGAATGGGGTTTATTGGTTTCCCTCATCAAACTCATCAAACACACAATCCAACAACTCCACAATAATGCTCTGGTGGACAAGTTGTGAGCTGCACATTCACCACGCTATGAGATAATAACACAACGTTACCACACAGAGTTGTTTTAGAGGGAAATGCAGAGACTGATGATGAAAAACTGTCCCTGAAGGTAACGCACATCAGCTGTTTTGCATGAATTTCCCTCTAAAACAACTCTGTGTGGTAACGTTGTGTTATTATCTCATAGCGTGGTGAATGTGCAGCTCACAACTTGTCCACCAGAGCGTTGTGGAGTTGTTGGATTGTGTATTTGATGAGTTTGATTGCTTGCACCGACAATTAAAGGTAACAAACCTACTGCTATGACTATAGGCATTATGGCAATGGGCCAATTTGCCAAAATGTTGAACTATCCCTTTAAAATACAGTATTATATAGCGCTATATCATATTGGAACAGACTCCATCTTTATCTTATTGGTATTTATAGTAAATCATATTTTGAGCAACTTCTTACCTGCTTTTAATCAGCTTTTTTATCCTATTTTTTGTACTAATTATAAGGGATTGTTGTTGATAGTGTATATTTGTGTAGTTTGACTAAATAGTTGGACATTGTCTTGTGATTTAAAGTTGTTTGTCTTTAAACGAACCCCAGGAATAAAGTCCTCACTAATGGGGATCTGTGTACAAAAAAAAAACTTGAACTTTAAACTTGTTTCATGACTAAACGACAGAACGGACACTGACACATGCTCGTCCAAGAACTGATGTCTGCAGGAAGAGGACGTGATTCAGGGTGACGACAGACATTTGCCGTCAGTAACACCCCCCCCCCCCCCCCCCCCCCCCCCACACACACACACACACACACACACACACACACACGCACAGACACCACAAACACACACACAATCTGGAGCAATCAGACGCTGCAACTTCCTGTAAAAAAACACTGATTCATTTAGTTTGAGTCTCTCTCAGATAAATCAGGATAACGTGCAGCGATCAGGCCTCACATGACGAGCACTGACAGGTGAAGTGAATAACTCTTCATCATCATCAGGCAGCAAGTGAACATTTTGTCCTCAAAGTTGACGTGTTAGAAGCGGGAAGCGTAAAGGTCGGTGCCAACACGCAAAAAACACCCGAGTACCGGATATACAACTCTGCCCTTTAGTGGCGCCGTGTCGATTCCTGTCGGGACTGACATGGGAAGTAATATACGAACGTAACGTTTGTTTTCGTCCGAGTAAACAGACAGAACTACTGCAGAACAAGAGACACTAAAGGGATAAGGGTTCAACATTTTGGCAAATTGGCCCATTCCTCATCAAATACACAATCCAACAACTTCAAAAAAACGCTCTCGTGGACAAGTTGTGACCTGCACATTCACCACGCTATGAGATAATAACACAACGTTACCACACAGAGTTGTTTTAGAGGTAAATTCAGAGACTGTTGATGAAAAACTGCCCCTGACGGGCACGCACATCAGCGGTTTTGCATGAATTTCCCTCTAAAACAACTCTGTGTGGTAACGTTGTGTTATTATCTCATAGCGTGGTGAATGTGCAGGTCACAACTTGTCCACCAGAGCGTAGTGGAGTTGTTGGATTGTGTATTTGATGAGGGAAACCAAGAAATCCCATAATGAGCCTCCGTAGCGTAGCTCTGAGCAGCTCGCCGCTCTGCTCCGCCGTTCTAAAAAATAGCTTGCACCGACAACTAAAAGGTAACGATCCTACAGCTTAGACTATAGGGATTATGTGGCAATGGGCCAATTTGCCAAAAATGTTGAACTATCCCTTTAAAAAGACAATCTTCAGATTAATTCTTTTAGACCCAAAAGGAAACTATTAGTCTCAGGTTGAATTTGCCTGGAATTGTCCTTTAACTTCATGTTGCTGCCTGCACCTTAAACTCAGTGCAGTTTGAGAAGCTGTTGAAGCACAGTGGAGCTTAAACACAAGAAACTTTGATGTCAATAGTGAATTTAGCACCTAAATTGATTGATTCTGTTGTTTTTTTTTAAAAATTGTTATCATGGTATTGAATGAGTATCGTGATTTGTGGTTTTTCACTGGTGTCGGTATCGACAACTAGTGGTATTCTGGTTTTATGAGGATCTATCATCTGTCATCATGTTATGTCTGGTTGGTGTTAACACTGATAACACCACATTATCAGCTGCTGCATAACTGAAGCGTAGCGGCATCTAAACCTCAAGTTATTTTGTCTGATTTAAATTCTTTTTTGTTTCGTTTTGGCTGAATTTTCACACACCAGACACACACACACACACACTTGAGCTCCTTGAATCAAAACCCAGCAGACACCTGAAGGCCGATGTGCAGACAAAACGCTCCTTGAGCAGGTCCTCGCTGTCGAGTGCAACTCTTTTTTCTTTTCATCCGAAATAACCACGAGACAAAGAGACGTCATTGAGGCAGAGAGAGAAATAAAATAAACACGTCAGACCTTCTCTGACTCCTACGACGACCGTTTCTGCTTTTAGAAATTGTATAACTCCTGGTTAAGTGTTTTTATAAACTATCACAGCTCTGTGTGAATAATACTAATATTTAAGTCCTTTTGAGAAATCTGTACGAAAATAAATTGTTGAATTATCAATGGACTTGTCTGTGAGTTCTATCAAACCACCTCAACATGCAATAAAACTAATTAAATATTATTTACATCTATTTTTAAGCCTGGAAAAGTGGATTATTATCGATAAACCAGCCTGATCAATTAAAATCTTCGGCCTGTGACGTCGGGAGGACGAGCACAAATCCCTTCATTATGAGTCTTATTGTTTTAACTGGTGTAATACATTTTTGTGATCATTTTTATTATTTTTTAATTTCATCGTGTTGTCTTGTTCATTAGCAGCCGCAGCTTCTTCTTTTTTAATATCTTTTTCCTTTAATTAATTCTCTCATAAAGACGAAGACGAAGAAGAAGCCGTTTGCTTAGAGACAGTCTTTCATCGACCACGTCACAGAGTCAACAAAGTGCTGCGATTGATAAAATAAAATAGTCGATTAAATAATTAAAAGGCAGCGCTACTAGTGATGAGGATGTTTGAGGTGGTTGTCATGTTGCCATGGCGCTGGAGGAAAAGAAAGATGTGTGTGTGTGTGTGTGTGTTTGTGTCTCCGTACCAGTGCCCATGTCGATGAACGGGTAGTTGACCAGCACCAGTTTGTTGAAGTTGAACTTGTAGGTGAATCTCTTCCCTTTGGTTTTGTGGAGAATCCTCTTGTTGTAGTAATATCTGGAAAAAGAAGGTAAAGGCAAAGAAAAAAAGTGTTATTTCTTTATTCAGATTCCCAGCACATCGGTGGCAACATGTGGTGAAGCTCTGGCTGTTCTTGGCTGAACATTTAAAAAGTGTGAAACCAGTGGGTAAAATAGTAATACACTTATTCTCAATCACAATATTTTTCCAGTTGATTTTTCCTTTTTTCCCCTAGAATAAAAAGTGTGGGTGTGGACTGGAGTTATTCCTCCATTTTCTCCATCATCTATATACCTGCTGCTTCATCACATATTTGTTAAGTTACCAACACGTCAAATTATCATAATAAAACGACCACATTCATCCTTTAATATGGCTTCAGCAGCGCTGTTTAGTTTGACAGGAGGAGTGTAAAACACATGGATATTTATCAATGAGCGAATAAAAGGCTTGTTTCTGGTTGTAGCTCATTACAGTCCCTCCAGAAATACACGACTATGCAGCGAATAATTCAATGATCAATTAGCCGTAGCCAACATATTATATATTATAAGTTGAACACGCGGCAAATTTTCAATGTGCAAAAATTTTCGAGGCTCGCAACGTTTCATAATCAGTGCATTTTGGTTGTGAATCTTTGCATTAAGTTGAAAAACGTTGCATGTTTTCTTCACACAAGGAGGGAGCAGCCGTTTTCCAGACCTGTTGCCTTGGGAACGTTATGAAGTGATGTAACTGCACGACGTGAGACATCATCGCCTCGCACGAGAAGATAAACGAAACTGGGAATTTGTGTTTTATTCCATACAGAAGTTGTAGCGTGTTCAGTGTACAGTGTCCTTGAGCGCTAGAAAGGCCTCTATGAAATGAAATGTTTCATTATTATTATTCTCTTTTCTTAAATTTCTTATCTTATTCTTTATTTTGTAAAGCTACAGAACTTTGACTCTGGAATTTCATTTCATTATGTTTTGTGTAGATGTTATTAAAAGGATGTCGTCATCATCTGACTGCAAAACCAATCCACCTACGGGTCCAATAAAGTAACCTGAACCTGAATGTTTTGTGAGTTGAAGCCATGTTTATTAACTTTTTAAATAAAACACGATGAGAACTTGAATATTCCCACTACTCTCTGTGATATCATATGATTGTTTATCATACAAAGTCATTAGAAAGTCGTAGTAGCTTAGTGGGAAATCAGCATTTTGTGCAATTTCAGCAAAAATTCCCCACAAATAATTGAAAATAAAATCCTATTTTTCTGGAGGGACCGTCGTTAGTGTTTCTGCATCACCATAACTTGTTTATAAATGAATAAATAAACAATCATTAAGTGATGCTGAACCTTTTATGAGCGTTCTGCAAAGTGAAACTCCAGAATCAACAGCGCAGCTCAGGCTCTGTGCATCTCTAGTCTGCAGCACACAACTTAAAGGACAATTCCAGGCAAATTCAACTCGGGGCTGTATGTTCCTATCATTTTAGGTCTAAAAGAAGGAATCTGAAGATTTTCAGTTTAATCGCTCCTGTTCTGCAGTAGTTGTGTCTGTCCCCGCGTCGCCACGGCAGCGATGAATGGGAGTGGATGTAAGTTCTGCTGTTTAGGCTGTTTACATCCCTCAAAGCCACAGACAGCGTCAGATGGAGACTCAAACATGCACCCAGAAGTTTATTTACTTCAAGCAAGCCGACATGTTTGTAAAACTAAATCTAATTCAAAGTCTCCCGGAGTCTTGCGTGAGACCCAAGTTGACGCTCGGTGTGTTCAGGTGCAGTTGGAGCTCCCGTTTGTGTCATAAACACAGGAATATCAACTCTTTACTTGCTTCAAGTAAAAACAACTTCTCGGCGCATGTTTGAGTCGCCATCTGACGCTGTCTGTGGAAAAAAAATGTACACTTAAAGGTACCATCCCGGGCGGCTGCATTTACTGGACTAACGATTTATTTTTCGAATGGCACACCCGCCCCTCCGTCCAATCAGGAATCACAAAAACCACGCCCCCATTGCTCGGCTCCAGCGTGTGTTCATTGCAGCCGGAGACTGTTGTATGTATTGCACCACAAGCAGAGAGGCTACAGCAGGCTGCCGCTGTCATGTTCTTCTATGAGACAGACAGCACTAATTGCTTTTGAACGGTAAAATATTAAAAAATAAATTGTACAAAGGTACATTTACAACTGTTACTGAATTATTGTACATACATGTCAGTTCTCAAACAAAAGGCAAAATCTTTTTGCTTCAAGGTTTTATTTGTCAAGATTAGCCTGCCCTACAGTAAAAATACCTACATAAAATAAAAAGAGGATAAAGCAATATATTAAGTGGGAATATATAGGCTATATTTAAGCATCAAAGATGTTCGATCAAACCCACATAGTTTTAAACAACGTTCAAAACACACACAGCCAGTATCACAACTAAGCACAAAGCCCGTTAGCTTAATGCTAACGTATAATGCAAAACCTCATAGACGGGCTAACAGAAATTAGCCCGCGGCAACCGACAGTAAAGCTGCATAAAAAATAGCAGCATACATAAAATAAAAGAGGAGTATTAAGCGGTAATATATAGCTTCAAAGATGTTCAATCAAACCCACATAGTTTTAAACAACGTTCAAAACACACACAGCCAGTATCACAACTAAGCATAAAGCCCGCTAGCTTAATGCTAACGTATAATGCAAAACCTCATAGACGGGCTAACAGAAATTAGCCAGAGACAACCGACTGTAAAGCTGCATAAAAAATAGCAGCATACATAAAATAAAAGAGGAGTATTAAGCGGCAATATATATATTTAAGCATCAAAGATGTACATAGTTTTAAACAACGTTAAAAACACACACAGACAGTATTACAACTAAGCATAAAGCCCGCTAGCTTAATGCTAATAATGCAAACCCTCTTAGACGGGCTAACAGAAATTAGCATTGTGGCAACCGACAGCCAATAAAGCTGCTAAAAGCTGTTTTAATTCTGGCTTTAGCACTGTTAACACATCACAGTTTAATCCAGAGTCTGTGGTCAGTTTATAACCTTTGTTAGGAAATTTGCTCCGTTGTTTGGGAGAAGTGCAGAGTCTGTGTGAGCCCCCAGTACAGGGACCATGGCAACTGTCACAGCAGCAGCAGCAGCCATTCCACTGAGCTGATCTGCCGGGCGACCTCAGCAATCCCAAGGGAGAAAACGAGCCAAGTAACTTCTGACGGTCTTTCATACTTTCAATAAAAGTGTTAGGTTTTTGGGTGGTGGTTGACTAGGAGGTGCAGTTGGAGGTTGGATATCCGGCTGGTCCTTTAGCTGTGCCATGACGAATTCCTAGCTTTCTAGCTGCTGGCTGGCTGGCTGTGATGTACTGTGAAAAAGTGTAGCTACAATCAAAGTGCTTGCATACTAGAGCCATGCGCAGAACAGCGTGCACGTTGACTGACAGACGGGCCATCCAACCAAAGTTGTCTGAGACTAATTTGATTGGTCGGCCAAATTTTAGTCCCTACTCCTTACACAGATGATCAAATTTCGCCATTGATATGTCAAACCACTAATAGCATCAATTACTGTCTAATACTTAACCGATATACTCAGATTTTTATATTTTTGCCACAAAATGAGCCGCCCGGGATGGTACCTTTAAAGCAAGTCAAGAGTTGATATTCCTGTGTTTATGACACAAACGGGAGCTCCCACTGCACCTGAACACACCGCGCACGGCAACTAGGTCTCGCGCGAGACTCTGGGAGACTTTGAATTAGATCTAGTTTTACAAACATGTCGGCTTGCTTGAAGTAAATAAACTTCTCGGTGCATGTTTGAGTCTCCATCTGACGCTGTCTGTGGCTTTGAGGGATGTAAACAGCCTAAACAGCGGAACTTACATCCACTCCCATTCATCGCTGCCGTGGTGATGCAGGGACAGACACAACTACCGCAAAACAGGAGACATTAAACTGAACATCTTCAGATTCCTTCTTTTAGACCTAAAATGAGTTGAATTCGCCTGGAATCGTCCTTTAACACGCCGTGCACTGCACAACGTTCAACACACAGTTCGATCCGATCCACACACACACACACACACGCACACGCACACGCACACACACACACACACACACACTGGGCTGTGATTACTTAAGGAAGTGAGGCAGCCGCTCTGAGTTTGAGCCGTACCCAGACGGCTCCATTAGTACGAGTGCATTAGTCACCGTCAGCACACAGAGATGTGGAGGGGGCTGAACAGCCAGAGAACGGCCGCTGACAGCTCATCTATCTGAAAAGATGATAAAATGGCTCCTGGTGACTCACCGATCGCCTCAGGACCTCGAACCACATTCATATTTCCTCACACACACACACAAAAACACACTTCTACATCAGTGTCTCTCATTCAATGTGTGAGCAGCCACTTCATTCTGGGAAATGCAATACGTTATTCATCATCATCACCATCATCCTCCTCGTTCCCAGTAGAGACGAGCACAGAGGAGCTCGGCCGATGAATCTCTGCAGAAAAACACTGATTCTGTTGAATAAAAAGGAGTTTGTTTGTACCCGGCTCTCCAGGAAAAACCAGCAGCCCTGGCTGTCCATCGATCTGTTGATCTCTTACACAGGATTTATACTCTTAGAATTATAAGAGCTATTATGAGCTGCATGTATGACAGGGTGCAGGCGAAACTTCTACAGTAAATGCAGCAGCGTTGCATCACTGTGAGCTGATTAACGGTTAAACTAACTCAATAATCCTGCATTAAAATCTACTTTCTGTTAATAGAACTAATTCTAGCAACTATTTGTGACCCGTTCTATTAAAATGAGTCGGATGTCGCAACGTTCTATTTTTAGATAATCAGCTGATAACGTGGAAAACCCATAGAAAAAAATAATAATAATTTACCCTAATTTCAAAGCAATGACATTCAAAAACAATCTCCCAAAGTTTCACAGTCCAGATAATTGAGAAAAGGCACGAAAATGATGATTAAAGTTGACCTGCAACTTAAACCCTCTGAAAATGAGTGTTACTTCGGTGCAAAACATGAAATATCTCCTGAACCGTTCATGATAGAGACGAGCTGTAAACTGCATCTGAATCGCGGGACTCTCCACTTTCCGACGGTCATTGAATGGTGCCTCTATGACAAGCAGGGACCGTATACTGTGCGTGTAATCACGTGGTACAGGAACAGATGCCAGAGTCACTGGCAAAAACTTTAACTGCTATTTTATTTTATAATCTTTCCATTGATACCAAAATCTCAACTTTGAAATGTGGGTCACTGTGACTCATTTTGATGGATCGGGTCACATTAGCTAAATAATATTTAACCTTTAGCTTCAAAGATGGGAATGATCCAGGTCTGTGTCTCTCACCCTCCTCTCCTCCATGTGCATTTTTATTTTCAACGAAGCCGGTGAGAAATCAATCCTTAGAGCGGTGGATAACGTTATTTATCATCTACCATGTTACCATCATGTGTATATCTGTGTAGTCTTATCTGTCATAAACAAGAGATTAGGGGTTACGGGTTAGCGCGTTACGTTTGTGTGGCGGTTCCCGTTTCAAAATGATGCAGGAAAATATAAAACAGTGACCACAAAACAAAGAAGTCCGAGTGTAAATATTAAAATCCCTAAAGGTCAGTCGGAGCGGTAGTGGCGGTTAAAAGGTTTTTATAAATGACGGATCTAAAACGTTAGTCACAGTGACAAAGCTGAATGTGAACTGTGTGTGTGTGTGTGTGTGTGTGTGTGTGAGTCACTGGGGTTTGGTACAATGGAGAACAATGCAAGAGAAAAGAGTGTGTGTGTGAACCAGGAGGAGATGATGATCCAACCCCTAAATGACTCAATGAGTGAAGGAGCTCTTCTACTACACACACCCACACCATCACATGCAGTACAAGCACACACACCAACACACACACACACACACACACACACACACACACACACACACACACACACACACACACACAGGAGGAGGCGTGCAGGTGTGCAGCACGTACAACACGGGCAGAGCATGTGCAGGAAATCACTACAATTATCTGTTTTCTCAGTTGCACAGGAAGTAACAGTCACGATTTCTTCCAATAATGAATGGACAGAACATTCATACAATAATTATAACAGTAATTAACTTTATTTATAAAGCACCGACCTTTCTTTACATGGTTACAAGGTGCTTTAGCAGATAAGAATGATCAATAAAGATGCAATAATTGTTACCACCGAGTGCATTTGTGTCTGTTTGCACAACTACGCTATGTGGGGAGGGAGTGAAAAAGGAGAAAACTGTGTATATGATGGCGTGTATTTATCTTTTGTATATTCTTCAATAATAAGTAATAAAAACAAAGAACAGTGTGAAACAAAAAAACGCGACTCAAAGAAAAACAAAATAAGAAGTCAAACCCTGTGACCTGTGGTATTTGAAACCAAAGATAACAGTTTTATAACCTGTTAACGAGCTCGGTAACCTGAGGTGAAACTTTGACCCTTTAGATATAAAACAGCATCACTTTACTCAATCCTGCTTGATATATTTGTTTAATTTTGTCATAATTTGTGCATGAATTCTTGAGTTATAGTGAAAATTTATGTTTTGTGAGGTCACACCTGGCCCTCCTCTTTAATATTTTAAGTTACAGCGATTAATTGATCAGTTACATCTATTATTAGCAGTCACAGTTAGGTTAGATGTTGCTAACAAGTTGTGTGTGTGTGTCATCATCACAGACACAGTGTGTGTGGTTTCTGAGGTTTTTAAAGCAGCTGTTGATGCATCTTTCTGTGGACGGTTCATCACCGATGCAGCATCACAAAACTGAGCGAGACACGGTCGTGAAACTTTACAGGCGTGAGGCCGAGATCAAACATGACAGAGTTGTTTTAGAGGGAAATGCAGAGACTGCTTGATGAAAAACTGTCCCTGAAGGCAACACACATCAGCTGGTTTTGCATGAATTTCCCTCTAAAACAACTCTGTGTGGTAACGTTGTGTTATTATCTCATAGCGTGGTGAATGTGCAGGTCACAACTTGTCCACCAGAGCGTTGTGGAGTTGTTGGATTGTGTATTTGATGAGTTTGATGAGGGAAACCCAAGAAATCCCATAATGAGCCTCCGTAGCGTAGCTCTGAGCAGCTCACGGTTCTGCTCCGCCGTTCTAAAAACAGCTTGCACCGACAATTAAAGGTAACGAACCTACTGCTATGACTATAGGGATATATATGGCAATGGGCCAATTTGCCAAAATGTTGAACTATCCCTTTAACTCCTACCCTGTAAGAGGTGCTTGGCTTTTTCTTCTACCAAAGCTTTTCTTTTTTTCACTTTATTACATCTAAAACCTTCATGAGCAGTGAAATTAACCGAAGGTCTGAGAGCTGCTGTAAAAAAAAAAAAAGGAAAAAAGGAAAAGGAAATTATTTCCCTCTGAGGTTCAGGACTCGAGAAGTTAGTGGAGGTAGAAATTAATAAGTATAATCAATCAGGCATGAAACACACACACGCATGCACACACACACACACACACAGACACACACACAGATAATCCAGGATACATAGTGAGTGGGCGTCATCTGTAGATGCAGGTAAAACTGAAGGGACATGATGTTCACAGGCGTGTGGAAGGAAAAGGCCACGCACATACATGTGAAACGAAAACACACACACATACACACATGTTCAAACAGCAAGTGAGTCAATATGGGACAGTCTCACACACACACACCGGGCCTAGGCTTCCTCGTGGCCCTCGGCTCTTTGAAGAACATTTGAACTTTCTTCAAATAAACTAGAAAGGACTTTGACTGTACAGACTCAAACCTCTGTGTACTGAACACACACACACACACACACGCACACGTACTTTATATGCATGAATGAGCACACATGTGCACCGACGACACACACACACACACACACGCTCACTCCCTCACTTCAAAGACGCCGAGAAGAAGCATCAATCAAAAGACTTCACATCTAACGGAGACACAAGTTTCCTCCACAGAGACTTCATCCTTAGTTAACGGCCCCTCGCTGCAATAAAAGCTTCAGAGGAAAAAATAAAATAAAAACAAAACCACAGTAAAGAGATGTTGACAATAAAGTTTGGATGCTAAAAAAAAAAAGGCTTCTGTCTCAGCATCTTAGCAAACATAGTCTGGTTTTTAAAGGGATAGTTCAACATTTTGTCAAATTGGCCCATTGCCATATAATCCCTATAGTCATAGCAGTAGGGTCATTACCTTTAATTGTCGGTGCAAGCTGTTTTTAGAACGGCGGAGCAGAGCCGTGAGCTGCTCAGAGCTACACTAATGGGAGGAGGCGAATGGGGTTTCTTGGTTTCCCTCATCAAACTCATCAAATACACAATCCAACAACTCCACAACGCTCTGGTGGACAAGTTGTGACCTGCACATTCACCATGCTATGAGATAATAACACAACGTTACCACACAGAGTTGTTTTAGAGGGAAATACAGAGACTGTTGATGAAAAACTGTCCCTGAAGGCAACGTGCATCAGTGGTTTTGCATGAATTTTCCCTCTAAAACAACTCTGTGTGGTAACGTTGTGTTATTATCTCATAGTGTGGTGAATGTGCAGGTCACAACTTGTCCACCAGAGCGTTGTGGAGTTGTTGGATTGTGTATTTGATGAGTTTGATGAGGGAAACCAAGAAACCCCATTAGCGTAGCTCTGAGGAGCTCGCGGCTCTGCTCCGCCGTTCTAAAAATAGCTTGCACCGACAATTAAAGGTAAAGAACCTACTGCTATGACTATAGGGATTATTATGGCAATCGGCCAATTTGCCAAAAATGTTGAACTATCCCTTTAAAACACATCCATGTTGCACTATAACTGCTGCTGATGCATATTCGACTGAGTTAAACTGACAAATAAATAATCAATACTGCAAAATCAATGCGTCAATGTGCATAAATGTTCAAAGTGTTCAGTTTTATTCCAGTCCGAGTGTTGAAAACAAAAATCGGTTTAGGCAACAAAACAAGACACAGATGGGCTGGAGGAGGGCTGACATATACCAAGGTGTTAAGTATATGTGTGTCTGTGTGTGTGTGTGCGTGCCATGCATGTGTGTGTGCATGTGGGTGTGCGTGTGTGTGTGTATGTGTGTGGTGGTGATGAAGCAGCGCGAGTCGTCATCTCATCGCCATGGCAAACTATAACCCACACCAACCTACAACACAGGAGGCGACACCGATGACTAGCTGTGTGTGCATGTGCGTTCTTGTGTGTGCATGCGCGTACTTGTGTTTGTGTATGTGTAGATGTGTGTGTGTGTGTGTGTGTGTGTGTGTGTGTGTGTAGATGTGTGTGTGTGTGTACATGCTGATGAGAGAACAGACTGGCAGCTAAATAAAACCCTCGCAGCATCCCACATGTGCTCCGCGGAGGGTGGAGGTGTGCGTTTCTAAATCCGCCCGTCGTGCTGGAAGTCTCTGCACGCAGCCCAGGCAGCGCTACACACACACACACACACACACACAACCACAACACAACAACCACACAACATCAGCAGCAGCAGCAGCGGTGGGCGGAGTCTAAAACGTGAGATGATGTCAGCAGCAGAAACGCGGTTAATTACAATTAGGAACTCCAGGTATTTGCTTCCACCAGGCGTCTGTGATATCAATCGGAACGAACTGTTTTGTGTCGTGTCGTTGTCGTTCACCTGCAGTTCAACACAAACAGGATTCTAGTTCCTGAAACTTAAAGTGATAGTTCAACATTTTGGCAAATTGGCCCATCACCATAATCCCTATAGTCATAGCAGTAGGTTCGTTACCTTTAATTGACAGTGCAAGCTATTTTTAGAACGGTGGAGCAGAGCCGTGAGCTGCTCAGAGCTACGCTACGGAGGCTCATTATGGGATTTCTTGGTTTCCCCTCATCAAACTCATCAAATACACAATCCAACAACTCCACAACGCTCTGGTGGACAAGTTGTGACCTGCACATTCACCACGCTATGAGATAATAACAGAATGTTACCACACAGAGTTGTTTTAGAGGGAAATTCATGCAAAACCACTGATGCGCGTTGCCTTCAGGGACAGTTTTTCAGCAAGCAGACTCTGTATTTACCCTGTATTTACCTTGAAAACGGCTCCGTTTCGTAACGTTGTGTTATTATCTCATAGTGTGATGATTGTGCAGGTCACAACTTGTCCACGAAAGCGTTTTGGAGTTTTGGGATTTTGTATTTGATGAGTTTGATGAGGGAAACCAAGAAATTCCTTTAGCCTCCATAGCATAGCCCTGAGCAGCCTGCTGCTCTGCTCCGCCGTTCTAAAAATAGGTTACACCTACAATTAAAGGCAACAAACCTACTGCTATGGCTATAGGGGTTATGGCAATGGGCCAATTTGCCAGAATGTTGAACTATCCCTTTAAGATCGAACCCATCTGGGCTCTTTGCCACGATCAGAGTCCTCTGATGATGTTGAGACGTATAAAAAAAAAAAGAAAAAAGGAGGGAACAAACACATGACCTGGATGTGAAGCTGGGATGGCAGCGCTGCCTTACAGATAAGCACAGATAATACCTGTGAGACCGAGCAGAGGGCGAAGAAAACCCACAGTGTTTGTCGTTGGTGTTAATATATTATATCAAGTGTTTATCCAACCTGGATTTTGTGGCTCTGCTTCTGTCGTGGGTTTAAATCAGGAGGCAGCACAGTAGAGTCAGGACTTATATGATATCTATATATATTTTGGAGCATTTTATTACCGACTGGTAAACACAGGGGAGAGACTAATGACTAAAGTCTTCACACAGAGCTGAGGTGAAGATCCATGGTCGTACTGCAGGACACACACACATGGATGCAGATGCTGCAGCTCCACACATGTAACATAACGACTAGAAAACAAATATTATAGTGAAAGGAACTTCTTCAAGTCCAAAAAAAAGGGAAAACAGTGTTTGAAGTTCACTTTTTCTTGCAGCTGTGGACAAGGACGGTCCATGTGCAGTAGTAGAGTCTGTAGGATTTTTCTTAAAAAACTAAATATCGACTTACGCAACAGAAATCCTGCATCATCATCATCATCATCTATGAGTACTGTAGTCGGGACGTTTCCCTGAGCCAGTTGTATGTCTTTTAATTAATTTAATTGTATGCCTTTTTGAGCTGTTATATCTTTTATTTGACTTTCCGTGCAGCTCTTTGGTCGACTGTGGATGCTTTAAAGTGCTTAAAGGGGCCCAGTTTGAATGTTTTTGCATCGAACCAACCTACAAACTCTGACTTTAAGGTATGATTTAAAAAAATCCTGAGTGAAATAAGCCTCCAAACTGGGTCGCAGCCTTTTCTAGCTGTTTGGTAAGGAGCAGGTTGATAGTGAAATAGTTGTGTTTGTGTTGCCTGTTGCTTCTGTTTGTTGACACACATGCTGCACAGACTGATGTCGCTCTGACCCGTACGCTCTCATGAATATGAAACATATAATACGGGCTTTTCTCCGTGGAGGTGTTCGTCACCCTTAAAGGGATAGTTCAATATTTTGGCAAATTGGCCCATTGCCATAATCGCTATAGTCATAGCAGTAGGTTTGTTACCTTTAATTGTCGGTGCAAGCTATTTTTAGAACGGAGGAGCAGAGCCGTGAGCTGCTCAGAGCTACGCTACAGAGGCTAAAGGGATTTCTTGGTTTCCCTCATCAAACTCATCAAATACACAATCCAACAACTCCAAAACGCTCTGGTGGACAAGTTGTGAGCTGCACATTCACCACGCTATGAGATAATAACACAACGTTACCACACAGAGTTGTTGTAGAGGGAAATTCATGCAAAACCACTGATGTGCGTTGCCTTCAGGGACAGTTTTTCAGCAAGCAGTCTCTGTATTTCCCTCTAAAACAACTCTGTGTGGTAACGTTGTGTTATTATCTCATAGTGTGGTGAATGTGCAGCTCACAACTTGTCCACGAAAGCGTTTGAGTTTTGGGATTTTGTATTTGATGAGTTTGATGAGGTGAAACCAAGAAATCCCATAATGAGCCTCCGTAGCGTAGCTCTGAGCAGCTCACGGCTCTGCTCCACCGTTCTAAAAATAGCTTGCACCGACAATTAAAGGTAACGAACCTACTGCTATGACTATAGGGATTATGGCAATGGGCCAATTTGCCAAAAATGTTGAACTATCCCTTTAACAACCTGCCTGCTTCCTCCTCCTCCTCCTCCTCCTCCTCCTCCTCCTCCTCCTCCTCCTCCTCACCTCAGAGCTCGGCTGAGCTTGTCGTAGTTCATCTGTGGTTTACACTTCCTGGCCCCCCACAGCCGGGCCACCTCGTCCGGGTCCTTGATGACGAACTCTCCGTAGTCGCCCTGCCAGGCGATGACGTCGTGGTACTCCTCCTTCCTCAGCAGCTCCAGGATGAAGTGCCACAGCTGGATCTGCCTGGAGCCCGGGCTCGACTCGGGCTTGTAGGCCCACTCGGGGAAGGCAAACCCTGCAGGAGGAGAGAGGGAGAGAGAGAGATTAGGGATGGCTACGATTCATATTTGAACTGATGCGGTACCGATACTTGTATCCGGGCACCGGTTCCCAGGAACCAACAGGACCCGTTTTCGGTACTTTTTGTGTGTATGTCTGGTAATTAAAGTTATTTTGTCTGTAAAAATGAATTTTGAATATGTATTTCTCAACAACATCACATCTCCTCAGCCTTTAAGAATGTTTTATGTTTTCTATAGATTGAGAATATCATCTTGTCTAAAAAGAAATTCAACATTTTTCTCAGAAAATATATTTCTAATCGAGCTACTGACATGAAATTTTTCACCAGATGTCGGCAACAACCCAAGTAAAGCACAAATACAAAGTAATCCAAACATTTATGTCCATAAATAAAGTGCAATAAATTGAAATGACATGAAGAAAAGGAGGAGGAGCAAAAAGGTAAAGAAGGAAAGACAAGAAAGCAACTGCAGTCGGTCAGTTGGTTTAGAAAGTCATCCCATCAGTTCAAAGAAATATCAGCTGCTTTAGTCCAAACTGATGCCTATGAAAAGGTTTCTCATCACCAAGGTGTCACACAAGAGGCGTCTCACGATGGGTGAAATCAAAGAGCTTCTCCAGACCTTCAGAAACTGATGCTGCACCGTTTTATCCGTTAGTGCCGTTAATCTGGAACTAAAAACAACATTTCACCATAAACTGGCCAAGACCAGAGTCAAAAGAAAACAAAGAAGAGTTGTACGTGACACGAAGTTGCATTCAGGTACCAAAATGTGGAACCGTTTGACTTCACGTGAATCGATACTTGGTACTTTGGTGGGAAATTCGGTCGGTACCAATAAAAAGTACTGGATTCGGTGCTAGAGATGAACATGTGTGGAGAGGAAACAACAGTAGTTGAGTCGCTGGGAGCCACGGAAACAGAACCGAGTGGAGGGTGAAACTCTGGATGAAATATGTTCATCAACATCCAAAAACACATCTGGATCTGGGCCTGCAAAGTGGATCTACTGGTTCCAGGAAAACTGCTGCTGCTGCTGCTGCTGGTGACGATGATGATGAACTTAAATCTGTTTTCCCACCGACCGCAGTCATATCAAAACCTTCGCTGCTATCGGCATCAAAGCTGGAGAATCAGCGCTGTTACAACAGATTAACCCGGGCCTTGAGATACGAGCAGACAAAATATAAGCTACGGTTTTATAACCACCGCCATCGGAGAACGAGAGAGAGAGAGAGCGTGTACTTATTCACACACACACACACATACACGCACACACATACACACTATTATCCAACAGTTAAAAGTATAGGCTTTGTGTTGTAAAGCAGTGGGTGGCAGTAAAAGACTCAACACCACTTCAACACAAGGCCAGGCTGAAAGGCTGAATAGCAAAGGCATGGGGACACACACACACACACACACACACACACACACACACACTGACACACATACACACACACACACTGACACACGTACACACACACTGACACACACACACCTCATTAGGACCAGATGTGTCTTGGCAATCAGGCTGAGAAAGCTGAGGATGGGAAACATATGGGCACAATATAACAATGCTGAATTTTGTATGTGTGTGTGTGTGTGTGTTTATGTAACTGTAAAAAAAGACAGACAGACACACACACACACACACACACACACACACACTCCTACTCCTAAATACCAAGGTTACAATCATTTTCCCACACTCCATAAAGCCCTGTGTCATATCTATATAGCGGTGGCAGTGAACTGTTAACAATGATACGTTCAAGGCCGACGAGTTCCATTACGCTGCACGACACAATCTTACATAATAATCCTGAAGCGCACAACACACAACGCACCGCACTGCAAATATACATTACACACACACACACACATGCAATCAATAGTCTGTTTATTTCTTCAGTATTTCCTTTGCCCTGATAGGAAACGGCACAGAAGAACCACACACACACATAGACACATAAAGAATAAAAGGAGCGAACACAGAAAGGAAGATGAAAGACCGATAAGACAAAGGAGGTAGAGAAAGAAAGAAAAGAAAGAGCTGGGAAGAAAGGAAAGGAGGACACACCTGGCAACTAAATTCCAGTAAAGTAAACTGTGTGTGTGTGTGTGTGTGTGGATATTGTGCCCAGATGGTGATTAAATCAATTATGACTTTTTTTTTCCATTTACACAGTAAAATGCGCCGTCATTGTCTTCTCCTCTATGTGCTTATTGGGATTAAAGTCATTTCTAAAAGCAAACAAAACAATGGCAGGTGTGAGGTTATGCAAAAAATTATACAGTCTGATGTTTACTTTTCAACAATGTGAGAGGGATTTTCTTTTCTTTTCTTTCTTTCTTTCTAACTGGTCTTTCCTTTCAGTTCTCGGTGGATGGGTTAGAGAAGGAGAAACAACAAACTGCTGAAAGCCGATCGTGCTCCGAGTCTTTTGTGAAGCCGAGTGGACGGACCACAAACTAACTAACTCCTCTGTGAGTCACGACATTCCTGCCCACATGGGTGGTTCTTTCTTTCCCAAATAAAAAAAAAATAAAAAAAAAGGAAAAAGACAGAGAAAGGACCTGCTGACTCTGCTGATATCTATCACACACATGCCCCTCATAATGTTCGATCAAAACAAAAACAAGTTGTGTGCCTTTTATACAACCTGCCTTTAAAAAAATAAAAAAAAATAAAAAAAGGCATGTGTTTCCTCTTATCCAGATACAGATCGCATTTTAATAGCAGGTGTAAATGGAGTCAAAGTGAGTCATGGAAAAAGTAACCACGTCGAACACGGTGAAACCAAAGTCCATCATTAGGTGTGCAGCTGTGTCTGCAAATGTCATTAATGCACAGTCGTCCTGCTGCTGGCAACAGTAGGAGATGTAGTAGCAGCAGGAGAAGTAGTAGGACTGGTGGTGGGAGAAATGCATAACTGACCAAAAAAGTGGGGCAAGTGTGACCACAACAAACGGCAATTTGGAAACTTAAGACCAATGAGAAGAAGCCACAGATATTCAAGAAAGAACGCAGCGTTTAACTTTCCACACAAGCGAGTGACCGACCGAGCACTGACAAAAAAAGTGGATTTTCTGTTTAGTGCATGAGGAAAAAACTGAAATCTAAATCTATTTACATGTGTCAGGGTTGTGGATGATGTAACATGAGCAGCGTTTCACTACTCATGCTTGTGTTTCTTGGCTGTAGTAGTTCATCTCAGCTGGTGGCCAGGTAGAGAGAGGTCTGGAAATACTTACTAGACCAAAACAAAAAGGAAAAAAAGACATGCATTTATTTTTATTTTAACAAACCCTGCTATTTATTTCAACTTTAAAATGTACGACGTTGTTGCAACATAGTCGCTGCTGCTGCTGTGAAGTTTGACAGAGTAATTGTAGTTTCTGTCATTCCTAATGCATTGTGAAATTACATTGCATTTGGGTTTCTATTGTTGGCTATTTATTGATTTATGCACATAGAGTACTGTGCAAAAAAGTTTTTAGGCTCTTCAGATGTTTAGATTTCATCCACAAATGCAACACGATCCAAGACGAGAGGCATCTGATCAGTCGACACATTTATTCTGCAGCACGACAACGACCCCAGAAGTTACAGCCAGTGTCAAAAATAACTATTTTAATTGACAAGAAGAACAACAGATGTCCTGATCTCAACAAGATGGAGTCAGTCTGGGATCACATGTACAGAAGAACTACGGCAAGTTCTCCAAGATGCTAATCATGGTCTGGTTTAGGTTTCTTCTGTCAGTGTCTGTCGGCTCAACTTTGTATGAAGTTATTAATCCATAATTATTACACGGCTCTATTGAATGCTGCTCTCTGATTGGTCCAGCGCTGCGTTCTGCGGTCTGTTATTTCTGTATAACGGACCGTCGTCATGTATAACAGACCGTTGCTAGGGACGCCGCTCTGATCAGCGCAGCACAGAAGAGAGAAACTATGCAGGATATTTACCTTGTGTTTCATTTTTACCGTCATTAAACAGCTTCGGACTAATAGTGATGTTAGATAAATGACTGGTAACCTGTTACAAGGAGAGTGGAGGCTCCTTCCACACCGCTGCTGGAAACCAAACCTGCTGATCAGAGCCTCTGACCCGGTGTCACAGCTCTCCTCTCCTCTCGGTGCAGCTGGCACCGCGGCTCCGCGACACAAACGCACCCCGTAAACAGTAAAGTTAATCTCTTGTTTATGACAGATACGACTACACACAATACACACATCTTAACACGTGTATGGTAATCCATCGATCCACTGATTGATTATCAAAGGCTTCAAATGCACGAACGGGAGGAGGCTCGGCAAAACAGCGGAAGTGACCGGTACGTCTTGCAGATTCGCTAAATGCAATTTTAAATCGATGAAAGTCGTATTTTGATCAACATTATGTTTCAAATTAATTATTTCACTCGTAAACCGTGTAATAAGCGGGATAATGTACAGTTGGTCGGTTGTTATGGAGAAATAAACCCCTTCATGTTGTATGAAACCCCTCCGCTTCGCGTCGGGGTTCCATACAACCTGTCGGGGTTTATTTCTCCATAACAACCTCCGAACTATACATTATCCCTTACATAAAGACTATTCATGAAAGCATCTTCACTCATATGTGAAGGTACGTGAGGCAGTACAAACAGGTGCATCGATGTGATGAGCATCTGTATGTTTAAGATCAGAAACAGATGAAAAACTGAACTTTTAAAATACAAAAATACAAAATTATGTGATGCTTAAAGGTATAATCTGTAGGAATTCCCCCCATCTAGCGGTGCGGTTGCATATGGGAACGTATTCTTGATGTTGCATTCACATGAAATCGGGCAGAGGTCAGACGGACAACAGACGCTGCATGTAACAGGATAAACAAGTGGTCCGCCAGCACGAGGCAAAACAATACAGGCGTGACAATATGTTGTCATGGTGATGTCGTATTGTTTACCTGACCCACGTTTTACGAGTAAAATGACATCCGCTTGGTTTGCCGACGGCCGTCTGCCTGACTGCACCTGAATGCAACACCAGTGCCTCCGTCCTTCCTCACACTACACAGTGGTGACAGTTTTAACAGGCCGAGCCCACAGCGCCGCTCAGTTTCCGTGGTTACCTACGGTCACGCTGCCCAACTCAACGTAAAAAAAAAATGGCGATGCAACATGGCCGCCTCGGTTCGGTGCGTCGCCCACTTATGTATTTGTAACGACTTGTAACAACTCATTCTAAGGAACCAGAAAGCTTTCATTTGTATGCAGGTGTGATTCCACTTCAGTGAAATACGGATTTATTAAAGCAATGTTTGATTTTTGCTAATAAAAAGCCAAATAAGTTACACACTGGGGCTTTAATCGCCAAATTTGCAAATATGGCGTCTCTTTCTCAGGCTACTAGCCCTCTCACTGCATGTGTTTTTTTTTTTTTCTGAAGGCGGCAGCTTGCACACGCTAAAAAAAACCCAAAACAAAACATGAAAACATCTTACAAAATGCCATATTAAGAAGAGAAGGAAGAAAATATCCCACCACCCCCCCCCTCCTCCCAAAAAAACAAGACTTGCTCCTGGTGACTAATAAACCACATGCTGCTATCTGATCTCCTATGGTGCTTGGAGATCCAGCCAACACTCACACACACACACACACACACACACACACAGACACACAAACACAGACACACACACACACACAGACACAGACACACAGGCTGGCTGTGACAGTTGATAATGGCCATTTGAACGCAAATTACTAATGGAGGGAACGAACATATGATTCATGCACACGACAATAAGGCTGTTGTCGCTGGAGACAGGTTAGGCGTTGTGACACGGCGACGCACAGCTGTGTAAATGGGGGTGTGTGTGTCTGTGTGTGTCTGCGTGTGTGTGTGTGGGGTGCACGCTGCAGAAAAACACTCATCTGTGTTGTATGTATGTTGTGCGTACAGTACATGCCGTTTTTTTTGCACACACATGCACAGAAGGAGTGTGTTATAATATAAATCAAAGTGGGCGAGCTAATATCACACACACACACAGGAAGTACACAGACACACAACACACAGGTTAGTGGGGAGAGGTAAGTGGGTTCATGCGTGGGTGAACACACACACACACACACACACAGAAAGAGAGAGAGAGCACACAGACAAAGAAATACAGAAATAGCAACCATGCCCACCGCCATGTGTGTGTGTGTGTGTCTGTGTGTGTGTGTGTGTGTCTGTGTGTGCATGTGTGTGTGTTTGCAGATGTCCCTGCTGACTCATATCTCGTTCATTTTGTCGTTCGGCTTTCACAGATTCCTCCTTTTCTCCCCCTCAACACCACTGTGCCATCCATGTCTTGCTTTTCTTTTCTTTCTCTCCTTCTTCATCCTCCATCCATCGCTCCAGCTTCTCTCTCTTTCCTTCTCTCTCTCTGTTTAAGACGCACAGTCTCCTAGCAACAAAAGCTTTTGAGCTCTAAAAATAAAAGGCCGAGTCACGACAAACAAGACAAAAATATGATTCAATTACAGAAACTTTCGCCAAAAAGAAGTTTAGAGAAGTTTGGGCTCAGATCCAACCACCTGAAATAAAAAAATGTTTAAAAAAAAGTGAGGGTGTGTGTGATGTGTCTAACCGGAGCGACTGTGTGTGTGTGTGTCCGTCCCATCCCGGAAAAAACACAGTTTCACTTCAACACGAGTCGATTCAAGCTTAAAATAATAATAATAACAACTACAACAACACTGCTGCACATTGACAACGTTTCTGAGCAGAGACGATTCACCCGTTCATTCACAACCCAGGGTCTTTCTCTCTTTCTCTTTCTCTCTGAAATGAATCATGAATCATCACCTTGGTGGAAACAAACACAGCCGTCGGGAACAGAGAGTCCAACGGCACCGATCAGCTGATTGTGTGTGTGTTGTGAGTGAGTCGTGTCGTGTCGGTGTGTGTTGTTGTCGTTCTGACAGACTGAGGGTCCAGTTGGAGGTGTGCGTCTGCTACAGCTGGTGATTAATGTGCTGCGAGTAAAAACAGACACTGGAACAGAAGAGTGGGAGGAAGAGACAGAGAGAGAAAGTGACAAAAGGGAGTAAAAGGTCCAGAGGAGAAGAGGAGAAGGGGTTTCCTTAAAAAAAAAAAGAAGTTTTTTTTTTACTCCTTATTTTTTGCATTAACCTTCAGATATCAGTTGAAGTCAGTGAAGTTCTTGCAAAAAAGACCTTAGGAAACCTCCTGGATCGACATCACAGGTCCTAATGGAGGCAAATCATCTGTCTCTAATGAAACAGCTGTAAACTTCTTCTTTTTCTTTTTTTTTAATTTTAAAGCTGAACTCTCCAAGTCCTCCTCTGTGTCTCTAACCCTCCTCTCCTCCATGTGCATTTTGTTTTCAACGAAGCCGGTGAGAAATCAATCCATGGAGCGGTGGATAACGTTATTTATCATCTTATCTGTCAACTATAAAATTAAAAAATTTATGAAACTATTTAACTTATCTTTCATGCATCCAAAATCCGAAATCATGGCTCTTTCAACAATGAAATGAAAAGTGGTTTTGTGGTAGTTTGAGCCAAACTGGTCAAAAAGTGAAGAAGCTTTTTCACCACGATCGATTAAGATCCTGGTGAAAAAGCTGAATCAAAAACAAACTTGTGACTCTCACTCTTTTGCACACATGTAATAAAATACTAGAGTTTGCCAAAATAAGTAAGAAATCTACAAACTAACTGGTCGGACATTTGCGTTTCATGTTTTAACCCTGAACTCTCCAGGTCTGTTGTCTCCTCCTCTGTGTCTCTAACCCTCCTCTCCATGTGCATTTGTTTCCAACAACGAAGCCGGTGAGAAATCAACCCATGGAGCGGTGGATAAGGTTATTTATCATCTACCATGTTACCATGTGTATATCTGTGTAGTCTTATCTGTCATCAACAAGAGATCACGGGTTACGGGGCGCGTTACGTTCGCCTCCTCATTCTCCCTGGAACTAGTTATTTAACCGTCACAATTACTCTGAAGCTGTTTAACTAAAGGTCAAAATCTTGCATAATTCCTCTCTATGATGGTTTTGGTTAAGTTAATCCACCAAACTATGACACAAGTCACCAACACATGAATATATGTGAAGGAAGCAGGAGGCGTGACTTGTTACCTCCTCATCACTGGGTTGAACTAACCTCTAAAACATTTTACTCCATGTTAAAGTGAAGCCTCTGTGTGTGTTAGAGTCTCATTTATCACTAAATCTTCGTCCCGTCAGGTGAACCTGAACCTGAGGCGCTCGGGTACATTATTATCTCATACCGGTGCGACCAGCTGTGTAAACAACGGCTCTGTGTGACCGAGTGTCGCCACTTCCTGTGGAGCTTGACTTTTTTCTTTTTTTCCCTCTCCTGCATCCAACCAACCTCGACCAATCAGAACCAGGTCGCTCACTCGCTCGCCTAACCTTTGGTCAAAGGGTTTTTAACAGATCATTTTAAATGGCGTCCTTTATCACCCTAGTTACACATTTGAAATATCCAAAATCCAATACTTTTTTCAGACTTGTCGGTAAAAAAATTCAAATAAATTGTGACATTTGAGAAATTAGATGTGTATCATGTACATAAATTTTCATTATTCTGAATTTGTATGCCATTATGTCACTAAATAATTGATTGTAGCTAGCGCATACAAGATAATTAACCCAGAAAAGACTTAAGATGAATATATTTCCATACAACAGTTTCAGTTCTCCTTACTTTTCCAGACCTGGAATTGCATAAAATCAAATTCCATACTTTTCCATATTTGCGTAGGAACCCTGTTATCAGTTAAACGCAGCATTGCATGCAACTGCTTCATTATTATCAGCCTCTGGGTCTCTCACACACACACACACGGTCTGCATGTTAGTGAGAAACCTGAAGAGCGAGCGTGTATGTGTGTGTGTGTGTGTGTGTAGACAAATGAACTCAAAGGCCTTCTCTTCTTCCCTTCCCCTTCCCCTTCGCACTATCTGGCAAGCTCCACTCCAGACAGGAAGAATTTCTTTCTGATTGTTAGTCAGAGGTGAAACGAACAATTTCAGGCCTCGCTGGCTTCTATATATAGACGAGTACAGGGTTAAGAAGAAAAAAAAGAAAAGAAAAAACTCATTTACTATTAAAGCCTGAGTGGAGTCCCAGAGCCACCTGCACGCTCGCTTCCAAGAGAAACACAGGATCTATGCAGCGGCAATCAGCGACTCTGACGTCACCGCCGCTGGACGAGTGCTGGTAATAACCGATAGCCATCGTTGGGGTTATTGTCCAGGAGGCCTGCAGCCGCTGAGACTAAACACAACCCTCCTCCTCCTCCTCCCTCTCTCTCTTTCTTTCTCTTTCTTTCTGCACACTCTCTCTCCCCCCAGTAAAGTTTCTTTAACACGCTGTTCCATCTATCCCCCCGTTTATTTTTCCCTCCCTTCCTCCTATTCTTTTCCCGGGTCTATATTTAGCCGCTTTGGAAAGGTCGGTCTGTGTCTGTCTGCATGCAGGGTAATAATAATGATCCAGGGGGCACCACACAAAACAAAAGAAAAAGGCAATGCACACAGAGGTAAGAGGCCGCACTGCACTTTTTTTTTTGTGTGTATTATCAGCGATAGGATCGGGACAACACAGAAAGGCAGGAAATAAATGGAGAAACAGATTAGGAAATGGGGGAATCTCTGTTTGGGCGTAAACGGAGCTGACGTGTGCAGAAAGTCAAACACAAACAAAAAACTATTTAAATGCAAAACTTAAAATTTCTCTTTGTCACGATTGGTTTTTTTTAAGTACTCGTCTGTCTGACAATAGTGGGATCACATAGCAACAGGTAATCTAACTCCTGAGCCTCAAACTACTGTTTAAAAAACCCTCTGCTCCTCATTAGAGCTGATCTCATAATTACCCTTTAAAGGATGGAGCTCAGAGTTCGAGGAGCCAGGGAGGAGTCAGGAGGAGGAGCAGATGAAGGAGGGGGAAGAGGAGGAAGTCAGGTGTAAAAAGGTGGAGGATGAGGAGGAAAAAGAAAAAAGGAAGAGAAAGAAACACAAACCGAGGAGCGGAGATCAAAGTGAAAGCAGCGATGGCCCGTCGTCCACAGGTGCTGCACATAAACTTCACCTCCGTCCTCACATGATGCCTCGCATTGCATAAGGCCGAGCAGACGGAGCAGGAGAGGAGAGGAGAGGAGAGGAAGGACGGGAGAGACAGGGTCAGGGTCAGTGTCAGGGAGGAAAAGGGAGGAGATATAAACAAAGACAAAGACGGAATAAGAAGAAAAAATAATTCTGGGAATATATTTAAAACCTGGTGGATGTGTGTCTGTGTGCTCACGTGTGTGTTTGCATGATCGTTTCCCAACCAAGGACGAAAGATCTGCAGCTAAAGGAAAAGAAAAGGCTTGATATTGATATTGAGGCTCCAAGATGTGGACTTGAATGTATATAATAAAAAACAACCATGAATATTCATAATATACTCAGTCAGATTTAAGGGTTCTTTGGTTGCACAAAGTAAAAGCTACGTCACTCGTCACTGCATTTTTCCTGAAAAAACAGAAGTAGCACGGTCGGGTTGTTTCCAGTGTGATGCAGCAGCTAAACTTAATGGAAAGAGAAAGAAAGAAATCAGAGAGAATTAAAAAAAAAAAGGGAAATGAGAGATAAGTGAGGGCGTGAATGAGCGTTTTCAACAGAGGAACTGAGACTTTCAGGAAACAGAAGAGACAAAAGAAAAAGTAAAAGAAGTACTGGTGGTGTGAAAAATGATGATGCGCTTGGATGGTGATGCGTGCAGCGAGGGGTTAAGAGAAGAGACGCTGCAGAAGAAGTGGAGGGTTTTTGACTGTTTGCCACAGCATTAGAAGCATTAAAGCCCCTGGACCGCTAAAAAGCGAAGCCTCTAAAGTCGGTAAAGCATCGAGACGAGCTAAGACGCTCTAATCTGTCACACAGCGGCGGCCGCCAGACAGAAACCTGTCGCGTCCTGGAGATCTTCTCCGCAGCAGCAGCAGCAGCAGCAGCACCTTGAAGGCAGCCAAGGGAGGCTGTGATTAAACCAAGACGGGCTGGCGTGAGTGTGTCTGCGAGTGTGTCAAGTGTGTGAGAGAGTGTGTGTGACTGTGTGTGTGTGCATTCAGGAGTCAGTTATTATGTGGGTCACACAGCTGTGGTCTTTTTTTTAAATGGATGCACCTCTGGGTTTAAGAAGCTGCTACTGAAACAGAAGCTGAATGAGCAGAGGAGAATCAGGGATGCAAACGGGTCAGGACCAAAAAAAGAGAGGAACTGGGAACTGGGGGGGGGGGGGGGGGGGTGCTCACCATTAACAAATAATTACATTACAATATCATGGAAAAGTCAATTTCCAGTAGTTCAACCCCAACCAAGTATTGAGTGCATATAGATGGACATAGTTTTCAGAAGGCCAACATTTCTATATTAAAAATGCTTAATAAATTCCTTTGCAATGTTTCAATTTTGGAGATACTGAATTTTAGGTCTTCACTGAATGTTAGTCATAATTATTACTATTAAAATAAACTGAATAAATAAAAGACATGGGATGTTTGATTCAGTGTGTAATGGACATAGGCCTATATAATGTGTTAGTTTCACTTTAATTGAACACATTCTACATCGCGGAGGCGACGTCTTTCCACTAGAGCTTCCTTCACCTCTGAAACGGGGCAGAGCTCCGTGGGAGACACCTGCCTTACACAGCAACGGACGTGCACGGGGGGAAAAACAGCGGCGCCGTCGCACCGACTGCACGCGGATACGCGCCGCTTTGGGTAACGAGCGCGCACGTCGCGCGTCAACATTGGAGGTCGGCTGTTACCAGTGTAATCAGAGACCATGAATGAGTTCGCCTCAGTTTCACGTGATTGTCACTGTCAGCCTGTTAGAAAAACATTTTACTGACCCCAGCTGAGACGCTGAGACCCCCCCCCCCCCCCCCTCCCCTCAAAACAAAAACTCTTCGGATCTGAACGATTCACACAAGTCACCTAATTGGTCATGAAAAAAGCGAGTTTCGCTTTTCGGCGCGCTGTTTGCATCCATGAGAATAATCAGGAAAAGGTCGTCACTCTTGTGTTGATGAGAAATAAAAAATAAAATAATAAATTGTTAAAGCAGAAGTAAGCGATCTGGCAGTCCCCGCCCTCGTCCCTACGTCACCACATTCAGGCGCATCCCTTGGCTGCACACACAGAGAGGACTGCCCCTTTATGCCGTTCCCTCTCCTCATTGGATAAATTTTGTAGGATACAAGGAAAGTTTTCTCCTCGGCTCAGAGCAGAGCAGAGTGACTGACAGACCCGTGTTTCAGACCAAACACTCTATAGAAGTGATTGCTGTCAGAAGATACAACTATTTAAGACTTATATTAACACAAACATTCTGCTTACTTCTGCTTTAAGAAACCAAACCAAAAAAAATCTGAGGTTGGGAAACACAAAAGCGGAAAAAAAACTTTTGTCAGTTTTTGTCTCGATGTGGCTATAAATAGAAATAAAACCGGGAATTGAAAGATCTGTGTGGGAACCATGATCGTGACCCTGAAGCACAAACTTCTTCTCCTCCTCTCCTAAAACCTGCAGCACCTGAGCTGAGCTGCAGCCGCGGGCGGAGCAGCCGCAGCAGCTCTGGACTCACACGCTTTCAAACTGGTCTGAACACGTTTCCCTCCCAGAAAATGACAACCCTGTAAAACATCCAGGCTGCTCACTACCTGCCTGTCTGTCTCTGTCTGCCTCTGTCTGCCTCACGGGAGATCTCAAGCTCACTTCCTTTTACTCCAGAGTGGTAAAAGGGTTTGGCTGAAAGAAAAATGTGCATTTGTGTGAATGATAGTGAGAGAGAAAGATGGAACAAGATATAAAGATGGAGAAAGAGGGAGAGAGAAAGAGGTAGAGAGATATGTAACTCTACCGTCTCCATGCAGAGGTGCACTGAGGCAGAACAGATGTGGTTTATCTGTTACACAGCAACTCACACACACACAGCTGTGCACATGCGAGTGTGTGTGTGCACAAAAACACACACACAGGTATAGTGCGTGTTTATGATGATACAACGTCTGCAGGAAATAAGGCCGACTGACACCCGCGGAGAGAAGTCGACCAGAGTTAAGATCAACATCAGACTGACACCAGTTCAGCTGAAGGAAGCACCATCGATCAGAAATCATCAATGAATCAATCACACCTGGAAACAGCTGTAGGATTAAAGGGATACTTCACCCAAAATAGATAATTCACCAATTTTCTTCTCACCGTCATGCCAAGGAAGGGTTTGGAGAACTTTCTGAGTCATCAAAACGCTTTAGGAGTTCCAGGGGATTTTCATATAATGGCGGTGGATAGAGTTCACTGTTGAATGGTCCAAAACACACACTATGAAACATCCAGATACCTCCATACTGCTCCTCACTACTGACCCAAGTGTCTTGAAGCCGCCACATGGAAAAGTTGTCTCAGAAAAAATTGAATGTGATCTCTGTTTTTAGTCTTGTTGTAGTCAAACATCCAATGGTTTACAACAACGAACGTTTCGAACATCTCGCAGCAAATCTCGTGCAGCCACTGGGAGCTGCTGCTACAACAAGGATAAAAACAGAGATCACATTAATTCTTTCTGAACAACTTTTCCATGTCTTGGCTTCAGGACACTTGGGTCAGTACAGACGAGCAGTATGGAGGTATCTGGATGTTTCATAGTGTGTGTTTTGGACCATTCGAAAGTGAACTCTATCCGCCGCCATTATATGAAAATCCCCTGGAACTCCTAAAGAGTTTTGGTGACTCAGAGTTCTCCAAACCCTTCCTTGGCATGACGGTGGGAAGAAAACTGGTGAATTATTGATCTTGGGTGAAGTATCCCTTTAAGATACAGACTCGTTTTTTTCCAAAAGGTCCAAAAAAAAAAAAAGAGCTTCTTCATGTGGACGGGATAAATTGACTCAATAGACTCAATTGACTCAACTTAGATCGGGTATCAGATAATAACAGGATTGATCTATGAAGCCGATCTATTCACTTTCACTTCAATTCTACGTTTGTGATTCGTGCTACATCACATTTCACATTTCAGCAAAGTCAAGCCCTGATTACTTCACTGTCTTCCACAAGGCAAGGTGTACAGTTTATTAACTCAAAACTCGAAACTTTGCAAAAAGAAACCCTTTTGAAATTGTAAAACTTGAGAACAAGTAGGCTGCGGTGCAAACGAAGGGGTTTATTCCACTGCATCTAACCATGAACTGCAAAAAAAAGAAAAGGAAAAGGCCACAGTGGAGCTGCAGAGCGGTGGCGGTGGTGGTGGCAGCGTTGTACAGGAGAAGACTTCAGAGCAAGAGAGAGGGAGAGAAGATAAATATCTGCGTTTAAATCTGGTTTCTGTGTTGTGGTTTGGTCTCCAGACTACTTTCATTTTCCTCCAACACACACTTACACACACACTCACATGGGTCTTTCTATAGCTGTGAGGACACACACACTCCCTCCCTGGCTGACATGAAGCAGCAGCAGCGGAGCTAAAACCTCAGCTTTAATTCTAACCTTAATCCTAAAAACCAAGTCTGAAACGTTTAAAACGTCCGCGCGACCAAAAGTTTGTCCACACGACCGTAGACAGACGCACATAAACACACACACACACACACACACACAGAGACAGACACACACACAGGGTGGCTAAGGCTAACGATGAAAATTTGGTGACTTCAGCTGTTGGACTGAGCCATGTGAACCACAACCACATACATACACGTGTCGCCACAGCCCAGAATAGGCCGCGGAGCTCCATAATATCCAAGGAGCTGGATGAGTGACTCATTCTCGTACTCCCTGCCAATCAAATTTCATCTCCCCCTCTCTCCTCCTCCACCTCCTCCCCCCTCCTCGCTCCCTCGTTCCTTCCTTCCCATAATGCCGCTTGCTTTGCTTTCCTCCTCAGCATCTTTTCCACACCAGACACCGAGACTCCACCACTGTTGATGATTACGTCTCGAAAACTGTTTCTTGTGTCGTCATAAAAATAAATAAAAAAGTCATAAAGGAAGTTTGTTTTTCTTTTTTTTCCTCCTCTTTTCTTTCTTTTTTATGACGACTGGGTTGTCGAGAGCAAATATCAAGGCAGGAATGTGCATATTTGTGCACTGATTAGCACCTGGATTCCCCGAGCATTATCTCAACGTCGTGTCTCGTTTTTCCACTGGATTGAGTTTCAAAACGCTCTCGGCTGCGACCGACGGCCAGGACTGCATGCATGTCAAACTTAAGGCGAGACACTACAGGCAAAAAGCACTGTTTTTTCATGCTTTTTTGGGCTATTTTTCTTCCTTAGCATGTATTCTTTCTGAATAGTGGAAAGAAATGGTAGAAAATCCACATTAAGGTGGTGTATTTTACTTCATTTTGTCTCTTTCGCAGTAGATTTCTCCTAAATTCACCAAAAGTTAACAGCTACTGTGACATACTGAGCTGTGCCTGTTGTCTGACCCATGTCATGTCAGGTATCATTGTAAAGTTCTCTCTGTATCTGAAACCAATCATAAAAGTACGATTTACATTAACCATCTATGGAATTTTACAGTACAAGTCTTTAAAGGCCGTTTTCTCAAAATGATATATCATCACAGTCTGATTTATACAACATTTTATCCCTAAAAATAGGGCGAAATTTGATTTTTTTTAGGGCTGGTGACAGTATTTTCTCATTTACAGAGTGATAAAAAGAGATATTGAAAATCCCCTCTGTAAAAACCTCTGACTCTAATATGTCAACAAAATAAAACAAGACTTTTGAAAGTGGCTTCATCCATTGTTCAGATTTCTGTTCTGGAAATATATGCAAATTAGCGCATATTCCATTACATATTGCCTCATTTACATATTTAAACATCACATTTGACAAAACTTGTAATACAAAAAATAATTGTCTTAATGTAAATGATAAGCTTGGGAAGTTTCATGGTGATATCTATTAGTTTAAATTTTTACCCTATTCACCTTTAGTGTCCCCACTAAAGCCAAAAAAAACAAACATCCTACACATCATGTGACACCCTCGTTCTCCTTAAAGCTTTGATGCTGATGAGTAAAATAAGAGGAAAACCTTATTAGAGATGTGACAGACGTACAATAGGTGTCTTGTACGCGAGGGTTTGACAGAATTAGCAGGAGCTAAATTACAAGATGAGGTAACGAGGTAACTGCACCAACCGATCAAACCCGATACGATTACACATTCCCCCTCTCTTTCTTTTTAAAAGATGATCTGCTGGTTGGAAAAACTTGGGTTTTCTGTTGCTATAATAAAAAAAAAAAACACAGCAACTCCTGGTGGAAACACTAAACTTTTAAATATACACAGAAATTGTATTAAATGAGGATTAGTCAGTTCAGCCAGTCGGTCGGAGAAGCAAATCATCTGGAAACTTATCCGCCATTTTTTGATAATCAAATAACTATTGAGGTTGAAAATTGAATTATTTTCTATTGGTTGGGGAAAACATGCCTTTTTTTATTTTATTTTATTATAGGGGGGCGGGGCCTAATCAAGACAATAACAAGATTCAATCATCATAACGACAATAATCATCAAGATGATTGACCCATTAATCAGCTGGTGTGATGTTTTAAGTTTAACTCCAAACCTGATTGACGACCTCCTTCAAAAGGGAGGAGTTGTTATTGATTGGACTTAAAGACCATCAGGGAGACTTAACTTGTTTTATTTTACATTTTCTTTTATACTCCAGCTTGATTATTGATCCTGAGCTGCCCTGAAGCTCATAATAATATCATCGATCTGCTCTGGAGGAGTGTGTCTGTGAAATCCCTAAAAAATGTGAAACAGCTAAGAGGGGACTTTCTTTTTCTGGTTTTTTAAAACATGTGTGATTGTGTCTGGGTGCGTTAGTCAGCCTTTCCTCATTGGCGAGAGCCACCGCAGTCTTAATTCAGCCGTCTATTGCATTAAAGCTGGAGCTCGGCGTCTCTAGACTGAGTGGCTCGCTTCCCCGTGTAAAAACATTAAAGACAGAGGCACGACGGCGTCACCACAGGGAGATGGCAGCCCCAAACGAGCAAGCCATGCTCCCGCTAGCTGCAGCGAGAAAATTAAAAGAGTGTGTGTCTCTTTCTCTCTCTCTCTCTCCTTCTTTCTATGTGTGTGTGTGTGTGTGTGTGTGTGTGTGTGTTAATGCAAGGCAGACATCACTCGTTTCCATGGCATGTTGGGGGGTCCGGGCGAGGAGCTTTAGGGAGATGAGGGGGCGAGATGAGTGAGCGTCTGACCGACTTTAACGTTTCAATAAAAACAAGACACACACACGACTCATTCGTCACTGTCGTGGTCGGTCGGCCATGGAGCTTTTCAAACAAACCGACAAAACACACACACACACGCACGTCACAAATCCACTTCTTACGAGTTAACAAATGGACGGGGACAGATCTTTGAATCTAATAAAGTGAAGTCCCACCATGCAGCTTAAATCATCACAGTGATATTCGACGGTGTTGTTGGCCGCCGCCGCGGTTGTTGGCAAATTATCTCAGTCGGATCATTTGTTTCAATTAGACGATTCATCAAGTCGCCAACCACACAAAAACTAAAAGAAAGAGTTGTGATGTTTGCGTGTTGGCTGGGCTCGATGTGGGGTCATGGAGGACAGACGAGGACGGGGGACGACAGACGGGGAAAGAGACACCGAGCTGAACTTTTTATGATGCTGACCTGATCAGACGCGGCCTTCCTCTTATCACTAATGTGATTTATGGCCCCTCACCTTTGAAGCGGCTAACAAGGCAAGGACAGGGACAGACTCACACTCACTCACACTCTGCATCGGCTACAAACGGCTTAGACTTAAAGTGAGAAAAGATTTAAAACAAAACAAAAGACCATGATTGATTGAAAAATTCAATCACTTGACAAAGCACATGTAAATCAGAGCTAAAAACCTTTGGTGCAAACATAACGTTACGTAGCACTAGTGCACAAGATCAATAATATAATGTATGTCTGCATTAGAGCTGCAACAATTAATCGATTACTCGCACAATAGCCAAATACTAAATTAATCGCCAACTATTTTAATAATCGAATAATCGGTTTGGGTAGTTTTTTTAAGAAAAAAAAAGTCCAAATTCTCAAATTTCAGCTTCTTAAATGTGAATATTTCTGGTTTCTTTGTTCCGTTATGACAATAAACTGAGTATCTCTTTAGTTTGTGGACAAAACAAGACATTTAAGGACGTCATCTTGTGGTTTGAGAGTTGCAGCCCTAGTCTGCATATGTATACATGTGAATAGGTATATAGGCTACACATTTATAAAAAATGGCCACATGTTTCGATCCATAGGACTTTACTAGGATGATGGCTAGTCTGCTGCCATTATTTTATTCTTTTTTACACCTTCTCCTCTTGTTTTGTTTCATACATTATCAAATTTGTAAAAGGATTTCTTGAAAAAAAAGGGATAGACTACATAAATTGGCTTTTTTCTATCCCCATTCATTCAGGAGTTGCATTATCTTTTGTATTAAACAGTTTTTATTTATTTTTTTCAATGAATGAAGCAAATAAATGAACTAAATCATTTTTTTCCCCTATCTTTACTATGAAGAGATGGATTAATATAGTGGATTATAGACTAAAATGAGGAGGAGCTGATACTAGTGCAACTCAACAACAGTATGATCATTTTAAAATGTTTCTCTTTTGCCAAGTTGTTAGTCTGAGGGTTGCGTTGACGTCTGGACACCGGGGTTAACCTGTTCACGCAGGCCCCCTAGTGGTTGGGACGCCGGCGTCCCAAATCAATAACACACGAACGGCGTCCTTAATATAACGAAAAGTAGGCATGCTGTAATTAAAACTCCACCACAGACCTTTTAAGGACACTTTCAGCAACAGGTAGAAAAAAAAAGAAGTTTCTAGGTGCTACGGTTTTTTCACAGTCACTGAAAATGTCTCAAACAATATCAGACTACGGCAGCCCGCAAGTGACGTCACGTCAACAACGAAGGTGATTAAAACATATATGTACCATCTGTACACCTCTTCTTTCACCACCAAAAAATCGTTTTCTGTCATATAAACAAAAGCAAAGCACAAAAATGCAGTTTTTACCCCATCAAAGGTTTAAACAAGCCTGCTCACTCAACAAAAACAAACCCGGAAGTCATTTTCGAGTGCCGAAAAAGACGGACAATAATCAATAATAGACCCACTAAAACACTGAATAAAATTACAAGCTTACCCTTTTTTAAAAGCTGAACATGTGCTCGAAAATAATCCATTGATTGATTTTATCCATCGTGACCAGATATTCCACGGCGTTTTACGTAACTCCGCAGTTCTAATACTACTCGCATTCTCCGGCAGACTGCGCACCCGCTTTGCGCATCTCTCGTCGCCTGTCAATCAAAGTCACGGGGGTGAAAACTTTTTGGTCCAATAGCAGAGACTCTAAGGTGTGACCTGATATATAATGATCCCTGATTGGGCAAAGCTTAAGCCTGCACCCAGCTGGTTCATGTGGTTCCCTCTCCCCCTAGTGTCAACATGTAAGCAATACAAGTCGACACAAAAAGTGTGTTTTTACTGCCCCAAGTTTAATTAAAAATAATAATAAAAGACAAAATGAACTATTTCAAATGTCCTTGTTAATTTAAGCCATCACTGATGGTTGTGGGATGTTTACTTCTGGAGTTTTAAAGGAAAATAACAATATAATACAGGCGAAAATAGGTAAATTCATGTTTGGATGGGTTTTGGACACTAAATATTCATCCCCAGAAATAAAATTTTCAAATGGCATTTTACTTATGTAACTGGTGTTCCTAAAACCCATCAAGTGTGTGATTGGCCCCAATAGGTTATCTGTTGGAAAAAAAAAAAATCTCACTAAAATCTTGCAGTGTGCATTTTAGCCAAATTGGACAATTTTGGACAGGTTTTGCACACTGTACATCGCCAAGGGACACTGTTTGGAAAAACTCTATAGTGCCTCAGTAGTTTTACATATCAACCTAAAATTTGGTACACATGTGGACAGGGAGTGTGTGAACCATATATGTAAAATTCAACCTGTTTTATAATTAGGATTTTGATATATCACCTTTTCACCAAAAATTTCAAACTCGTTTTTTTTTTTTTCAAAAAAAAATAGCAATTCCAGAAGCCCATTTTTTTATGGAATGACTCAATTCAATATTTTATACATATAGATGTAAAGGGACAAAGGTTGTCTTTCATTTAAGCCATAAACCATAGTTGTGGGATTAGTACTTCTGTGGCTATTAAGCTTTAATTGCAGTGATACAAAAACAGGCGGAAATTGCCAAAAATGGCCTCTGCATGAAGAGGTAAAGCGGAGACATTAACACCAACGGCTACTCCCTGATTGAATAGAAAACTGAAAATGTAGTCTAGTCGTATTGACCCTATAAAAACTGCTCCTCCTCTACCCACAGCAGGTGAGATAAGAGCTGCAGACTCTCAGGTGTGCTCTGTATGTGTGTAAGAGACCGAGATAAAGAATAAATGTGAAAGTGTACATATTTGTTATAGGCAGTAAAAGGTTTCACTGTACAGAGAGGGAGAGAGAGGAATGTAAAAAGTTGGAGAATTACCCTTTAACGTATAAACTTTCTATATTTTTGGGTTTCAAACACACACACACTCACACACACTCAGAGTCACAAACAGATAGTCCCAGGACGTGCAGGATGCGGCAGCCATGAGAACCAACGGAGTTCCCCATAGACCCACGACCGAAGCAGCAACAACAACAGACTCTGTGTGCTCTGCATCTTTCTATCTCTCTCTCCCGACAGGTTTTATGAACTCAACTCCTAAGACAAGACTTTGTTTAATCAAAAACATCACATAGTTTACACTTTATATTATCTTATTTTCATTCAAGGTGTTTAAACTGTAGCCGGCGCACTGTAAGAAATGAATGGAGCAAAAGCATCTCGTTGCTGGAAGGCCATCGGCTTCTTCAAACAACGTTAAAACTACAGACTGTGTGAAATTCCCTTTTTTTTTTTGCACAAACAGTTATATTATAATTTATTATTATTATATAACACATACTAGAGGTGGGGGGGGGGGGCTCTAAGATGGCTAAAAACGAGATGCCCCGTCTCTGAATACATCCATATCTAATGGTGTCAACGAACTGTCAGTTCCTGTATAAACCTGCCGCTCTTTCAACACACACACACACACTCACACACAGGTGAGGTGCTGCTGCCTCTTGTCGTGACTAGAAAAGGGTGCGTTCAAGGTAACTAAAAGATGATCCTAGATGTGCGCCTAGAAATCAATAAAAGAAAAAAAATCCATCATCTTCATCATCATCTGGAGGAAACTGGGTTTTTTTCTTTCGTATTAAAAGCAGCACCAAGCTCTGAGAGGAGACCAGATGTGCGTTTAGTTTTTTGGATGTAATTGCTTTGGACACTGCGCTGCTCTGTGCTTCGCTGCCACATTGATACTTGAGCCTGTTTGTTGTGCACATGCAGGAACTCCAAAATAACTCCCCGAGTCATTTACCCTCAGATTTGTCGACATGACATTTTTGGGAATCGAGAAAAAAAAGTGCAGAAAGTATGTGCATTTAAATATACTTAGACTTACAGGGGGGGGGGGGGTGGGGGGGTGGCCACAAGTCAAGTCTTTAACTACATGAGCCTGGACGTGTCACACAGAAGAACAGGGAGACATACCAACCTGCTTTCACCCTGGATGTCTATCTGGGTTTTCTTTTTTACAAGCTGTGTATTCAAACAGCCTGGGCCTGGGACTGTTTATGGAAGTTTAGGTGGTAACGTATCCAACTGTGGGTGGTTTATGGAAATCTGTATTTTGAAACGAAGCAACGGTCCCGACGTTTTTACGAGATTATGAATTTGAAAAGGTTTTGCTTGGCCGTTTCTAAGGATGGGCATCTTGCATGTCTAAATCAAGCAAGAAAATGTGCAGGTGTAAAGTAAAAAAGAAGGAGCAAAAACAAGTGTACGGAGGGGCAGAGGGGCAGAGGGGTGGGGGGAAAAAAAAGTCTGGGTTGGATCATCCAAACAACCACAAAACCAAACTCTCTCTGTGTAAACCTGTTGGCAGCGTCCGACAAAATGCACCCAATTTATTTTGCATCATTTTACAAATGGTTTCTAAATTAGCCGAGCTGAAGACTTTCCACTGGGGCCGCCACCGCCGCCACCGCCACCACCGACGCTGCTGCTGCTCTGCTGCTGCTGCTGCCAGCGAACGCCACAGTCGATTTCAGCGTGTGTCAAAGTTCCCATTTCATTGTAAAAAGACATTATAATAACATCGATGTTGCCACCTAACCGAACCGAACCGAACCACTCCTCCCCCCCCAAAAGCTCCTACAGCACAGCGCAGCACAGGCTCCCCTAAAAACACTCGGCCTTTGGGTGGATATTTCCGTCTGACAGCAGCAGCAGCAGCAGCAGCAGCGTGGTTGTAACTGCTTGAGCTCCCCTGGCAGTGGCTGCAGTGGCAGTGTGGGCAGTGTTGTACAGGGCCACACCTAGTCTGTACCCGTGTTCCTTCTTTTATATACTCACTCAAGTCGGTCTGTAGAAAGTTAGAAAGTCAGACCCACATGTGTCAGCAGCTCTACACCTCCATTCTGCTGCCATAAAGCCGTAAACCATTTGCTAAAAAACCAAAACCTGTGCACCTCCACCTCTGTCCGTCTGATTCTCCACCAACCACAGATGTTACAGCCATAACAAGTGAGAATGACTCCAGTCAAAACAGCCAGAGGACAAAGCACAGACCCACCGCTGCACCTTCTGTATCTCTCAGCCTTGGGTTTGACTCACAAAGACACGCAAACGCAAAGGCAAGGGCAAAAAAAAAAATGCAAAATGGGATGTTGGATATGAGCTGCAAGTTAATGCAGGAGTAAGTTTAAGGGATAGTTCAACATTTTGGCAAATTGGTCCAGTGCCATAATCCCTATAGTCATAGCAGTAGGTTTGTTGCCTTTAATTGTCGGTGCAAGCGGCGGAGCAGAGCCGTGAGCTGCTCAGAGCTACGCTACGGAGGCTCATTATGGGATTTCTTGCTAATTCTTCAAATACACAATCCAACAACTCCAAAACGCTCTGGTGGACAAGTTGTGACCTGCACATTCACCACGCTATGAGATAATAACGGAGCGTTACGAGACGAAGCGAGGTTAATATTATCATTGATGATGACGTATGACATGCATTGCCAGGAAAGATCCGATCTGTCGGTTTAGACTACAGCTGTATTGGTGGATATCTGATATCTGATATAACGGGGGCCTGAATCTGATCCGAGAACATCCGATTCCATGCGTATTTGTCCCATTTATTCATGTTACAGGTCCGATCTGGGCCACTTGAGAGGAAAAAAATGGGAATGGGTCAACTTGCACCATGCAGTCAGTGTAAAGACAGCCTTATTTAACCAGCACTGTTACTCTGAAGCTGCTCCATTAAGGTACAAATCCTGCATAGTTCCTCTTTAGGTGTTACCGAAGCGCCACAGCCGGAAGCCCCTTCTCCCCCCTGTCGCCAGGTGTTACCTCAGATATCTGCCCCGCTGCAGAAGAAACCTGCGTTATTATCTGCTCAGTGAGGCGAGTCGCTGGTTTCACTTGACCTGCTGTGTCCTTTCATGAGCCCTGCTGGGAGTATGTACCGACCGCCGGGTCATAAATAGTTACAGATACTAAAGCAGACAGAGACAGAGGCAGAGGCAGGTCACCGACGACGATGATGATGATGATAATGATGATGAGCACATTCTTTAGGAGTAAAGAAAGAAAGAAAAATGAGAGAAAAGTGACAGCAGCACGGAGATAAAGAGGCGAAACCTGCACTTTGTCTAAGCCCGAGCTCTCAAAGTGGATTCATCATGGAGAGACAGGACGTTGTTCTTGCACTGGAGTTCCCACGCTAAAAAAAAAATCACATTAATACTCACTATGGTATGCATTAAAAGAAAAACATGCATTTCTTTCAGCCTTTTAATTCCCTTTTATGTGGGTAAAAATCTGCTAATGAAAGCCCATTGTCCTGTTTTTTCCACTAAACACTAAGATGACACTCTCGGCACACTGTCATCATGATATTTAGCTTTTATATCGTTTCATTTCTAATTATAAGAAAAGAGGAAGTTCCTATTTCTTATGAAAACCTGAAACGGCGGAGCTCGTTTCCTAACCCTTGCCTCGGCGGCTCTGTAAAATATGATTCGGCTATCAAAAATATCACCAATAAACGTCGGGGTTTAACTGTCGGCCTCTCGTTTCTTTTCTTCCTTTCTTTCTGAGCTGCAGCACTTTTGCAGATGCAGATGTTCAATTCAACCACAGTAAAATTCATCACAGAGGAGAACATTAAATGCTTCTCTTCTCCGTCAGTAGCCTCCGACGGCCGTCATGCGGCGCACGCAGCCCCAGGATCTATCCCAATTAGAGTTAACAGGTGCAAGCGGCTCATTTATTCTGCACTGGAAGAAAAAAAAAAGAAAAACTCTCTGTGCTTGTTGTTGTTATTGCTTTTTCCTCCTCAGCTGAAGTTTTAAAGCACAGTGTAACCGGCTAACTGTTAAAAAAAAAAAGGGGGAGTCGTCCAGGGAACTGTATTGTGGATCTAATTGCAGAAGGAGTGGATGGATGAGCACAGGTAAGATATACAGTGTGTGTGTGTAAAAAAAAAAAACCAAAACAATTACCACACTTTGTCAAAAATAACTACGTGGTGCAACATTACAAATTGATAATTCATGATGGTTTCACAGTACAAGAGAGCTGTGGATTCTGCTTTTAATATCTGAGCTGCTGCACAACAACCAACCAACCAACCAACCAAACACCACAGTGCCCGTAGGCAAGGCACTTCAAAAGGAGGTGTAAAGAAATAAAAAAAAAAAAGGAAATGCGCAATAGCTAATTGATTATGGCTGCACTATATATTATCTACTTGTGAACAATAGTGTCACAGGAGCCAAAATATTCAAGAGAACAGACAGGAAATCCTGAGTAAAGACACCAAATCTGAGGGGAAGGTGTTGTGGAGAAGCTCAAAACTTTTTCCCCCCAGTGGTTCTCAATAAAACATCTTTAATCTCACACTTTTATCCATGTGTGTGTTTGTGTGTGAACGTTTCAGTCCCAACAGCAACATCATCACCTCTCTGATGGGGTTTTTTTTTACACCGACAGGGCTCTGTGCCAGTGCCGGTTTTCATGGTCATGGTCTGCTGAAGAAACTAAATGTTTGGTGGTGATTTGGGCATCTACCAAATTAAAAAAAAAGCTAGAAAGTAGAACAAGAAAAGAAGAAGTTGTATGAATTTCCCTGTGGGGCTTATTAATTAAGTCAAGCAGCTAATTCTCATCTCTGAACTCTGGGAAGAGATGGACATGGCTGGGTTCACTCCAACACCAGACCAAATAATTAGGAAACTGAAGTAGGATAAGAAACAGGAAGAAAAAAAAAAAGAGTAATGCAGAGTAATGTATTTCCACTTAAAGGGATACTTCACCCAAAATCGATTTTCTACTCACCGTCATGTCAAGGAAGGGTTCGGAGAACTTTCAGAGTTATCAAAATGCTTTAGGAGTTCCAGGGGGTATTTCCGGGTATTTGGATGTTTCATAGTGTGTGTTTTGGACGATTCAAAAGTGAACTCTATCCACCGGCATTGTATGAAAACCCGTTGCCAGCCGGACCGACCCCCCCTGGAACTCCTGAAGCGTTTCGATAACTCTGAAAGTTCTCCAAACCCTTCCTTGGCATGACGGTGAAGAGTTCATTTGCAAAAGCAGATAAGTGCCATTTTGAAAAAAATGAGCTGAGGCTTTGTAATTATTCTTTGCATAGTGTTGTTTTCAATAAAACTTTATTTTTTGGAGATATGTCTGTTTTGTTACATCTCAAAGTCACTCAACTTTGGTTTGACCTTATTATGGAAATAAAAAATAAAGATTCTAGAATTTTTTTTAAACGGAGTTACAGTGCTTTTGCAAATGAACTCTTCGATGATTGGTGAATTATCGATTTTGGGTGAAGTATCCCTTTAAACAGGTGTGAACGTGGACTGGTTCACCAGAAAGCACCAGAGAGACCTACGTACAATACAGTCACACACACGCACACACACACAGGTGATGAAGAGGCACTAAATTAAACTTTTTGATATAATTACACCACTTTAACAAATGGATCCTCTAGATTTTTTTCCTTCTTTTTTTAAAGAACACTGAATAAATCTGGCTATCTGTCTATCAGCGGTCCATCATCACCCCCCCCCCACTCTCGCTCCCCCACTCTCTCTCCCTCTCTCTCTGTGTTTCCTGTGCGTGCGGCCCTCCTGCTGTTTGTTTGGCCAGCATGTCCCAGCTCGCGCAACCTGTCGTCTATTCTCTTTTTAAAGCTTTAACACGTTGGGGGGGTCACCAAAAGCCACCGCACATACACACATACACACTTCCAGGAAAAGGAGGCTCGCCATTTAAAAAAAAAAAAAGCAAAGCACTATGCGTGTGTACGTACGTAGAGATGATCCATCTATCATAGCAACGCTGCTGCTGCTGCGAGCAACGAGCTTGACCTGGACCGCCACTTTTGACAACACACCAGAGAAATGCTGACGTCACCCGGCAGCGGTTTTTTCCAGGGTCTGCTTGCCCAGACTCGGCTCAGCAGTAATCAGGAATGTGATCAGGTCGACCTTTCGCACGTTTTAAACCTGATCAGTCATAGTTGTAAAAAAAAAAAAAAAAAGACTAAGCCACACACATAATGGAAGGGAAACTAGGGGAAAGGGTTGCATCCTGTGAGGAACACTGACATTAGGGGATTTTTTCCCTTTCTTTTTCTTTTTCTCTCCGGTTATGGCATTTTCATTCCCAAATGGGTTCTGTCATGATTTAGTATGTGTTAAAAAAGGTGAACCTGAGACCTGAACCCACATGTTTACAGCCTGACTGGTCCTGCCAAAAATAAGACCATGCAGAGACTGGATTGTAATTGTCGTCATCTCTCCTCTCTCTCTTTTTTTTTTTTAAAGATAGATATACACATGGTTCAACATTCGTGACATGCACACAGCAAAACTGCAAACAAAAAAATCTAAAGAGAAGAAGGAGAAGGAGAAGAAGAAAAAAAAAAAAACCACATGGTTGTACGTCAGCCACCAGCACCTCTCCTCAAACTTTCCCTGAGACAAACAACTTGGCCTCGACTTGTTGTGTAATTGTGCCGTCTCTTACCGCCCGGTGCCAGCAGCATAATTCAGCGTAGTGGTTGAGACAGTAACACAACAAAGTCCTTCCCAAAGGAAACTAAAACAGCCTCGTTTTGAGTCCCTTTGGTTTGGTTCATTAGCTTTTTGGTCAAAACCCAGTTGTTATTAGAGCTATTTGAATCTGCATAAAGACGTCGTCTAGTTGCTCTTCCTGTAATTACAATAGGCTGAGTCAAGCTGCAGCACCGCAACCAAATGGTCTTCCTCAAGGGCAATTTGGTCTGGCTGGTAAAAGTCAAACACTCACTTTATTGTGACCACATCAATGTCAGGTAGGGCAGAGCAGAGCGGTGGCAGACATATGGGCTCACACACACACACAAACACACACACACACACACACACACACACACACACACACACACACACACACAAACACACACACATGGGCCTGCATCTCTGCACAAACACACACACACTCTCACTCACAAAAAACGCATAAATACATTCACAGTCGTAAACAGAAGCCCGGCCCCTCTCCAGACTTAACACCAGCTAATTGTTAATGTATGGCTCCTTTCACTCCACACACACACACACACACTTTGAGACACACACACACTTACATACAGAGTGCAACAAAGCGTGCTGGTTTGGTTTGCTGGCCCCGGCCGTCTACAGCTGTGACGTCTTACATGTGGCGCGTTGTTGATACAAGGAGTAACACAAGTGGAAAATTGGAGCTGGTGTGGCCAGACTGCTGACTTCCTGATAGGAAGAGAGTGGAGGTTGACCCATATATACATACACACACACACACACACACACACATATATACATATATATATATATATAATAAAAAAGGCCCCAACACTACGGGAAATGCACACAAAAGAGCCTGTGTAGCTGCGTGCATAATGTAATGCGGATGCAGATCAGAGTTGCTCAATGCGATCTTTTAACATCAGCAAAAAAAAGAAAAAAAAAACTACATCATACTGAATTGATGTCACTGAACAAGTTTCACAGCTTGTGACTCACCAGTGGAAGAAAAATAAATCTCCTTTTAGTCCCTAGAAACGGCGGGAAGTTGGTGTGAATCACACGCAAACAAAATGCTGAAAAACGGGAACTAATAAGAGTCGCATTTCATTTTTAGTGCGAATTCCTTTAAACCCAAACAGCAGAAAAAATCTTGTCGATGTTGGCAAAAAAAAAAGGGAAAAGGGGTGGCATGTGGTTAAAAACACTTTAAAAACTGCAAAGAAAAGCAGCTTTCCCTCAAGAGAACTTAAGTTTAAGTGAGTAAAACAGAGATTATTCATCGTCCAAGCATTGGGTGTAAATCAAGGATGTAAAATTGCCTGCTGAGTATTTTCTGCATGATGAGCTCTGTGGTCAAGATCAAAAAAAAAGAGGAGGTGGGATACTTCATGGATCATAGGATCTCCCTCAGCTTGCCCTTAAGCAAACTGAAAACAAAATAATACACTTGCAGACAGTCGAATCTGGCCATTCAAACATTTTTCAGCACTTTTTATTTCCCCAGAGTATTAGAGGCTGTATTTACACATCCATGTGGCGACAGACACTTGGAGAGAAGAGGAAAGTTTGCCTGGGGTTTAAGTTTCTCACAATTGTTATGTGCTTTTTTTAAAAAAAAAAGAAAAAGAAAAAGGAAAACAGTTATCTCAGGCGGCGGCAGAGAGATCTAGAAGTCATATTTCTAATTATGACGTTGTATTGTGGTGTGGTGTGGCATTCCCCTCTTAAAAAACATCCATTATGGGAAGTGGATCTCTGCCTGCCCAACATTACCACACACAACACTCCTGACTAAACTGGGTTTTAAAGCACAATGGAGGAGAAACCATAACCTGTTGTAAGGAGGAAGATCACAATAATCTAAAATATATATATCATTGGATTGAAAAATGTACGGAATTTGAAAAAAAAAAGAAAGAAGAAAGAAGCAAAGATCAGGAATGAAAGCTATAAAAAAGTAGATTAATGAAGCTTTTAACAGCACTAGTAAAACAATGGATGTGTCAAGAGTCAAAACGCAACACGCTTTACTCACTAAATGCAAATGTGTGAATAAAAAAAGGGGGGTAGAGGGGGTTTAACGTGTTTTCCAACACCTACAATTAATGAGCCTGTTGTCTAGGAGAGTTTAACTGCCTCACCCACCCACCCACCCACCACTGTATCACCATCACATCACCACCACTGATCAAATACAAGAGCGAAGAGTGAAGTTCCCAATCCAATCATTGCATTTTGCACACACTCACTCACTTTCCCACCATTCACTGCAGGGCTTTGTAGTGATAAATGGAAAAGTATGTGTGTTAGCTGAGACTTTCACCTTGGACCAATTAAAATGCAGCAAAAAAAAACAAAAAAAAAACACCAACGTTTGCTCTTTTTTTTTTCTGAAGCCACAATAAATATGTCAGGAGCCTGGTATGCTTTACATTCAATTGCAGTTACTCATCATTCATTTCATCCTTAATCATCCACAGGCGTGTCATGTCGGCTCTTATCAACTTTCTTTTCTTTACTAGTTTCAAACTGTGCATTTCCTGCAAGATAATGTAAATTCCTTATAGTTATCTCGACTTAAAAAAACTCACACACCTTGTTTTTTTCTTTCTTTCTTTCTGCAGATTAGTGGGGGGCCACAGCTAATAATATACTCTGAGCACACTGCTAACAAACACAGGACACTTCCAGTCACTGACTTCCACAACCTTTTTCCCCATTAAAACAAAGGAGGTGGTGGTTTTATAAGACAAAGCCACTGCAGTCAGGGTCAGGGGCAACAGAGCACCGACCCTCCTGACTCCTTTACCACTCACTGATCCGGGAAATTAAAGCCAACTACTACTACAGTTGACTGTAAATCACTGAACACTCACAGACAGACAGCGTTTTAAAAGTTAAACATCAGTGGGTTTATAAAAGTTTACAAACACAGCGCAAAGCTGCCTCAGACTGGAACAGTTCACCTGCAAATATCTGATCCATATCTTCATTTAATTCATTTAATCTAAAAATACTCTGTCTTCTTCTTATCTCAGAAATCACTGTACTTATAATTCTGTTTGTTTGCTGCTGATCTATTGACCCTAGCATGAACATTATTACTTTATAGGACTTTATATGACCTTGTTTTGTGTGATTGGCTTGTCTATTTACTTTTGTAGTTACTGTTTGTACGTGTTTTGTTTGTTTGTGCAGTCTACTATTGCACACATAGATAGATAGATAGATAGATAGATAGATAGATAGATAGATAGATAGATAGATAGATAGATAGATAGATAGATAGATAGATAGAAACATAAATGACCCATTCATGATCCTTGCAGGGCTCCAAACTTTCCCCAATACTTGAGTCAGCAAGTGAAATTTTTCATCTATGGTACTTCCACATGTGCAACCAGTAAATTTTTACTTTTTTGGTTTGTTTTTAACACTGGTTAAACTCAGAATCTAGAATCTGACATTACAGGTGGCAGATCAATGAAAAGGAAATGTGAATAATTGCTTTGCAAGTCGATTTACCCCCCAAAATTGTTTAATTGTGCTCCTACAAGTTTAACTCAGGGGGCCACGGTGCAACTACTATATAACAAAAGTTAGTCTGCAGCCCTGCCTTATGTTATATGTAGGATCCTCGCTTGGAAAAAACACGATAGCACATCTCAAGGTGGTTTACTACTCCTAATAAAGACTTTCCAACTTCAAAAACAGACTGGTACCGAGTGGTTCCGAGTGGTACCGAGCCTCTGTGCTGCTTTAAAACAACAGAAAACCACAACAACAGGCTGAATCCATCCACTCTAGCGCCATAATTTTGTCTCTCTCTCACACACACTCACACTTTCCCTGGAGTTTGTTAGCTGTTGGCTAGTTAGCTAGCTACCTAGCGTGCTAACCAGTTAGCCACCGAAAGCTACAACCGCTGCTGCTACTGCTGTTGTTGTTTTCTCTTGTTAAAGAACAAGAAAATGAGACAGAAAAGTAAAGAAAATAGGGAAAAAAGGCGGACAAGTCAGTTTAAATAGTAATAAATAATAAGAATAGTGTGTGGTCGGGCCACAAACTCACCCGAGTCCCCGGCGGTTTTCATCTTTGTTGCCGTCTTCGGTCACTTTCCCCCCCGTTAGTGGTGGTAACTTTAGACGTTGGTTAGCCGTTAGCCACGTTAGCTTCTTCTGCTCCTTCTTCTTCTTAGAAAGAAAGAAAGAAAGAACCTGCCCCCGATTATTATTAACGAGGAGGGGGAGGAGATGGGGGGAAGGGGTGGGGGGTAAAGAAAGTAAAGGAAAACGTAGATAAAAAACACTCCTTTAACTTTTTTTTAGAGGACGTTAAAAAACTTTTTTCCTTTCCTCCAACAGCGGAGAGTTTGTGTCTCAGCTCAGCTCAGCTCCGCTCGGGGGAGAGAGGAGGAGGAGGAGGAGGAGGGACTGGGGCTCTTGATGCGAAAAGTTGCCCCGAGAGTGGGGCAGGAGAAGGGTAGAGGAGGTGGAGGTGGGGGGTAGTTAGTTATCCAGCAGCCAGTCGTCGCCCTGGTCTGGTCTGGTCTGGTCTGAATGGCGCAGCAGCAGCAGCAGCAGCAGCAGGTCGATGGAAGTTTTTTGGGGCTGTAGCGACGGAATGCGATGCGACTAGTGAGTCTTCCTCTTCTTCAAATGTTCATCCCGCTTGTTGCAGAAGCAGCAGCGATGTCAAAGAAGCGTGGTCGATTCCTCCTCCACACCACCATCATCATCACCGCCACCATCGTCATCCTCACACAAAACAGACAGTAAAAACAGCAGCAGCGGTAGAAGCAGCAGTGTTGGTGTTGCTGCTTCTGAAAGGAACAAAAGTACCGCGGCCAACAACTCTCTCCCTCTTCTCCTTCTTCTTTCTCTTCTCTTCTCTTCTCTTTCTCCGGCACAGACTTTTTCTTTTTCCACTCTCTCTCTCTCTCTCTCTCTCACTCACTCACTTCGTGTTCTCTCTCTCTCTCTCTCTCCCTCCCCTTCCCTCCCCTCCCCTCCCCTCCCTCGGTCGGGGTGTCGTGTTTCGCTCTCCTCCTGCCACACGGGGCCGCCCACGCTGACCTGCGGAGGGGAGGGAGGGAGAGAGAGAGGAACTCAACGCCCACTTGTTGCCCGAAGATCGTCTATGGTTTGGGAAGATCACTGCTGTTCACGACCGTAGATAGACTGTAGTTCACGACACCACTCCACTCACTAAACACGACACGACAGGGGGATGAAGGGAGGGCATTTCAGGACTGAAGGCTACTGAAACATAAAGTTTGATGCATGAATGAATGAATGAATCCAATTTATTGGTTACTCAGAGAGTATAAACTCTGGTCACAACCAAAGGATAGGGGTGGAAGCCTAGGCTTATATATAGCCCCCCCTTTTCTTATATATCCATCAAAATAAGAAGCATATAATGCCTATATTATGATACATACAGTATGTGATACATATGTTTACACCTGCACGTAGGTATGTATATACACGTGCAGGTGCAAACATATGTATCATAATATAGGCTACACCTACACACACCTACATGCAGGTAGCCTATATTATGCATGATTCACATAGCCTACATAGATACAAACATACATACTTCATTTCATTTATTGTTTATTTGCAGAAGACAATGCACATTAATGAACTTAATTTAACGCTGTGGTGTCATGTAAGTGTGCCGGATTTAGCTCAGAGCTAGTTTCATACATACATAGCTACATCTTTTCATAAGTAGTGATAATTATATCACTCAATGCTTTCCATTGTTTGGTTACCCAAGAGCAAGACCTGTATTTATCTATCATCATGTCTTTGTATCTTTTTTTTAATTTAAATTAACAAGACTTATTGTTGAGATTAGCCTATATCATTATAAAAAAATATTTTTTGTTGGGATTAGGGTAATTTACAGATTCCAACAAACCAATGACATTTGATTCCACCGGTGGCCCTTTATTGCATGTCATTCCCCAGCTCTCTGTCTACCCATTTCTGGCCTGTTCTATCAATTTAAGGTATAAAAAGCCCCAGAATATACTTGAAAAAATCAAACAAGCAAAAAAAACAAACATTCAATCTTATCAGAATGTTTAATCACAACGTAAATATCCTAAAATAAAGTTAGCTCATTATCAGAATTATCATTCTAATCTACTAGCCTATTCTATGAAATTTGTTTACTTATGTCATATTATAGATAGATAGATAGATAGATAGATAGATAGATAGATAGATAGATAGATAGATAGATAGATAGATAGTTGTATTATTTTTAGTAGGTGGAGTGGCTCATCGTCTCAATAGAGGATCTTGGCTCAGGACTCGTCGCGCGCTGCCCGGAGCTGCCGCCGCCGCTGCCTCCAGTTTGTCGCCTCGCTCCATCGCGCGCTCCCGGTTTGGCGCGTCACGGCGTTGCCCTGGAGACCCGTTACCGCCGCGGGTGATGAGAGGCGCCGTGTGTTTACCTGTAAACTGCGACAGCCAGGGAGGCAGCCGCCATCCGCCACCGGTGTGTGGAGAAGAGATAGATACATGGATACAGGTCGGTCGGTGAATAATAATAATGAGAAAGTACAGTGCCTTATTCCAAAAAGATATATATTACTGTTTATTGGAATCGTTTCACAGATCATATTGATTGGAAAACAAAAACTTGGATGCTTCCTAACAAGTTTTGGAGGTTTCTTACTAAATCATAGGCTACACAAATATTATCCAGCTAATCATTATAGCCTATGTAAAAATGTAAAAAGGACATTCATATGAACTGCTCTTCCTGTAATTTACATCCAGAAACAGTTAGTTGTTCATTTGTTCTGGCTTTGCTAAAAACTTTATGGGCAGACCTTAGCAAATTTATTATTGACTCTCTCATTTATTTTTGGGAAAATATTGTTTTTGGTTTCCATAGTCTAATTACCCTAAGAAAGAAGGAAAATGTTACTTTTTTAATAAATCTGTTTTTATTTCTTGCAAAATTTCATATTCTTAAAAGTAAATTTGCTAAGAAAACCCCTTGCTTTTATGTTTTTCAAAAAGAAATGGAACTTTACTTTAAGCTAATCAGCAAATGAAAAGGCTATTAAAACCATAGACTTTTGTAATATGTTTAACCTTGTTGTATAATGAACATCACCCCTGGCACTATACTATTTGTATTTATGTCAAATCCTTTTAAATAAAGCTGTTGAGAAGCAAAAAAAAAGAAAAAAAAAAGGTTGGTCGGTCGGTAGGTATAGACATAGGTAGAGGCGGGGAAGTGGGGAAGGGAAAAGGCCAATCAACAGGTGTTTAGTCCTGCTGGGATGGAGACACTGAAATTTACATAGACTATAATTATAAGAGGACACTGCCTGTAGCCTATCAGGCGCTTATTAGCATTATGGGCTCACTGTGACACACACACACACACACACACACACATAAACAAACACGCACAGCTCGCTCTTTCTCCCACACTTTCTTTCTTTCTTTCTTTCTGTCTTCCTCTCTAATGAAGGGCCCTTCAGCACTTACATCAGCTCTGAGGAGGCAGAGAGAGAGAAGAGAGAGAAGAGAGGGAGCTGAAAGAAAAGGAGCAGTAATTACTCAAGAGCTGGAGCTTGGAGAGCACGAGCGCACGGAGAGCTGGAGAGCGGATGGAAGGAAATGAAGTGGAGGGAAGAGGTGTGTGTGTGTGTGTGTGTGTGTGTCTTTTCTTCCTCCCTCTTTCCTCCCAATCATCATCATCATCCCACTCTCTGATTCCTCCATCCATCCATCCATCCTCTGCTCGTTTACTGTGAGTGGCAGGCAGTGTGTGTGTGTGTCTGTGTGTGTGTGTGTGTGTGTGTGTGGGAAGTGAAGGCCAGTCAGTGGGTGAAGCATTTCATGCAACTGACTGTCACACACACTATCATGCACACACACACACATTGTGACACACACACACTTGCAGAGGCACAGGAAGGAACGTCAACAATGCCACAGAAAACATCTCATCACCTCCAGCCTCTACTCATCCTCCTCTTCCTCCTCTTCATCCTCCTCCTCTTCATCATCAGTGTCATCATATGAGCTATACATGAGATGTTGATGGTCTGTTCTACGCTTTGTAAATGGTAAATTGGTAAATGGTCTGTATTTATATAGCGCTTTACGATACCCAAAGCGCTTTTACATCATACATCGCATTCACACATTCACACACACTGATGGTGGAAGCTGCCATGCAAGGTGCTAACCACGGAGCAAGGTGACAGGAATCAGGTGAAACAACACATACCTCACAGTAGGACTGATTATATAATTGATATATATATATATGATAATGTCATATATTGTCATTTATTTTTTCAAAAAGTCCTTTTTTTCTTTCTTTTTTTTTTTTTAGAAAAAATGACACACTCTGACTGTTACATACACAAAAAATACAGTTCATTTTCATGCACTCACAACAGAGGAATCAAGGAATCATCATCATCATCTTTGGTCTGAGGGTCAAATACAACACAAAACCAGTGTATCAATACAATCACATAATAAGATATACACTGCAAAAACTCAAAATCTTACCAAGAATATTTGTCTTATTTCTAGTCAAAACAATCTCATTATACTTAAAATAAGACTCATCACATGAAAAAGCAGTTTGTTTTTAGACACTTTTTACTTCTTTCAAGCAGATTTTCACTTGAAATAAGTAGAAAAATCTGATAGTGGAGCAAGTTTTTCTTTCTTATTACAAGCACAAAAAACTTGCTTTCACTGGCAGATTTTTCTACTTATTTCAAGTGAAAATTATTGAAACAAGTGAAAAGATCTAAAAACAAGTTATTTTTTAGGTGACAAGTCTCATTTTAAATGAAAAGAGATCAGTTTTGACTAGAAACGAGACATTTTGACAAGAAATAAGACAAATATTCTTGGAAAGATTTTTTAGTTTTTGCAGTGTAGTGATATGTGTGTTAGTGTATCGATTTCCACTTTAAGTTTCACATCTGTTTTCATTAGAGCCACTGAAGGAAGTAGCCTAATTTTAAAAAAAATTAAAAAAAAAAAAAACTGATTAACAATCTTGTTTTTAAAGTTATTTATTAGTTTCCATCTTTGAATTCAGAATTTGTTCTTAAACTGATCTTGAACATGTCAGTCAGCGAATCTTTACAACTGAGTCATTTACTGGTGAAACATGTGAGTTTGATTCAACACGTTTCTTCACCAGGAAATGACATCACACTGATCATCACTGCTCGGACTTATATGACACATTTTTATATTTCCAGTAAATTTACACCTCAATTAATCGTTTATTGTCATCAGTGCTAGAACTTTTTTATTTGACCTGTATTGTGTGTGTGTGTGTGTGTGTGTGTGTGTGTGTGTGTTTATGTGATATCAAGTCATTTGACCTAAAAACCACAGTCTGTCTGTCTGTTTTCCTCAGACGAAGACGGATCGTTTCTCTGCTGTTCTCTCGTTTTCTCTCCTCATACTGGATCATTTTCCCAACAGGTACTTACACCTGAGCTCTGCTTACATTACACTCCTCCTCCTCCTCCTCCTCCTCCTCTTCCTCCTCCTCCTCTTCTCTGTCCTTCATCCTCCTCACCGCTGTAACTTCATCTCCCACTATCTGTTCGCCTACACCTCACCTCCTCCTCCATCCCTCCTCCTCCTCCTTTAAGAGCTCTCCACTTCCTCTCCTTCTTCAAGTTCTTCTTTATACTCTTCGCCCACCCATCCATCCATCCATCCATCCATCCATCCATCCATCCATCCATCCATCCTGTCTTCACCTGGCTTCCTCTCTTTGTTACACTTCACCCTCTCTCTCAGACACAGCTACGCTAGCAGTTTCCCTTTGTTTCCAGTCTTTGTGCTAAGCTAAGCTAACGTGTGTAAGTGGGGAAATATCAGTACATAAACAGCAGGTTTTGATCTCTTTATTATATAAAATTGCAACAGATGGTGGCAAATTTTCCTTTTCCTTTTCCAGAAAGGTAATAAATGGCAAAATATAACAATATGTTTTTACAATAAACAGGATATTCGTTAAAATCACAATAATATCTCATCATGTGTTCTCTGGCGATCTGCAGTCTTCCTTTAAAATGTCAAACTATTCCTTTAAAAGAACTTTAAATATTCACATTGGGTCCTTTAAGAGCTCTCCACTTCCTCTCCTTCAAGTTGTTCTTTACTCTTCGCCCACCCACCATCCATCCATCCATCCATCCATCCATCCATCCATCCTGTCTTCACCTGGCTTCCTCTCTTTGTTACACTTCGCCTTCTCTCTCAGACACAGCTACGCTAGCTGTTTCCCTTTGTTTCCAGTCTTTGTGCTAAGCTAAGCTAACTCGTGTAAGTGGGGAAATATCAGTAGGCTACATAAACAGCAGGTTTTGATCTCTTTATTATATAAAATTGCAACAGATGGTGGCAAATTTGACTTTTCCTTTTCCAAAAAGGTAATAAATGGCAAAATATCCCAATATGTTTTTACAATAAACAGGATAGTCATTACAGTAAAATCACAATAATATCTCATCATGTGGTCTCTGGCGATCTGCTGTCTTCCCCTAAAATGTCAAACTATTCCTTTAAAAAAACTTTAAATATTCACATTGGGTCCTTTAAGAGCTCTCCACTTCCTCTCCTTCAAGTTGTTCTTTACTCTTCGCCCACCCACCATCCATCCATCCTGTCTTCACCTGGCTTCCTCTCTTTGTTACACTTCACCTTCTCTCTCAGACACAGCTACGCTAGCTGTTTCCCTTTGTTTATAGTCTTTGTGCTAAGCTAAGCTAACGTGTGTAAGTGGGGAAATATCAGTACATAAACAGCAGGTTTTGATCTCTTTATTATATAAAATTGCAACAGATGGTGGCAAATTTTTCTTTTCCTTTCCCAAAAAGGTAATAAATGGCAAAATATCACATTATATATATATATTTTTTTACAATTAACAGGATATTCGTTTAAATCACAATAATATCTCATCATGTGGTCTCTGGCGATCTCCACATCCACATTCTTCCCCTAAAATGTCAAACTATTCCTTTAAAATAACTTTAAATATTCACATTTGAGAAGTAGAGTGAGTTTTTCATTTAAAAAAAAGAAAGAAAATTCATATTCTTTCAACATTTTGACATGTTACACATGTTACAGGTTCAGGTGTGAGTAATAAAGCTGCACACGTGGACTTTATCGTTAACATCACAAAACTTCACTTCAGACTCCAGTGTTTGGGTTCATTTGGGATGTTTTGTGTTGCTGAGCTGAGGACAGGTCAGGACGAACACCTCCGGGTGTAGTGAGGTGAGAACGACCCCTGATCACCATGACGACCTGTGGAGAAATGATGTAATGTAAATGCTCACATGCAGACAGACACATCTTACACACAGAGATTTGATTCACACGGTTTCAAAAACCTTCTTACTGGAAAAGCTTTAAAAGCATTATAATATGTATATAATGCAAATTCTACTAGTTCACTCATTTTGTTCAGACATGTTCCTGTGTGGGTGGGGAGATGCCGCTGAATGAATCAAAAAAATACAAAGAACAAGTGTAAGTGTTTCCACTGAAGCTGCATTTACAGAGCGGAGCTTCTAAAATCTAAATGTTCTTTATCCTTCTGTCAAACTAGAGACAGATGAATACTTTATACACTTTTATCTCTTCATCTGTGATATATTTGGATCCTATATGAAAGGTGATGCATTACAAAAGTCTAATATAATATAAAGAACACAGTGTTATTTGCACAATGTGGATTATTGATTAAAATGTCAATACAACCTTCATGGAGCGGATACAGTATCATGTCATATAATATTGCAGTATATACTTGATATTATCGGCTTTTCACGGGTATATCTGTGTAATTAAATGTCTAAATCACATTTGTTTTAATTAATACAGCAAAAATTTCACCTAATCTTTATAATTAACAACATGTATAAGTGGCTGGATGTAGTTTTCTTGCAGGTGCATGAACAGAGATGACAGCAGCAGCAGCAGCAGCAGCAGCAGCAGCAGCAGAGGTTCAGCTAGAAACTGATCTGATGGTCTGTAGTGAATTACTGAGGTTGGGAGTCATTACAGTAACATTAACCCAGGTGCTGTTGGGTAATTATAATGATTTTCCCGCCTTTAAACAGCTTCATTGTGATGCTAATTGAATGCATGGGGTCACTCTTCGTATACCAAAGGACGGGAAAAGACAAGGAAAACATGTCTGTCTGTCAAATGTCACATGCAAATGTGTTGTTTTGCTTTTTCCTGCTCATTCACAACGACTCAAAATACAAAAATGACGTTTCATTGATTTAAATGTTGCAGGAAACAGCAACAAAACAGATTTTGGGGGGATAAAATGTCACTGGAATAAGGAAACTTGAGTTTTTAACATTCAGAGTACAGGTCTCGGTCTGGTCCTGGTCCTGGTTGGGGGATGCAGATGCAGATGCAGATGCAGATGCAGATGCAGATGCAGTCTGGTGGTCTCGGCTGCATGTGAAAGCAGCGGCGGTGACAAAGGCTCAGCAGGAGCCCCGACGACTCCAAACGTGTGAATTGCGCAGTGATTGGGACTAATTGATCAGCAGAGTCACTCTCAGTTCATTACCGAGGTGCTAATGAGGCTAATCAGTAAACAGGAGCAATCAATCAGCTGGGATTGGAAAATGATGACGAAATAGAAGAAGCAGAAGAGGTGCAGAGTTAATGAATGAGGACGAGTTCTGATCAGAGAGTTTGGTGACAAATCACAACTAATCAATCAGGCAGATTCATCCAGTGGGTCAATACAGAATCAATACAACACAGGATTAATGGGTCCACTTTAATTCAGTTCTCTTTAATAATCCTGATGGGTACTTTTACTCAAAGTAAGACTTTTTCATCAATTTTTAGACACAAAAGTTGAAATTTTATATTAAAACTGTCACAATATAACATTTATACTTTAATTTACTTATCAACACACAAAAGCACTTGTTTTTCTTGAAGACTTATAATGTTTTATTGGTTTTATTTACTTGTATTTTGCTGCTGCTCGACTTAGTTTAAATTCTTTCTTGTCCTATTTCATACCCTGTGTTTTGTAATGAGGATAAATCTTGAATATTGTGCTCAAAAACAAAGGAAACTGGTTGAAAGTAAGTTTTAAAGGAGATTATAAGTGCACATATTCATATTTTAGCTTGCATATATGAAATATCACAAACTATAACTCTAATTTACAGTGTGTTGAGTGGTTTCTGTTGTTTTGAACCCAACTGGGTCAATTTTGAAACTTATGTGGTGGAGAATATCAAACTTTCTCTTTGTATTGTGGATTAAAAACTGAATTTCACTGTAAATTCATGACAATGTGGAGATACATGAGTATTTTTATTGTTCAGCTTCAGCTCCGTTCATGTGTTTTCAGAGGGAAGTACTAGTGTTCTCTATCTCTATCTCAGCAAATCTGCTGTGTTTTTGAAAATGGAAAACAGGCCCGAGGGGGCAAATGGTAAAACGGAGCCACACCCGACAGCAAGCGAGGGAGCAGCACTCACACACACACTCACTGTAACGGGAGGGAGAGGCCGTTTCACACCGGCCCATCTGTACATACGCATAAGAAAACACACACACTCACACACACACACACACTCAGTCAGTGATGGCGTGTAAACGAGGCGGCTCGTGAGCTCGTGACAGAGTCTGAGAGGCTGCAGGGGAAACTCTGTCCCTGCTGCTGTTTTGCACCAGAGATGAAGGAGAGATGATGATGATGATGATGATGATGATGATGATGATGATGAGGACATTTTCCATGTTTTGCTGCTGCTGCTGCTGCTGCACCATGACCGTATGTCTGTGGAATAAGGAGGCCCTTGTCTGTCTGTCTGCCTGCCCTCTGGCTGGTCAGATGATGTGTGTCTGTGTGTGTGTGTGTGTGTGTGTGTGTGTGTCTGTGTGTGTGTGTCCGTTGTCCTCTGGTCAAAACAGCAGAAAAAGAAAAAGAAAAAGAAGAAGGTTGAAACACGCGTGGAGAGGGTTTCAAATGAGGTTAAAAAAAAAAAGTAGAGGTCAGGAGAGGAGAGGAGAGCTGAGGAGAGGAGGACTACCAAGGATAAGTAGCCTAGAGAGAGGGGGGGGGGGGGGGGGAGAGAAAGAAAGAAAGAAAGAAAAAAAGAATGAAAGAAAGAGAGTGAGGCAGAGAGAGAGTGAGAGAGGAGTGAATGGGCCCTTTGTGATCAAAAGGCTTGTTTATTTTCTTGGCGCTTGAACCCTTCAGGAGCCACATTGGGCCTGTCTGCACTGTCTCGCTGCCTCGCTCGCTGCCCCGCGTCCCCACCAGCTCACCGACATCCCAGCAACCAGAGGGCCCTGGAGCACACACACACACACACACACACACACACACACACACACACACACACACACACACACACACACACACACACACACACACACACACACACACACACACACACACACACACACACACACACAAAGTAGAAGAGGGGGGGGGGGAGGGGGGTGACAAGCGGGAAACATGTCAGAGGCAAAAACAAGCAGCTACTACAGCACGGAAAATACAGTCCGAAAGGTTTCAGACGGTCACAGCACATTTAGCTCGACATCCTGCACGAGTCCCCGACAGACCAGACCAGACCAGACCAGACCAGACTAGAACAGAAACCTGAGTTCAGACACAGTTAGGATAGAAAATGAGAGGCTAGTGGAAAGTAACTAAGTACATTTACTCAAGTATTTTCATTTTAGACAACCTTTTCTTTTCTTTTTTTCTTTCAAAATTCTTTTTCATGGATGCATTTCAACAGCGAATGTCTTCAAAAAATAAATAAATCTGTAAATGTCAAAGTAAAAACAATGCCAAGATCATACAGATTCAAATCATACCAAAACAATGCAAGTTAAGCGGAATATTTGTGTTATTATAAGTCTTAAATAGTTGTATCTTCCGACAGCAATCACTTCTATAGAGTGTTTGGTCTGAAACACGGGTCTGTCAGTCACTCTGCTCTGCTCTGAGCCCAGGAGAAAACTTTCCTTGTATCCTACAACCTTTATCCAATGAGGAGAGAGAACGGCATAAAGGGGCAGTCCTCTCTGTGTGTGCAGCCAAGGGATGCGCCTGAATGTGGTGACGTAGGGACGAGGACCAATAGATCCATGACGAGGGCGGGGGCTGCTAACTCCATCTGCTGACAAGAAGTTATGGTGCGTTCAGGGCAACTCGTAACTCCTGTTTTTCCGACCTGTGAAGTCGTACCAGTTCGATCTGGTACGAGTTCACGGGTCAGAAGTTACGAGTGGCCGTTATAGTGACTTTCACCGGTAAAACAGGTCGGAGAAACACGAGTGGGTTGCCTGGAACGCTACAAAGTCGTAAGTTGTGACTTGAAGCTGTAATTTACGGTTTCAAAAGCCTGCCTGGAACGCAGCATTAGCCAAAACGACCGGATCGCTTACTTCTGCTTTAAATAGAATAACCATATGAAAGAAATAGAAAAGACAAACTTTTTATTTTACTTATGTTTTTTAGATGCAAGTTTTCCAGACCAGACCAGACCAGACCAGACTAGACCAGACCAGAAACCTGAGTTCAGACCCAGTTAGGATAGAAAGTGAGAGGCTAGTGGAAAGTAACTAAGTACATTTACTCAAGTATTTTCATTTTAGACTACCTTTTCTTTTTTTTTCTTTCAAAATTCTTTTCGTTGGATGCATTTCAACAGCAAATGTCGAGGGCACAAGGGATTTATTTCATTTATTGGATCTCCACCATTAGCACCAGCACATTAGCGTAGCTATTCTTCCTGGAATCCAAACATTCAGTCAAAATTGACTATTATTATTATATTCTTCCAAGTCCATCAAGGAAAAAGTAGAACAAAAACAACTAATACAGTCACACAACACAAATGTACAATCATACAGTAGACACAGACATACGTATAACACAAGACACAATACACTACTTGTGCAATACAATTAAGAATCAATAAATATATACATACATTCAATCCTACACTTCAATAAATAAACAAATAAATCTGTAAATGTCAAAGTAAAAACAATGCCAAGATCATACAGATTCAAACCATACCAAAGCAATGCAAGTTAAATAGAATAACCTTATGAAAGAAATAGAAAAGACAACTTTTTCTTTTACTTATGTTTTTAGATGTAAGTTTTCTGCTTCATATGCTGCAAAAATATAAAAACATGACCAAAAAGAAAGATATTAGATTGAAAGTCTCACGTCTAGATGAAATAATCAGTTATTTTCTGTTTTAAAAGCCTGAGGTTGAACCTGTGTCGTGATGAACGTCTGATTCTTCTTGCACCTTTACACTCTGCTGTATTTCAATAGACCCGTTCTATATTTAACTCTGTTTATAACGTTGTCTCTTTCTCTCTCTCTCTCTCTCTCTCTCTCTCTCTCTCTCTCTCTCTCTCTCTCTCTCTCTTTCTCTCTCTCTCTCTCTCTCTCTCCTTGTGGCCTTGGTGAGTTACGAACTCATTTTTCTTTCTTCGATTCAGCTTTTTTTTCTCTTCTTTTTTTAAAAGGTTTTCTACAGGAGAAAAAAGGAGCGCTTGGTTTTCAAGGTTTGAAGGTCGACCGACTGATATTCTCTAGATAAACTGCACTGTACCAGACCAACGTGTTCCTCTCTTTTATTACAGTATTTTCTATTTAAGCCGCTTTAAGGTTTGATAAATCATCAGATACAGATTGATCGATGCCTGAAACCCCTGAACATGTCTTGTGCATTTAAAAAAAAAAACACATTTCTCCAGACTTTTTCAAAAACTGGTGATTAAAGAGATTATTTAACACTATTTCTAGTCAAAACTTAACTTCTTATTTTAAAAAAAGTACTTAAAAACAGGATGATTCATTTATATAAGTTAGAGTAATGAGTGGTGACACGTGCTATAATGCTGCTGCTATTTTTGTTCTGTTTTCTGTATGTTTGATTGTCTTTTTCTTCTCTTTTTTTCCTCTTTTTTTGAGGAGGAAGGAAGTAGGGGAGGAAGAAGGGAAAGGAAAAGAGGAAGGAAGGGAAAGGAAAGGAAGAAGAAAGGGAAATCAAATCAAGCAGCTTCTCTCTGAGTCTTTTCACTCTTTTGTGATTGCTTATTTCTTTTATTAATAAATAACAAATTGTACATTTTAAAAATCTAAATTAACCAGAGTTGTAATAGGGTAGGCGTAATAAGCTATGCTTCAGCCTTTTTGGTCCAAATTTACTTTATACAGATTGATCGATGCCTGAAACCGCTGAACATGTCTTGTGCATTTAAAAAAACACACATTTCTCCAGACTTTTTCAAAAACTGGTGATTAAAGAGATTATTTAACACTATTTCCAGTCAAAACTTAACTTTATTATAAGCGTTTATATCTAATAATAAAGAGCAGTTAGCCTGGGGCCTGTAGGACGTTGAGCTGAAAAGTGAAAACCTCCTACATGACACCTCCTCTGATGCATTACAGTATGTTACCGTAATCCTCACTACATTACATTATAGGGGGTTTTACATGAGGCGCAGACACACACAGTCGTGTTGTTGTATGTAGTCACTCACACTTGGACACAAACACTCTCTGTTCCCCTCTCTCCCCCCCTCTCTCTCCTCTCTCTCCCTCTCTTTGCCCCCCTTGCCCCTTTCTCCCCCCTTCTCTATTTTCTGTCCTTCTCTCTCTTTCCTCCAGCTGGTATTCACACATGTGTAATGGGATTAACGCGCTGCTGTGCCGAGGAGAAGAAAGGAGGAGAAGAAAAAGAAGAAGAAGAGGACACAAACGGAGGGAAAGAAGGGAGGATGAGGCCATCGTGGAAGAAATGGAGGGGGAGGAGGAGGAAAGAGAGAAGTGAGAAAGAGAGAAAGAGAGAGTGAAGGATAGAGGGAGGGGGGTTAAAAGGGGGAAGGTTGAGGGGGAGGAGAGAAGAGCGGGTTCCTGAATAGGAAAACAAACGTAAAGAGGAAAGAAAGAAAGAAAGAAAGAAAGAAAGAAAGAAAGAAAGAAGGGTGGCAGAGCTATTTCCATTGGCTTGTTATCGGGCTACGGGGGGTGACATCGGGCTACGGGGGGTGACAGGGGACATTTCTGGGCTCATTTGAATTTCAGGGAAGACAACAACACTGCAAAAACTCTAATTCTTACCAAGAATATTTGTCTTATTTCTAGTCAAAACTAATCTCATTATACTAAAAAATAAGACATTAAAAAGTAGCTTGTTTTTAGACACTTTTTACTTCTTTCAATCAGATTTTCACTTGAAATAAGTAGAAAAATCTGATTTTTGAGTTTTTCTTACTTATTACAAGCACAAAAAAAACCTGCTTTCACTGGCAGATTTTTCTACTAATTTCAAGTGAAAATTTGTTTGAAACAAGTGAAAATGATCTAAAAACAAGTTTATTTTTAGGTGATGAGTCTTATTTTATGAGAAAAGAGATTAGTTTTGACTAGAAATGAGACATTTTGACAAGAAATAAGACAAATATTCTTGGAAAGATTTTGAGTTTTTGCAGTGAACGCCCCCCTCTTCTTCCTTCCTCCCCCAACCCGCCCTTCAAACTTTATCTGCATATGATCAGAGGAATCTGAATAATGAATAACAACTGTCACATGGTGCAAAATGTAAATATTCAGTCTGATACTGAGCTGATTGTTTCTGCATGTCTGACTGAAGATATTTGACATTTTTTAGGTCAAAACTGAGTCAGAATCAAACAATCTGAGGATGAACAGGTGTTAGAGTAGTAGATCATACGTTTTTATAAGGATGAAGGCGTGTAAAGTTTGTAGTTTTATTGGAGCAAGAAGATGAGCTATAACAGCTGTAACACTGTTCTCCGACTTGTCACATGCATGCAGTTGTTTTTGTTATTGTCAAGATGTTAAAGGGTTAAATGACTCAGAAAACTCCTCTGATCACTGACCTCTAGTGGTTTTTTCACTGTGGTTTTATAATCTGCCCTGCATCATGGAGGCAGCAGCACAATGCAGCAGCTCACAGGGAAACACGTGCAAAAACAAAAACACAACACAACATGTGCTGCAAATACGGAGAAAACAACATGTGTGTTTCTTGCTTATACAATAAAGAAAAAAAAGTGAGGAAATCCTAACACATGCCTCCGAGCCGTGTTCATCACTTTTTATGTGTCCCCTGATATTTTATGAATTTGTTTATGTTATTTGCATGTGTGTTGAGCCCTCAGGGCCACCGTAACAAAAAACAAAACACAGGAAATGAATGAAATACTGTTTGTGGTGTTTACAGAACCGATAAAACACATTCAGGTTTAAAGGGATAGTTCAACATTTTGGCAAATGGCCCCATTGCCATAATCGCTATAGTCATAGCAGAGCCGCGAGCTGCTCAGAGCTACGCTACGGAGGCTCATTATGGGATTTCTTGGTTTCCCTCATCATCAAACTCATCAAATACACAATCCAACAACTCCACAACGCTCTGGTGGACAAGTTGTGACCTGCACATTCACCACGCTATGAGATAATAACACAACGTTACCACACAGAGTTGTTTTAGAGGGAAATGCAGAGACTGTTTGATGAAAAACTGTCCCTGAAGGCAACGTGCATCAGCTGTTTTGCATGAATTTCCCTCTAAAACAACTCTGTGTGGTAACGTTGTGTTATTATCTCATAGCGTGGTGAATGTGCAGCTCACAACTTGTCCACCAGAGCGTTGTGGAGTTGTTGGATTGTGTATTTGATGAGTTTGATGGGGGAAACCAAGAAATCCCATAATGAGCCTCCGTAGCGTAGCTCTGAGCAGCTCGTGGCTCTGCTCCGCCGTTCTAAAAACAGCTTGCACCGACAATTAAAGGTAACGAACCTACTGCTATGACTATAGGGGTTATGGCAATGGGCCAATTTGACAAAATGTTGAACTATCCCTTTAGTATCACTAATGCTAAACTAATGGTTAATAGTGTGTTTTTATTATAAATCGTCACCGCACTTTGTCGTATTTGAACTTGTGCATCAGTCTTATCACAGCACTTGTCGCAGGTGCAGTGTGAAGCACCTGGTTTACAGGTGAGAGAATGTGTTTTTGTGTGTGTTAACCGTGAGTGAACGGGGCCCTTCATGAAAAAATACGACCGCACTCGAAATCAGCAGCGTACACTCATCTCACTTTGTGCATATGAATCTGTCCCACGCACCCTCGTCCTAACTTACAAAGTGATTGCCACTTGAATTTTATATTGTGCTCGCTCAATAGTTTTATCATTAATACACGGGAAAAAAAAAACACTGCAGACTGTTGCTTTGCATAATGAACTGTTACAGGAAAGAGAGAGAGAAGCGCTGCATGGGCAAGTTGTGGGAAGTTGGAAATAAAAAATAGATTACTGTAAAAAAGAAAAAGAAAAAGAAAAAAGTGAGCATTTAATTAGGATAAGTCAAAAGAGACGGAGGAATCACATTCAGTAAATCCTTTAATGTGGAGGGAGATAGTGTGAGGCCGCAGTCAGTCCTTGGAGAGGAAGAGTGACTGCAGAGAGGAATGTGAGAGTTATATTTGACCTATTTGCGGCCTTGTGCCAAGTCTGTAATGGAGAGAGAAAGAAAGAGAGAGAGAGCGAGGAAGAAGGAGAAGAACATGAGTAAGGGAAACCCGAGAGGCGAAGACAAGAGGGATAAATGAGTGAAGGAAAGAAGTGTGAGTTGGCAAGATGGAAAGAAGGGGGGAGAAGGGAGAAGGGGGAAAGTCAAGCGGGAGGGTTGAAGGGAGGTGGAGGTTGGGCCTGCCTGCAGTCAGTCAGTCAGTCAGTCAGTCAGACAGACAGTGTAAGGTATGTGTGGAACGGTGTCGGTCTATATAGAGCTCGGTGTGTATGTGTTAACAGTCTGCTCTGTCTGTCTGTGGAGGAACTCCCTCTTCCTATTCCAATTGGCACCGCCGCGCGCCGCTTCCTCCCATGTCACACTCCCCGAATACCCAGACTGCTCCGTCAACGCCGTCGATATAGAAACACTCTGCGTGCGTCTATGTTAAAGGACAGTTATGCTGCCTGCTTGTTTGTGCTATCCCTTTACGTCCTACTACTACTACGTTTCCCAGAATGACTTGGGACTTGGGACGTTTGAACTTGTCGAGCTTGGTCACGTCACATGCACGGCCTTCGGGGACGTGTCACGAGTAAAAAATAAAACTGGTTCACCAACTACATTGTTCAAAGGAGCCGCATTCCTTCTTTAAAGGCGAATACATACATTTCCAGCCACTAGAGGGCAAAAGAGCACATTAGTATGAAAATAATTTAACATGTTTGTGCAAATTTTGGGAAAACATTAGACTAGTAATCCACTTTACAATCTTTGGACAAGATGTAGCTAGCTCCAAAACATAGTGTGAATGTCAAGAAGTGTTTGCTAAAATTCAATGAAATAAGACATTTTATTTTGGTAATTAAATGAAAGCTAACACTATTAGCTAGCCTAAAACTTAGTAACTTCAGGCTCAAGTTAAAAACTAACTTTGCTTTACTGAAACTATAATATCAGGATTAAGTTGAAAACTCCAATTTCCGACTTTTAAAATGAAACAGATCATTTAAAATCGAAGAGAATTAGCAACATGAATTTACTGTCTTCTACAACATGTTTTAATGTATTTTGGCATTAAAATGCATTTGATGTTTTACCGTTGACAGTGATTGTGGTTCTGCGCTGGTGCAGATTGTTGTGGGACATCAGACAACTGATTCTCTGAGAAGTTGGGGTAGATTTTTTTGTGGAGCTCCGACTTGAGGCGGTGTTCGATTGCCCTTTTTCAAGAAGAAGGTCGGAAAAACCTGAGTTCTGAGTTGTCTTTAACGCAGCCTAAGGGTTAAGTTAAAAAGCAAGAGGCTAAAGTTAGAAACATTAGCTAAAACTATAAAGTCTGTTTGGAGAGACATTTTTACTAGGTAACACTAGTTGGCTAAAACCACAAGTTAAGGATAAAGTTAGAAACTAACTAAATCTGTAATCTACAAGTTTGAAACTAGTAATTATTAGTTAGTTAAATCTAGGCGAAGGCTAAAGTTAGAAAGCAGCAAACATTAACATTCAACCAAACACTTTTGATTCAGAAACTCTGAAGGAGAAGAAGTGCATCAAACCAGATAAAGCTAATTTAATTTACCAACAGTGTCTCAGTTTATATGTGTGACGCTTTTGGACATAGATGGAGACAGACGAGACGCCAGTAACTGTTTTTTCTTTTTACATCATCTGTGTTTTTTTTCTCTCTCCACCCTCTTATCAGGATCAGGATCAAACTTCCTCAACGGTTTGAACCTTTGCCCCAAAACTCAGTTACCACGACTTGAAAGTTTAAAGTTTAAATCCAATAAACTCTAAAACAAGATAACACACATGCACCCGTTATATCAGCCTATGGACCTATGAAGTGGTCACGGCTAAACACATCTTACTTATACATTAAACAGATTAGCATCACACTGTGGAGACATGTTTCTGTCCGCCTGAATTAACATCCACAACACACTCTCCTTTTAGGACTAAAACTGGATGCTGTCGTGTGTTTGGGTCTTAATTTGCCTTAATATGAGCCGCATCCTGTTCATGCATTAGGCTGCAGCCATGCAATTTGCATGAATGCCTGGAAACATCCAAATCAGTTACCTTAATCTTACAGTTATTGTTTTTGTAATCAAACACTGAACTCACTATTGCAAAATTCAAAAATGCTTTCAGGTGGGCGACAAGGAATAAACCAGATAGAAAATATGTTAGAGTGCGCAAACTATGCACAAATGTATCAAATTATAGAAATAAAACAGATAAAGACGTCTCAAGAAGATCTAAAATTAGAAAATCCAGTAAAGAGAAGTCGGGAAGTTTGATAAAATAAGTAAATTAAGTCCTAAAAATGAACCAGACTTGTTGGTATTGAAATTATTTTTGGACTGAAAGCTTCCTCAGCTGCTTCGTCTTCATCTCGACTGTAAATCAGCTTCAACAAACTGAATCAAAAGTTAAAAAAAATGTAATTTAGCAGCAGCGATAGCGATGCTAACAGGCTGTTTTCGCCTGCATGCGAGAGTCCTCACAGTGCCTCATTCATAGGACTTTTACTGTCTGTTGACAGCAGAGACAGAGAAGTATGTAAAAGTGGACACGGTGACAGGCCAATGAAAACACTAACCAGGTGCTCAGATTTGCTTCAGCGTTGTTGATCTAAACGTCTGTGGCTTGGACGTGAAGCTGCAGGAGTGTGGAGGAGATTTTTCTTTTTTTTTTCCTGCTGTGACTCTCATCTTTTTTCCACCTTTCCACCAAGTTTTACTTTCTCTCTCCTCCTTCTTCACTTCCTTTCCATCCACCTTCCTCTCTCTTGACCTTCTGGTCTTCGTCACTTTGTCCCGTTTCCTTTTTCTATGAGTCTCGCTGACATGAGAACAGACCTGAGCCTCAGCAGCCGTGCGTTCACCTCCTCCCTGTCTCTTATTGTTTGACTGTAATGTATATATTTATTCTGACGTGTGTAGTCTACTGTCTCGTACTGTACACGCATGTGAAGCCTCTGTTGTGTGTCCAAGCCTGTCTGTACCTAAGGTGATGAAGCTGACTCTGTTCTTCTTATGCGGTTGAATAAAAACACTTAATAGAGTTTTTTTTTCTCAGGTCTGCGCCACAAAAACCTCCTGAAATAGAAACTGAAAAGTTGCATCACAGAGAAAGTTTCCCCTCCTCTCTTTCTCTCTCCGAGGATGAAACCTCTCTATCATTTTCTAGTTATGTGTATTTGAGTGATTGTGTTTCGTACATGGAAATAATTTGTGATTTATGGTTTTGGCTCGTCGCTCGCTGCCTCTTCACTTCACTTCACTCTGCAGTAACTATAAGACCGAGTGGTTTGCGGTTTCAGAGTCGGGGGCTGAAAACGCTTTGACAGTCGACTGACAGACAAATCGGTTGTCGATACGACGACGAAGTCTGTGACCTTTAAGCTGCAAGACGCTCCCTCTGTACCCACAAGGCCGCGCTGCCGCCTACAATTATGATGATTTCTTCCACTGTTTGCAGTTCTTCTGAGTCGCTCCGGTCTCTGTCTCTGTCTCTCTGTCTCTATGTCTCTATGTCTCTCCATCGCGGCGATTTCTCCACCACCAGTATGAAATATCAGATGTCGGCTGAGGGCAGGGTGGAGTGTGGTGGGCTTGGCTGCACACAGTTACGCTTGGATGGGTTTGGATTGAGACTGAGTTTGTCTGAGATGGGTTGAGATTGGCTGGTGCAGTGTTTGTGTAGGTTTGGCTGGGACTGGTTGAGGCGGGGGAGGGAGGAGGGGGGGAGGTGAGGAGGAGAGGGGGAGCAGCCTATAGGCTCAGCAGTGAGTCCTGTGATGGTAACAGACATCACATCACACCAACCAACCAACCAACCAAACGACCAAACCGACCGACCGACCGCAAGCAGGCAGCCGCACTGCAAAAACTCTAAATCTTTCCAAGAATATTTGTCGTATTTCTTGTCAAAATGTCTCATTTCTAGTCAAAACTAAACTCTTTCCACTTAAAGCAGAAGTAAGTGATATATTTGTGTTAATATAAGTCTTAAATAGTTCTATCTTCCGACAGCAATCACTTCTATAGAGTGTTTGGTCTGAAACACGGGTCTGTCAGTCACTCTGCTCTGCTCTGAGCCCAGGAGAAAACTTTTCTTGTATCCTACAAGTTTTATCCAATGAGGAGAGAGAACGGCATAAAGGGGCGGTCCTCTCTGTGTGTGCAGCCAAGGGATGCGCCTGAATGTGGTGACGTAGGGACGAGGACCAATAGATCCATGACGAGGGCGGGGGCTGCTAACTCCATCGGCTGACAAGAAGTTATGGTGCGTTCAAGGCAACTCGTAACTGGTGTTTTTCCGACCTGTGAAGTCGTACCAGTTCGATCTGGTACGAGTTCACGGGTCGGAAGTTACGAGTGGCCGTTATAGTGACTTTCACAGGTAAAACAGGTCGGAAAAACACGAGTGGGTTGCCTGGAACGCTACAAAGTCGTAAGTCGTGACTTGAAGCCGTAACTTACGGTTTCAAAAGCCTGCCTGGAACGCAGCATTAGCGAAAACGACCGGATCGCTTACTTCTGCTTTAAAATAAGACTCATCACCTAAAAATTAACTTGTTTTTAGATCATTTTCACTTGTTTCAAACTAATTTTCAATTGAAATAAGTAGAAAAATCTGCCGGTGAAAGCAAGTTTTTTGTGCTTGTAATAAGAAACTTGTTCCACTATCAGATTTTTCTACTTATTTCAAGTGAAAATCTGCTTGAAAGAAGTAAAAAGTGTCTAAAAACAAGCTACTTTTTAATAATGTGATGAGTCTTATTCTAAGTAGAATTAGATTTGTTTTGACTAGAAATAAGACAAATATTCTTGGTAAGATTTGGATTTTTTTGCAGTGCGGGGCCACCTACTGCACCACACAGTCTGGTTTCTATAGTGACGGAGCGACTGTCTGCATCACCGCGGTTACCAGAGGACGTTGTGTGTGTCTGGAGGAGGTGTCTGACTCTGGGATCATGGGGAGACAGTCGGACGTCAGGAGCAGATGATGATGATGATGATGTGGTGGTGGTGGTGGAGGAGGCTCCGGTGTTTTTACACTTCAGGGCCTGAAGCCATGAGGAGGAGGAGGAGGAGGAGGAGGAGGAGGAAGAGGAGAAGGAGGAGGAGGAAGAGGAGGATGAAGAAGAGGAGGAGGAGGAAGAGGAGGATGAGTCACACCCAGTTCATCCAGCATGGGAAACCCCCGATATGAAGCGTTGAGGTTCAGAGGAGCTGCATCTCTCCTGCTCGTCGTCCTGCAGCTCCTTCTGTTGTCATGACGCCTCCTCCTCCTCCTCCTCCTCCTCCTCCTCCTCCTCCACCGGCAGCAGCACATGTGCATCCAACACACGGTCACATCCTCACCTGTCCCCCCAGAAACAGCTGACAGGTAGGAACCAAAGTGCTCCTCCTCACTAGAGAGGTTGTAAATAACCCACTTGTTGTTACACCTACAAACTAAATATGCAGCTGATAGTGTCATTACACAGTAAACTCACTGAGGTAATGTTGATAAACTCTATAATATACTCCAATAATAATGTGGCACGTAATATTCAACACAAAGTAATGTGGTAAACTTTTGGTCAACCTTATACAATACAATACAATACAATAAATCTTTATTATCCACCATGGTGGAAATTTGCCTTTCGGCTCACCGTAAAAATGCAAAATTTCATCAACAACATACAGAAGTTAAGAATGCCGTAAAAAACACAGTTAAAACATATATAGATAGATAGATACTTTATTACAGACTCTGGGTCCAGTTAAAAATACAACAATACAACAACAGACAACAACGACATACGGGGTAGTCTAGCAGCCCCTTATTAAAAGACACTTATACCAGTGTTTCCAGAGCAGTGACGTGTAACGTGTGGCACTAAATGCAACATTTGTCAGTTCCATCACAATCTGATTTTCTGAGTTGTTTAGACGACAAATGAACTTATACATGATATTTCTTAAGACAGACTGGAGAGTGTTGACTCGCGCAGTCACAAACATTTCAGTGGCGCTGGTCCATCTGGGCTGTTTTAACAAGATTCTCCAGGAGTCATTATATGCCACTTGTAGTCTCCGAAAACTCGTTTTTTTTTTTTTTGACCACAGATGTGCAGTGTACAGCGGTGTTCAATAAGCTTTAAACAGAGTCAGCTTCACATCATCAGAACAACAGCCAAATTTCCGTCTTAGCACATTTACTTGCACATATAACATGCGAGACTGACGCAGAATGTCCTCGTCATCAGTCAGTGTGTCTGTGATCACATGACCAAGATATTTCACCTGACTGCAGGTTTTTTAGAAAAAAAGTTAGAAAAAAAAGAGAAAAAGAAAAAGAGACAGTTAGTTAAGAGCAGTTCAGTTGTTCAGTTCAATTCAGTTGTTAGTGCATCACTTATGTTGAGTTGAGGAGGCGAGTGGCGTTGGGGATAAAATATTTTTTAATCCTTTAGCTAATGGGACCCTATAGCTATAGGATTGCAGGAGCTTGAATTGGTTGGTTAGGGGGTGGGAGCCTTCCTCATTGTCCTCTCTGTGTAAATTTCTGTTAGTGACTTTTGGGGTCGTCCCACTATTTTGCTTGCCCTCGACACAATTTTGTTTAGTTTGGTTTTACATTTACAACTTAAGTGACCAAACCAGACAGGAAGATGGAAGGTGAGCACACTCTCTACGTGTGTAGTGTACACCACCAGCTCTAAAATCTTCTGGCTGACCCCCAGGCTGCTCAACCTCCTCAGCAAGTTGAGTCTCTGTGAACATTTTTTAAATACATAGTCTGTGTTTCCTTCAAATTTCAATTGGCCATACTCCGCTACTTTTCTTCTACTTCTACTAATTTTTCTACTTCTACTTCTACGTCTACTTCTACTTCTATTTCTCCTTCCTATTGTCCCACATCCTCACATGCTCCTGTAGACTCAGGACTCATCCGACTATTTACCAATCAATCATAAAAGAATATGATGG